>NW_022111366.1:1800336-1845680 GCF_000313985.2 Echinops telfairi
AAGCTCAATACCCATGGATTCTGATACAGTAGGTCTGAGAATGTGTGTGGCTTTTGTCCCCAGGGAATCCAGGTAATTCTGATAAGAGTAGGCTGGTGAGAATCCCTTAACTCAAGTTCATTTTTCTTCTTTCAGGTGTCTATGAGGGGTGTGAGAACTTTCTTTTAATAATTTCTGGAATAAACTTACCCTTAGTCAACCATATTTCTGTTTTAACATTTTTGACTTTCAAGGGATTTTTCAATGGCTAACATGAAAGCTATAGCACCTACTGCCCTTTTTATTGTTTTGTCCAGGCAGAACAAGCCCCTTGTGTCTCTCTTCTCCCTCACACTGCCACCGAGTCCCTCCCGGTTCATAGCCACCCTACAGGATAGAGTGCAACTGGCCCTTTGGATATCTGTCACTATACTTTTTATGGGAGTAGAAAGCTTCCCTTGCTTCCATAAAGCAGCTGGTGGTTTTGAACGGCTGATTAGCCGCCCAGTGCTTTCCTGACATCTCTACCATGGCTCCCTTTTGTCTCTTTAGAAGGATCATGTATTTGAGGAGTCCTTGGGTGGTACACACAGTTAAAGGATTCAAAGGATTCAATTGTTAACCCCCCAAATTGGAGGTTTGAGTCTACCCAGAGGGACCTCAGAAGGGAGGCTGGCAATCTACTTCTGAAAGATGAATCACTGGAAACTCGGTGGGCCACAGCTCTTTTCTCGCATGCATGGGACAGCCATGAGTCAAAACTGACTCAATGACAACTGGTTTTTAGTTCATCTCTTTGAGTGATATTATAAATCCCTTTTGCTTTTCTCATCTCCAGGCTTCATTCATACCTTTCATTTTGGGACCCTTTAGTTTTCCTTAATAGTTTTGAAATGATCCTAAGGGATGATTTGGACGAAAATTTTGCCTCCTTATTGGTATATGCTAAGGATGCTCCTTATCTAAGTACTTCCTTCCTTGATAGCCACCTGACGCCACAGTTTGAACCTTTCCCTTCCTTCCACTCTTTCCTGATTCTCTGTCTTCTTTCTGCAAATGCCTTGAAACTAAAAGGCAGTTTGGTGTTTGTTTCTACCTGCTTTTCTTCCTCAGAAGACCATCATTTCTTCTCAGTCTGTTATTAATTGCTCTTGTGATCTTGGACAAGGGATATTGTTTGAGTCTTTGGTGTGAATCAGGTACCTTGTCCACAGTCACAAGAGCCAATAACAGAGTTGAGACTAGAATCTGTCTTGTCCTCAACTCAGTGCCCTGTCTTGCCCTCCAATCAGTGAAACCTCACTCTACTTTGATCTTGTGTACAAATGAGCTCATGTCCACAAAACACTTAGAAAGTATCCAGTGTTTGAGAGGATTGTTTTTTTTTCATTTATGTGTTCATTCTAATGCCCCCTACCCCACCCTGGTCATAGATCCTCAGTAAACATTAGTTCAATTGAGTAACTACTTTTAGTTATTTTCTCACCTTGAACTACTGTGAAACTCTATGACAGTTTTAAAATAGATTTTGCAAGAATCATTGCTTACCTTCATTTGGGGAAACACCAGATTTCCCCCTCCCCAGGTGTTTTATTAAAACTTGCCACTTTGATTTTGTGTGTGTGTTTCTGATCACTTCTGCAATGTAAAAGGTCACCGTGGCTTTGGAATCTAACCTCAAAGGCATTGGCATCCACTTGCTCCCTGCCGCTTACTTGTGTCGCTTCTATTGCTTCTTAGGCGTCCAGGCCAGTGATTTCTGTTATTGTGCTTGGAGTTGCTAGACCTTACTGAAAGTTGGCCATTTCTGGCCTTATTGTGATAGTATTTTTAAAAATTAAAGTTAACTAGATTTATGTTTGTTTTCATGATTTTTGTTGAGATTTTGCAGTTCCAACTGGAATATTACAAATTTGTACCAACTTAAAAGATTGTGAATTTTAGCAAAATATATTTGCCTCCACTACTTCTCTTCACTGAAAACAAATACCACCAACAAAAACTCTTTAACAGCAAGACCAAAAAAACAAACAAACACCCAACCATGAAAAACCGAAAAACAAAACTCACTACTGCCAACTCATAGTGACCCCCATGTGGATTTCCAAGACTTTAAATGTTTATGGGAGTAGAAAGCCCCACCTTTCTCCCTTCGAGGGGCTAGTGGTTTTGAACTGCCAACCACACAGATTGCGGACCAACTCAGTAACCACTACACCACCAGGACTCCTTAACAGCAAGACAGGATAAATTAAATTGCCATAGGAACCCTACAGTGTGTGAGCCATCACCTTAACAGAGGGTAGGTGCAATGCCACACACATCCCTTGTCTGGCCCCTATGTATGTGCCCAGCATGTGGAGCCAGCTGAGCTGCAGATCTTGATCACAGCACCTGTGACTCCTGCCCTGCCCTCCCCGGGACCTTTGGGACATTCTGTTGGGAGAGGCTGATGGTGAGTCAGGGGTGTGTCTCTAAGCTCCTTTCTTCTCGGAAGAGATGGGATCTGTTGAAAGCTGACCCCACCTACAGACTTTTATATTATCCCTTTCATTATTAATGGGCAGCTGAAGTTTTCCTCTGTTGATTCATGTGTTCTTAGGAACTTTAAAATTCATCCAGTCCTTCTGACTGTCCCTTGCTGGATTCGACCCTCTAACAAAATCCTTCTCAAGTGATTGCCTGTTTTCTTTTGCTTTGTTTTCTGTTTTAACATCTCTCATTGTATACAGCTCCTTACCTCCAGAGTCAGGCAGCTCTGACTCTTAGAAAGATCTCTGTTCAGTCTGATATGCACCCGTTGACATCTTCTGAGGAATTTGTCTCATAGTGTCCTGTGCGAGTGACAAGGATCCAGGAGGCATACCCATTACTGATTTGATGCTCACCCAAAGAAGGGTGAGCCCAGTGAGGGGGGTGTGCATGATGATCCCATCCAGGATGCTGGCGTTAACCATTTTCATCCATGTGTCTCATACTCTGCTCAGGTGGGCATGGGTGGGAGGAGATAGAGCTGGGAGCTGTGTTCCCCTGACTTTTCTTATGCTAAGAATGCCCATGAGTGTTCTGGAAATTCTGATTGGTTCTGGAATGGTTTCTGGGGATTTGTATTAAGAAATAGGCAGGTGATCCTTCTATCAGGGAGGCTTTAGAATCACTGCAGAGTGAATCTGGGAAGCAAAGTTGTGTTTGTTGGCTTGTTTCTTTGCCTGGGTCCTAAGGCCCCTTGTTACCCCTTGAAAGTGCCTGATCTTGCTGAATGCCTAGTTCCATAGAGAGAAGGAAGCTGTTCCGCTATTGCCATAAGGGCAGTGGAGTTGTTTTGTTCTGTTTTAGACCTGCAGATTATCTTAAGTCAAGACAGTTGGAGAGTGTCATGTGCAAAGTGGGTAGAAGCTGCTTTGTCTCTTCATCAGCATGTACCTGGGATTCCAGTTTGTATGAGAGTGTCACGTCACCATCCACTGAGGGATTCTGGCCTCAGCCCTGGTGAATGACACTGCCTTTGCTTTGTTAGCCCACGAACACATACCTGGTGTCGGGGGCTTCCCCAAGATGTGCTAGTGCAAATAGCTAGGCATGAAATAAGGTCACTCATTTCAAGCTGTCATGCTTCAGTGTCGTCTGCACTGCTGCATCACGGGGAGTGAAGAAGGGAGAATAAAGGAAGAATCGAGTCTTCTGAGCAGAACGCAGAGTGGACAGCGGGGAAGGGTCTAAGATTGCTCTTACGTAGACACTTGATGTTGCTGTCCTTGATAAGAAGAAGGAAGTGGTTTCTGATTTGAGAGGATATGCTCAGGAGCTCAGTGTGGGACATGGTGCAATGGTCTCTGGTGGTGGTGCAGTAGAGCGTTCACTGTTCACCAGATCTCCTCACCCCGTCTTTCCAAGGGGAGTACTGGCTGTGTGGCAGAAATAGCCTGGTGGCCCTAAAAAGAAGAGAAAAGCCAGCGGGGGTGGCGGCATGATAAGAGCCCTAACTTGGAGTGAGCCAAGCAAACAATTATTATACCAGTCTATTTGCATACAGACAGTCATCAGATGATGACCAAGTCCATTCCCAAATCTGTCTTTAAGCTAAATCTGTATATACGTTGAAACAGTTAGATATAATTCATATCTACTGCCAGACTAATGCTTGGCTTAGTGGATAGTGTACCTATGTGTGCATGAAAACATTAAAGAACACTTTTAGATATACTAAAACATCTCTAGCATAGTAATATAATAATAGTAATAATAATAATACTTTGGTGTAAGTCACAAAAGTGCCTTTTTGTTATTATGAACCACAGTGTGTACTATGAATTTTTAATATAATGGGCTTTATGAGAGCTGGTTTGAGACTATGGCTTTTATTTAAGTCAGTCATTTGTAACTCAGGAACTGCCTGTAGGATCCCTAGCTATTGACTCTGAGCTCTATTATCTGTGAACCTGTGCAGTCTAGAAGTATGTCAGGGAGGACTGTGGAGTGTATTGTTCTCATCCTTAATTCATGTGCTTCCTTCTTCTAGATGTGTGGGGATTGTTGACAAATGACCAAGTAGAAGACATGGCCCTTGCCCCTCAAGGAGCTGACATCATGACAGAGATAAGACAGATGAGCACACATTAAGAAGATCAAATATAGTCATTCATCTGTGCTCTCTGAAAGAGTTTCTTGTAGGCCGGCTGACTGAGTTGTAGGATCAGAAGGGACTAACCAGGGAGCAGTTAACCCCAACCCAACCTTGTTGGGCTTGTCTGCTGTTGTTTGAGCTGCCTGCCATCTCTTTCTCTGCTATAATTTAGAAGGATTATAACTTGACTTGGGAAAAAAAACCTTGACTTGGGGGAAAGACAAAGGACCCCTTTGTCTGGTGGGGGGTATAACTATATATTTGGCACAAATTGTGGTGTCTGTTATGTCTAATAATGGGTTTGTGACAAGAGCGAAGATGGTTTCTCAGCCCTGGATGCCAAGCCTGATCTAGGACAAGTTAAAGAAGAAATGTCTCCTGTGGAAGATCCAGCCTTCAGTGGCAGTAATTGGAGGAACTTCTGATGCCAGGCAATAACTGAGGTGTGTTATGGACACACCCAGAGTTGCTGCCTCAGGTGGCATTGATTAATCATCCTAACATCTCTCTCACCCTCTTATGCTTGTCTTGGCAAAACCCTGCTCTACCAGCTCCTCACAACCTTGGACTTTTGCTGCTTATGACTGATCAAGAGCTTAGGGGGTCCATTTTACTTTCTCTTGCCCCCTTTGAAGAGTATGTCCATTTCCTCAGTCCAGCTTTGGTGTCCTTGATCTGACTAGGCTGTGATGCGTCTGCGTCTCTTTTCTCCTGGTCTTAGAGAAGCACCTTTCCTCAGAGGCCTGCCTAGGGCAGTTTCTGGAATCTAAGCCAGTGCCTTGTGCAGCATATTGGCAGAAGGTAGTGACTCTGGGTTCTTTGAATACATCATTGGCAAGATGAACTTAGTACCGCACACAGACAGATTGGATCTATGGTGTTGCAGAACCTGTTTCTGGGTTAAGAGTAGCTCCCTCACCCTTAGTTATACTTATTCATATAAAGTGTGTGTGTGTGTTTTGTAGGTTAAGAAAACATGATCATAGTATTTTGATAGGAGTCATATCTTGGGCCCTTAATAATGTTATCTTTAACAAATAGCACCCCTTCAAAAATGCAATTTTACTTATTGGATAAGTTGTAGTATACGAAACTGGAATTATATTCCACAATATACTACCTTGTTCAGAGTGAGGCTGATTTGAAATACTGTATTTCCTCCCTGTTTGTTTTGATCTTTTCATACCCATTTTCCTTTCTGGAGAATATTTGGAGCCATCTTCAGTATCAACAATTATAAGCAATTTTAACTGGTCTAGTACCTAGTAGGATGACGTTGCTATTTTCAGATACCTGTCCAACATTCAAAGGTGGCCCCGGCGATGTAGTGGTTGTGTGATGGGCTACTACTGCAAGGTCAGAAACCACCAGCCACTCCTTGGGAGAAAGTAGGGTAGGGGCTTCCTAGTCCTGTAAAGAGTTATAGGCTTGGAAGCTCACGGGGGCAATTATACCCTGTCTTTATAGGGTGGTTATGAGTTGGCAATGACTTGATGGCAGTGAATTGGGATTTTTTGGTTGTTGTTTGTTTGTTTGTATGGTCCAACTTTAAAATAAGAATAACTAAATACCATCTACTCACTAATACATTTTATTCTGTTTCTGTAAATACCATCTACTCACTAATATATTTTATTCTGTTTCTGAATATGAATAGTCACAAAACTAGATAGTTCTAACTATAACTTCTGCAAATGGTAAGTGTGGGAAGCTGCCAAGAAACGTTTGTATTCCTTTTCTGCCGCCACGTGCTCTTGTTCGTTCCGAAAGTGCAGACACATTGACATTTGAGAATATGTATATTTTGATTATTATTTTTTAATTATTATGTGTTTTCTTTGATAAAACATGGATCTTCTTCATTTGGAAACATTAAGGACATTTACTTTGTACAATATTTAAAGAACTGTCAAATTTTATGAAGATTATTAGGAAAAAACACGATGTACACCAGGCAATCTGATATGTTACTATTTAAAGAAAGTAACAATACATGGTGACTCCTGTGAGAGATGCTTTTGTAGCGATAAAGTTAAAAGGTTATAACTAAAAATAAATATTGTAACATTTTAAGGTGAGTTTATATAGCAACAGAACTCTCTGTGTTTGCATATAATTAACTCAGATGTCTTAAGTAGTTAAGTAGTTTTAAGTAGTTATGTTTAAAAGTACTTAAAGAGATTTGAAAACTCTAGAAGTATACCCACAATTTCACCATTGTTGATAATTTGATATATGGATTTTTGCTTTTTCTTCCTACCCTTAACCAAAAAACTCACTGCCATGCAGCAGGTGCTGATCCAAAGACACCCTTTCAGACAGGGTAGAACTGCCCTCCTGAGTGTCCAAGTCTATAACTTTACCGGAGTAAAAAGCCCCTTTTTTCACCCTGGAGCAGCTGGTGGTTTCGAACTGCTGACCTTACAGTTAGCAGCCCAACACAAAACCACTAGACCACCAGAGTGCCTTAGGTTAAGAAGAATATAAGTGAGTCTCGATAAAGGTATTTGCAGTTTTCTGATCTGCCCTGATTTATTGATTATGACTGATAATAGGTATTTTTCTTATTGTCTGACATTAGTTTAATTTTAATAACAAAATAATATTTTGATTAATAAGTTCACTTTGACTATTTTTCTTTCTTTGGCTATTTGGTGTAAGTGCATTTCTTTTTCTTTTGGCTATACTAAATAGTTTGGATCATCTTTATACATAAGAGATCTTTTTGTATTTAGGATTTTTAAGGATCTGCTATATTAAAACTGAAACCTATTTTAATTTTCCATTTTAGTCATGTAAACAATACTGTGATGAACTCGTAGGCATCTTTACCTCAGTAGGTATATTTATTTACTTAAGGTAAACTCCAGGAGTGACATTTCTGCATCAAAAGGTAGAGACCTATGTAAGACTTTTGATACATGTGACCAAATTCTTTTCCATGTAGTATCTACAAAGTTAGACTTCCACCATTAGCAGGATTTGACTTTTGTCAATTTCCATTAGCAGGATTTGCACTGTCAATTTCCCTATCGGCAACACAAGGCTTTATTTTCTAAGTATTTTGGTAAGTGGTCAAATGTGAACTTGTCTTAATTTGTCTTTCATTACAGTGATACTTAATGTTTTCTCATCACCAGGCAGCAGTTATATTATCTTCATTTTTTCTTCATTTGCTTTTTTACCTTGTTTGTGTCTGTTACCATTTAAGGTGTTCATTATAAATAATTACTCTTTCAGTGAAAGTTTAGGGATGTTCGTTTTTGTTGTTGCTGATTTAAAAGACACTCTTTAAATATGAAGGGTATTAGTCTTTGGTCTATGTTAAATATTCTGCAGTACCTACAGAATCAAAATAGTTCATACCAGCACTGATAAAAATTCGTTTTTATCCTTTACTTAAATTTCCGATAGGTTCTGTTACTTTCTATGTAATTTGCTAAGTGGTCTTTTCTGTAGTGACTTTTAGATTCTGCCCAGACTATTATAATCAGTGTGCTGCCAGGTGTATGTGCCCAGGACATGCAAGCTTGCTTCAATAGACGATCAAAAGACCCTGGAGGAGAGTAACACACTTGGGAAGGGTGGATCTGCTACCGTGCTCTCTTCCTGCATAGTCGAGATCTAAAGTACCATTCCTGAGAGGCGGGACTAATGCTGTGTCCACCGTGCCCTGCTGAACCTGACATTTTGACCTCATTGATAAGCTGTGCAGTGGTCTAGTCACTCAGTTTGGCCGAAAACCAGGATGACTAAGTTTCCCTCCCCTGACCCCTCACCAAATTGATTAGTTGTGGGATGGAACTGACTAAATCAACCTGTTGTTTTGGCACCCCATGGTCACCACCTGTTTCTTCCATTTCTCCCTCCGACCTCCCACTGCCCTGGAGCAGTGCTGTGTGCACAGTGGGTAGGAGATCACTGTTGTTGCTGAAGAATGTTGCAATAAAGAAGAGTAGATTGCTTTTTCTCTGAGCTTGTGTGCTCTTAGGGCACCCCACTGCTCTTGACCTTCAGAGCTACAGCCGAGCTGCTCTCTGCTGAAGTCCTGCAGGCCTGACGTCCTCTGTCCAGAGTAATTTCAGGCAATATGAATGCTTTCTTAAGTATCATTGGAATTTACTGGGCTGCTTGTTTGCCAGCTATTACCATATTTAACATGAGGAGACCCGAGGAACAAGGACATTTCTGACCAACCAAAGAAACAAGACCTCTTTGGAGGACTGTACCTTTTTGTTTTTTAGGTGTTTTTTTTTTTTTCCTTTTCTTTTTAAGGTATGCTCAAGAGGCTGCCAGCTGAGAGTGAGATTCCAATGTTTGTCCACTGTTCTTTGTTTCTGTGCTGCCTCCACAAACTTAATTTATATTTGAGAAAAGAGATTTGACAGGAAACCCTTTCCCACCCTGAAGTCTAATACCACTTCTGGGAGGAATTTAAGAGAGTTATTATGCGCTGAAGGGGCTCTGACGGGATTAATCAGCAGGTGAGGCTGTGATTAAAAACATAGGTAGAGTGGTGGCCACTCTCCTGTAAGGCTTATTCAGAGTCTGCTTTGTCCTGGATTTAATTTGCTTTGGCCCAACCCTTGCCTCCACCCTGCTTTCAGAAACAGCAGCTTCCCTCCGTGCCTTCACGTCTCTCTGCCAGTTTTTCCATTTCAAAGATGAGAGATAGTACTCAGAAGGACCAGCAAATAAAATGAACATGAATTCGTTTTTGCTAATAAAACCTTAACGACTCCTCACATTTACATAAAAGCAAAAAATCAAAGCTGCCCTTCAACCCAATTCTGATACACGGTGATCCTCTTGGACAGAGCAAAACTGCCTCGAAAGATTTCCAAGGCTGTAATCTTTAGGGAAGCCAGTCGCTACATTGTTTCCCCCATGGAAGGGGCTGGTGAGTTTGAACTGCTGACCTTGCAGTTAGCAGCCAAGCGCTTATCCACTCTGCCCCCAGAGTGCCTTCCCATTTACATAGTGCTTTATGCTTTACAGAGAACACTTGTACACAATTGTCTCCTTTAACCAGGACAAAACCTTGGTGGAAACTGAGCCGCAGAAGGGTGAGGTGTCTCATTTACCATTGTGTAGTCCTACATCATAAGTGACAGAGCTGAGTGTTAAAAGTGTGAGGAGACATTTTAAACCTTGTCTTTTAAAAATACCTTAACATTTGTTGAATACATACCCTTGTCGTTTTTGATAGGGGCTTTCCATATGAGTGATGGCTCCTCCTCTATCGAATCCACTCATTTTTGTCTCGTGTAGAGCAGCTGGGGGGCTCCAAACTCCACCCTTTTCATTTGCAGCCAGTGCTTAGCCCACTGTGCCAGCAGGAATCCCTTACCCATTTACCTGCTGCCCTCAATTCGATTCCGACTAGAGAGACCCTGGAGGGCAGAGGGCAGATGTTATAAATCTTTACTGGAGCAGACAGTTTCACCGGTCTCCCTTGGAGCATCTGGTGGGTTTGAACAGCCGACCTTGCTATTAGCAGCTCCACGCAAAAACAGCGACACCACTAGGCTTCCGTTTTACTCATTTTACTAGTGATGAAATTTGATCTTAAATTCACAGCTGTGGGCTTTGGGGTGAATCACAGAGTTAGTGATGGGTGGAATCATCATGAGTCAAACCTCCTCATCTGACAGTGGGCCTCTAATCCGGATGTTTCGAGTACCTTCCCACAGTTATGCGTCACAGCGCAGCCTTATGGAGTACGGCATATGGAGGCTGATGGGGGAAACTGAGGTGTGTAACCTGCTCAGGGTAATAGAACTAATAGAGGCAGAGTTGAGGTTCAAAACTGAGGCAGCCTGTCTTCATACGCTCTGCTTACTCCCACACACTACAGATTCGTGTTTTTATGGTACTGTATATGTACATAGAGCTGAAAATTGGCTCTAAAACTGCCCACTCTGAAGGTAGAGGTCAACTGTTAGGAATCTTGCCTCTTCTGAATGAGTGAAAAGTGGCTGAACATTAGCTGATGGGTGCACTTTATACAGTTGCTATCCATCAACGCAAGCAGGCTGCCTTGAGAGAGCATTGGGAATGGGTTCCTTAGTATAGAGAAGCAGTTTTTAATCCAAGATAGACCACAGCTATGGGCTCTTGAGGGTGAAACTTACTCCTGTGAGCGCTGCCTTCTGGCCTTCCTGTTTGTTTCTCTAGAGAGGTATCTGCAATGGACTTGTCAGCTTTTGAGGAGCAAGGAAGGGGTTACCAGGACTTCGAACCGCTTTATTGAGTTTAACCTCCTGCTGAAAATTTGCTTTTTCATCCCAGATAATATTGAATCAGAGTCGGCATTTTAATAGGATCCCCAAGTGACTCTTAGGGATCTTACAGGGAGCTTGCTAAAATGTGGGTTCTGAGTCAGTGTCTCTGGTGTAGGACGGCAAGTTCTCAGCAGGAGGTTGAATTTGAAAATTCCCATGAACTTTTTGGAAGCCCCCGTGTGCTTCCAAAAAGCCTGACTATAAACTTACTAGTCCTGTTTCTTTGGGCAAGTTTCTTAAACACACGGCTTCCATTTCCTGTTCTAAAATGAGGACGATAGCAGCGTATCGTTGATAGGGTTGTTTTGAGGGTTAGTGAATTGTTAAGTGTTAAGTGAATAAGATTCGCCTGGCATCTAGTAAGAGTTTATGCCAGAGTATGTATAGCAGTGGTTGTTGATGGTGATATTTTATGTTTTGACTTTCTGTTGCGTTCACTTTTCCTTGATCAAAAGTTAATGAGTGGCTGGGTGAGTGAACAGGAGCTTATCCTTGAAGCATGTGGACCACTCTTCAGTTCTCTATGATCTTATTAATATTTCAGATACGGTTATTTGAGTTTATATCAATTCAGAGATATATTTTGTCTATTATACAAACTTGGTCTACTATACAAATCACAAATAGCAAATTCGTACTCCCTTATTTGTTAAGGCATCCTGGTGGCATAGTGGGTTATATATTGGACTACTAACTAGCCACCATTTCGAACCACCAGCTACTCCATGGGTGAGAGGAGGCTGCTTGTTCCCGTAAAGAGTTAGTCTTGGACACCACATTTAGGGTCACTATGAGTTGTAGTTGACCAGTTGACTTGATGACAGTGGGTAGATGTGTGTGTGAGTGTAATAAAACACCTCAGACTCACTGTCATCGAGGTGATTCCGACTCATGGTGACCCTATAGTATAGTATTTATTAACTAGACACTTATGACTAGAAGGTATGCTTAGTATGGGTACTGTGACTTTCAGAGGTATAGCTCTGAGAAAATATCAGGTACAATACTCTAGTTCCTAAATTCCCCATTATATGACAAATTATCATGTGCCATCCAGTGTCACAATACATAGTACTTACTTATAGCCAAAATACTTATAGCAGCTAGTGGCCTAATTCTGTTGTTTTGGGTAGTTAAGTTGATTCTGATTCATAACAAATACAGGGCAGAGGAGAGCGGTCCCATAGGGTTTTTCAGGCTATTACCTTTACAGTAGGAGCCCTGGTGGCATAGTGGTTATGTGCTGGCCTGCGATCTGCAGGGTAGGCAGTTTGAAACCAGCAGCAGCTCTGCATTGAGAAAGATAAAACTTTTTACTCCTGTAAACGGTTACAGTCTTAGAAACTCACAGGAGCAGTTCTGCCCTGTCCTACGGGATTGCTATAAGTCAGTATTGAGTCAGAATCCAGGCTCTTGATTTCTGATCAAGTGTGCTTTCCTGTAAGCTCACACTTAAGTGATGCATCAGTATGTTGGAAATCTGTTTTCTGAGGTCTGTAAAGGGTTAGTGTTAGAACCAACATCAGTGAGGATGGGGAGGGCAGAGGGGAAGGTGTGACCATATTGAAAATGGCAGTGACAGCAGAGGAAATATTTGCCTGTGAGCCTCTGCCTGGCCCTTTGGACTTCTTTGTAGTAGTTAAGACAGCCCAGCAGGGCTGGTGATTCAGAATTGGATTAGCCAGGGCTGGTGGAGTCGCTTTCTCAGTGCAGGGCTTCATATTTGAACATTTGTTTCCCATGACAGTTTGCTTATTCTCAAGTTTTGGCAGCTTTGGCCAAATGGTTGTCAGGTTTTTTGTTTTGTTTTGTTTTTAAGGCGAAACTCCACATTTTACTTTGCAGATTTAGTAAACCATCTTCTACCTGCCACTCCCTTCTGTGCCCTCTATAATTATATCTTAAGACTTTGTTTTTCAGTTGTGGGAGCACAGTGAAAAGTTTTCGTTTATAGTCTGAGATATTTATAATCATGTGTAAGCATAATGTTTACAGAAAATGTAAGTGGTGCATATGATAACCCAAATATCCTTAAAGCACTTAGATAGTTTAAGTCTTTCCAAAATGCCGTTGGAGAGAGCTTATAGTAGGAGATAGTAGAAGAGAGGTACGGACTAAGGGTAGCAGCTTTGGGATGCAGTCCAGCTCTATAAATGTGGAACATTTGTATGAAAACTGACCACGGCATCTCACTCACCTCACTGCCATCAAGTTGACCCTAGTATGCCTCCTTATAAACAGGGTGAACAAAACACACACACACACACACACACACACACACACACAAAACTACAAAGCATGACAGCTGCCATATACTGAGAGTTTATTAGGGGACATGGTTAAGAAGAAAGTGTTTTACTTATCACATTTACTTGTCTCCTTTAGAGCCCTGGTTATTTGTGGAGCTGTGATCCTCATGGTCAGCACTTCAAAACCAGTGGCAGAAGAGTTAGGAATGTCTTCCAGGTCACCCACCTTATTGTCTGCCTAGAGAAGCCACTAGAACCCCTCCTGCCTGAGTCCAAAGCTTGCACACTTTATCATAATAACACCATTTTATGTTTGTTGAAACCCTGCAGCCCACAGATAACAAACACAACTGTGGATTTAAGAGTAATTTGTGCACTAAATGAACATACATTTTACACTGCATAACATCATCCCTCTGAACAAATATTTGCATGATATTAGGATGTTTTAAACTGTCAAAATTTCCATCTGAGAGGTCACACTTTTTAGAATCTTGTTTTATAAGAGGGAAACATTGATTTGTGTTTGTTGTAATCCAAGGATAGTTGTTTAGCATTTCTTTCCCTGCACATTTTCTACTTGACCCCAAAAGAAATTCTTTAGTAGATTAAGACCAGGAATGAATGTGTGCCTTTTTTTTACCCAAATAAAAATCACTTAGAAAAAGGCAACCCAGAGCCATATTTGTTCTCAGTAATGTTTTGTGTCAGCCTTTACAACTATGAGAACCTTTGGTCGACTGTACAGTTGCATTCCTGTCGTATCATTCTGAAAGGGATGTAAGGGACCATGTAAGATGATTAGAATGCCTCTGCAGCTGAATAGTGGGCAGAGCCAATTACTGAAACTACCCAGTAGGAACCCATTTTGGCCTTGAGACATTGGGATGAACTCTGTACAGCTTGTCATTGCAGCACAAGCATGAGAACTACCTTGTTGTTTCTTTTTTCTATGAACTTTTGCCTTGTTATTCTTCTTTGTCCATCTGTACTAACGGAGGGGGAAGTAAGTGTGTTTAATGCCAGATAATAATCCCAAATAATATAGTTCTGGTTTTAAAATGCAGACCTACCCACACATGCCTGGAAATGTGGGTAGTTCTAACTGTAGTGAAATTTCTCTTCTAGTTGTGCTTAGCCTCCTGTTAAATGGTGAAAGAGATTGCCTAGGGATGTTGTAGACACTACACGATCAGTTAAGGTTGGTTGTTTTGAGTGACTTTTAAAGGTACTCCTTCACGATAGTTTGATTTTTACTTCAGCATGGTTGGTGACTTTGGCAACCAGATAGATCTGGCTCTGATTTACCAGCTAAAAATCTTGGGCAAGCCACTTCACTCCTCTAAGTCCCAGTTGTCTTCGTATGCTGATGGGAATAATAACAGTGCTTACCTTACAGGATTGTCTGTAGAGATTAGAAACACAGATTTAACCGTGCTTATATGGTTCTGGGCACTCAACTCAGTAGGTGACCAAGTGCAGGGAGGGTGGGCCCACAAAGCTTAAACTTCAGTAAACCGCAAAACCAGACCAGTTGCTGCTAAGTTGTTTCTGACTCACAATGACTCTATAGCAGAATCTCACTGCATGACATTCTCAAGGCTGTGACCTTTTGGAAGCAGATCACCAGGCCTTTATTCTGAGGCACCTCTGGGTAGGCTCAAACCACGAACCTTTTGGGCTTACAGTTAATACTGTTTAACTGTTTGCACCACCCAAGGACTTCTAAAATATCATTAACCTCCTGGTAATTCCTCCTTGGCAGTAAAGTCTGGGAGTGCTTGTCCCTGGACTGGTTTCCTGCAGTGTCCATTAGTGGCTCCCTTTAAGCTCTAATGCAGTCCAAGCCAAGATTATGGATCACCTGAAGAACAGGCTAAAGACTTATTGCCTAGTCAGTTAAGGATCCCTGGTGGCACAGCAGGTTAAACAGTTGGCTGCTAACTGAGAGGTTGGCAGTTCAAACCCACTACTCTGCAGGAAAAGATGAAGCTGTCTGTTCCCATAAAATTGGGAACTGTACGTCCTATAGGCTCATTTATGAGTCAGGATCTGCTTGAAGGCCATGAGTTAAAGAGCAGGCTGCAGACCTGTTATCTAGTGATTTTAAGTTTATAAGTTAACTGAGTGTGAACGAAAAGCCTTTGTAACCTCTTATTCTACTTTCTCCTTTCTATTCACCAAATAACTATCTGAGAAGCTATTATTTCCTAGGAATATATATATATATAATCTCCAATCAAAGCTAAAGAACCCAATTCTTTCAATAAGGCGAGGTCAACTGAGTTGGGATTATCTGTTTTCTTCTTTTACCCCTGAATCTTCATGGAACTCTGGTTTGAAATGTTAGAAGCAGTTGGCTTTCAGCACTGGGAAAGCTTATCTAATCAGGCATGTGAAGTGGCCTGTGTTAGATTTCTGTGCCAGAGAAGGCTGGAGGAGATTGAAGAGATTATCCCCTTTGCTTGTAATTCTTGAGCATGGTTGAGACACTGGGAGAGAGAGGGAATTGTTTTTGTTTTTACTTTTAAAACTTGCATTTGGATATACTAGCATGACACATTTATACTTCCCAATTCCTTGTAGACTGGAGGCATGGGTCTCAGCATTATAGAGGTATGTCTCTAATTTGAATTACACCGCAGCTTCTCATGTATGGACTAGATGGTAAGGATCTTCTGTCTCACAGAACTCTAGATAGAGAATTTTATATGAAATAAAATTGCCATAGGATAGTGCTTTCTGATTTACAACTCCCATTGTAGCTAAGCTCTGATTTGAGTCACAAATGACCTCTGCCAAGGAGGGAGGGATGGTAATATTATTTTAATTTTATATAAGAGATTGAAAATTGAAGCAAACGAGTCTATTGCTGCCCACTCATTTCTGCCCCATAAAGGACAATGTAGACCTGCCTCGTAGGTTCTTTGTTCTGTAGAGCGACTGATGAACTTAAACCATCATTTTTTTGGTCAGCAACCAAATGCTAACTGTGCCAGTCTTAAATGGCTCTGGTGACATTCTCTAGATCACATGGTTGGTGTAGGCAAACCAGGGCTAGAATGTAGGTTCTGATTTCTAGGGCACTTCTCCTTCTGTTATGTCACACTGCTGCCTCCTTGCATCTGAAATTTTGTGTCCCCCGCCTCCCCGCACCACCACCCCAGTTTGACATGATTCTCATCCTTTTTGCTTGATTAGCCATGCCAATCAGCATGATGATCATGAAGTAGAAGTTGAAAAGTTTTTGCTCTGATGGCTCAGTTAGTTTTTCTTAATAGCTGTGCCTGCGTGTGACCACGGTCCCTTTTACCTGGGCAGGATGCTGAGGCCAAGTGAATTAGGCAGGAGAAGTTGGCTGGCTCTCCATAGCCCAGTGCCCCTTCCATGTGTTCTGCTGTAGGTCTCTGACGGCCAGCTCCCTCACAGCACTCTGTACCTCCTGACTCTGTCTGCCTCATCGGGTTTTCAGGTCTCCAGCCGTGCTTCCTCCTGATTGGGCTGAGGTGATGCTGCTGATGTTCCTTAAATCTCCTCTAAGGTTTCTCCAGGCCACTCCTGAATGTAATTTTATTTCACAGCTCTTGGCATTTTCCCCCCTCCAATCATTTTAATGTTCAACTTAAGCCGAATATAAATCGAGGACACAGGTAGGCGTGTCTGGATTGCACTGTCACTTATGTAAGCACTCTTGAGCATTTCTTCTTCCCTTTTCATCAAAATGAGGAAATAGAAATGTTTTCTTTTGGCCGTTTTACACATGCACCCACAAGGAAATGCGTATCTAGCCTCTGTGGGAACTGTAACTGATACATTTCAGGGAAGAAAAGTGCATGATGGCTAAAATTTTAACTCTGCCAAATGTTTATGGGGAAAGAAAGAAAAATGAGCAAACCCACAAACTGTGCTTTGGTTTAGCCCAAGGTCAACAGCTCATGTGTGTGCCTCCATTTTGCTTACATCCATTGGTTTATGAACATAGGCCTGCCTTTCTAGAGAGGTTTGGACTTTACAAGTTGTTCCTTTTGTACCAGGGAACTCATCTCAACAAACACGCCATCTGTACAGTGCAGGAAGACTTACTCCAAAGAGTGACCAGTTAGTTGGAAGTTTGATATCACTATCCAAAGACCAAACTCCCTGCCATTGAGTTGATTCTGAGTCTCATAGAGACCCTGTAGGACAGAGAACTGCTCTTGCTGGTTTCCAAGGCTGTCACTCTTTACAGGGGCAGGAAGCCTCATCTTTCTCCCTCAGAGTGCCTGATGGCTTTGAACTTTAGACCTTGCATTTAGCAGCCTAGCACCTCATTTACTACACCGCCAGGACTCCTTCTGCCACCAGCACCCGTTAGTGCAGAATGAACCCTTTTGACTTCCTCCAGCAACTCAGCCAAACATTTGACCAAATCGCGCACACGGCTGTGAGCATCTTGGATGAGGGCCGCCGTCATCTAGCCCCATCAGGGTTGCTCCCCTCTTTCACCAGGAGGCTTAGGTATTTCTAGCAGTACACCCTGAAAGCAGGATTCCCCATTCCATATCACCCTGGGGAAAGCGTTCATAGCTGCTTTGTTCCTGAGACACATAGATAGCCAGAGTCACATAATTTGTCCACAGGTAAAAGGAGATTTGCGATACATTCTTTCATGGAAAGTTGTGACTAATAGACTTGTTGCATCTGGTGCAGCAAATAAATATTTATGCTTTGGGTGAAATTTCAAATAAAAATTGACAACCGAATTACTCACACGCGTGGTGGGAGGAGGAATAGCTCTTGGAATGGATTTAAAAAAAAATAATGTTGCCTATTCTTAGTCGGCAGAGAACAGCTATCTAGAATGCTGCTCGGGTTTAGTGAAAAGATTTAGGGAAGTTGTAACTAGTTTAATAACCATCTGTGGAGTGACATAGATTGACACACCCAATTACACAAGATCTGAGTCTGAGCATAGTTGATGTGCAATCATCCCATCAACATCTGCTCATCATCAACAACAATAATGGCTCAACTTTTTCTTTGGGGCCACATGAAAAGGCAGTGTACCCAAAGCAAAGGATAAGTCAGATCTGACAGACACGTAGCCTTCCCCTTGTTCTCAAACTTCTCTTCAAGTATACCCTTGGTGAGGTTTTGAAAGAATTCATTTTACTTCTCTGGTTTTTCATTAATTTTCTTTCTTTAATACCATGTCCTTCAACTCAAATTCTTGCTCAAGCCAGGAAGGGCCCATGTGCCGTGGGTTGGTTTTCTAACTCTCTTCTTTGCCATATAGAATCTTGTCTATGCTTCCTCTTTGTCACAACTGCTATTTAGCCCTGTCTAGGCACTTTTCTAGTATAAATTACTTAACCCCTTGCCTTCCTGTAAGTGGGAGGGAAGGGGTGAATCTCACAGGGATACATTTACCTGTTGAGAAGATAATGTCCAATTGTTTGTATAGGAGGTCTGGTGGGTGATGTGCTGGGCGGCTAGTCTCAGAAACCCTCAGGGCAGACCCTCTCTGAACTACACGGTCACTATGAGTCAGAATCGACTCAATTGCATGGCCTTCAGTTGTGGAATGGTTTGCATTGTGTCTTTGACCAAAACAAGGTAGTGTGTGCCCTTGTAGGCACTGGCAGAGACCACATGAGACCTAATCCCAGGTGACAGATAGCAGGACTAACAGGGAGAGCCAAAGCTAGGTCTTTTGTCTATTTCTCAGTTTATGATTAGATGTTTTATGCTGTTTTATTGTCAGAACTATAGCGTATTTCTGGTTTTAAAAGATGTAATAAAAGTTTTTCAGAATTGAAGGAAAAAGAAAAAGTTATTTTCCCTGACTTATGCTTTTAAAAGCTAGTGTTTTTTTCCCCTCTCTCTTAGTCTTGGTAATTCTGATTAGAATCTATTGGCATCACAGGGCTTCTGAGTAAGACTCCTTTTGAGAAATTAAAATATTAAAGAGCCCCCAATAAAATGATTTATTTTTTTTTTAAAAAGATATTAAAGAAATCATTGAGCTTATCCATGGCTTTCTGCAATGGCAGAGTTAATCTAGTGATACACATGTTCTTTGAGTTGTCAACACAATTCAAACCTTAATTTGGGGGTTCTGATATTTGACTGTCTTCTTTGTGAGGCATACATCAGTGCCCCAAATGGATACTTACTAAGTTCTTGTTGGTTTGGCAACCAGTGGTCAAGCACAAGGCGAGCGTTGTTAGAGCAGTGCCCTTTAACTTCCCCGCCAAGGCTGCTGTGAGGCGTAGCTCATCTTTTAGGGCTGATGTGGTTTCACCGAGTGTCCTGGGCCTGCAGTCTAGTAATCCTGGTATGGAACACTGTGAGCCTGGAGAACATGATTTGGTAAGAGATCACTTGGAAATAATAGATTTTGCATTTGTTCTAAGATTCAGCTTTTATTTAGAGAGGGTCTCCTTGTCCACTCTGGGCCTCTCAGTGAGAAATGTAAAGAGAAGCAGGAGGAGAGCTGAGACACAATGCTTGGGACTTCCTTAAAGGCTATTTGGCTCACTCTGAAGGTCTG
This sequence comes from Echinops telfairi, assembly GCF_000313985.2. Taxonomy (NCBI): domain Eukaryota; kingdom Metazoa; phylum Chordata; class Mammalia; order Afrosoricida; family Tenrecidae; genus Echinops; species Echinops telfairi. The sequence goes on from NW_022111366.1 coordinate 1,820,005, forward strand.
GATTGAATTAGTAACGAGCTGCGCACTAGGAGAGGGATGTACAGAAGTCCCGTGGGTGCAGGTGTAGTTCCTTTGAACTGCTCTAGGCTCTTGGGTGTCATAGCTGGGAAGAGTGGTTGTCAAATTTGAGTGTGCATTGAGCGTGGAAGGGCTTGTTAGAATACAAATTGCTGAGCTCACCTCCATAATTTCTGATCCAGTCAGCTGGTGGTGGGGCTCGGTAGTTTATATTTCCATCACGTTTCCAGGTGATGCTGCTGCTGTTCAGAAAGTACATTTTCAGGACCACTGGCATAGAGCACTTCAAGGTCGCTGAGTTTTGGGGCAGGGAATGCTGTGCAAGTGTGGTTAGGGTCTCTTCCTACATCTTCCAGTATATAGAGGGTGCTTCCATTTATTCATTTATCTAACAAATTCATTTATTTATTCATTTATCCAACAAATATCAGAGTGCCCACTATGGACCAGGCACTGTTACCATTCCTAGGGAATACTTTGAAAACCCCTCCAAACAAACAAACAGATAAAAATTCCTGCCTTGGGGGAGTATAATGAGCATAGGCCAGAATTCACCTGATTGCGGTGTTGCTGGTTCAGTGGAGGTCAGCCTCTTCCACTTATTCCACTTTCTTTTGGAATCTTTGAATTTAGTAATAACCATCATACTGATATTACTCACCATCATTGGAACAGCTTTTATTGTGAGCTTATTCTTTGCCATCCACAGTACCACAAAGTGCTTTATATTCACTATCTTGTTAGCGCAACCCTGGTGTTATCATCTTGGTTTAAAAGATGATGAGCTAAGGCTTTGACAAGGTTGGTAACATACCCAAGATTATACAACTAGTGAGTGGTAGATCTAGGATTCAAACCCATGTCTGTTTGACTGAAAGCCTCAACTCTTTATTAACATGCTCCAGTGTTTCAAAGAGCTCAGGTCATGACCACTAGTGGGTCTTGAAATCATCTACTTGGATTTCAACCAACACTTTGCATGCGGTGGGAGAAGGAATAGAATAGATAATGGTACATAACAAAGATAGTGTTTGCATGTAAAATATATCTACTGTTGTGCATCACAGTAAAAAAAATGTTGAGCTGTTGTCTAATTAGCTATGAGACCATGGGTCATCTAATTATTTCTCTTATTTCTATTTAAAAATAGATTAGGTGTGATTGGAGGGGGTGCCAGCCCCCCACCACTAATCACGGGTTCAGTAAGCACAATTGTATGGTTGAGATATATAAAGATTATATTAAAGTCTTTGAGAACATGAGAGATAGAAGCGAGATTGGAATAATGGAGTCAGACACATTTCATGGTAGCGTGCTCACCTCCTGGGTGGCCATGATCTTACCAGCTAAGTCCACGCATTGCGTGGGGCCGAGGCGAGGTGGGGCAGAGACCTGGCAGGAGGCTCCAGGACCCCAGCAGGAGGCTGGAGGACCCATTTATTGCTAACCAATGGTTATATCTACTTAGGCGGTTATGATTGCAGGTAACCACACATCACAGGAAGGGGCAGTACAATAGGCATACACATTATAGGAAGGGGATGAGTTAGGGCTGTACACATGATAGGAAGGGGAGGAACTAGAGGTATACATGTGACAAGAAGGGCGGACCCTAGATTCATGATGGTGGCCTAACCTTGGCCACCCTTGGGTGGGCTTGACCTCTCTGGGGTCTCCTACAAGGAAACAGACAACTACTATCCTTATCAGAAGGGAGTGGGCCCTACTTGTTGTGGGATAAACAGTGGTGACTGCTTGCTCTAGATGGCTGATAACCCTTAGGGAGAATAACCCCTGATCTACTTCTGATGACCTCCAAGTGTATAGTCATTCGCAAGCAGCTAAGTTTGGCATATATTTGGGGGAGACAACTTGGGAGAAATTCTTCTGTTTCCTACAATTAGGAAAGTAGGCATTAGAAAAGTGAGCTCTTCCAGATCACAAAAATAGTTGATGATAGTACAAAGATAACTACTTGACTTTTCAACTCATGGCTCATGCTTATCCCTCACATGCTGCTTGCTTCCTTACAATGCACTACGATGCCTGGGAAATAAGCTACAGAACCTTAACGGAAGTTGACAGAACCTAAAAAGGGAAGTTGAGTCCTTGCCTGCCATAGGTAGTGGAAAATCCTACCATGGAGCCAACCAGATCTGCAGTTAGCGATGTGGCATTTCTCCTTAGGTCTGGTGTACCTGGTGGGATGGGGTTAATGATAGTAGTAAGGTTGCCCAACACTGCCCGGCTCTAAGCAGGTTTCATATATTACTCTATTAACATGGCTGGTACATGAACTCAGCAGTTTTGAGTCGAGAGGGCATGCCACCATCATGAGTTAACACTTCTCTCTGCTGTCCCCAGTTCCTCATTTTGTCCTGCTTCACTCAGAGCTATTTTCCTCATAGCCCGGCTTACCAGAAGATGGTCTCAGCTGTATTTCTTTTGCCAAGACCCTTTATAGTCCTTTGGCTGCTCATTTGGGTTCCAGTTTCTGTCCCCCTTAACACACACCATTGATGATTTCCATCAAGGGCAGGGCTGTGTTGTCAACATTATCACGTGATAATAAGAGAGTAGTGCTACTAGGGTTCCATTTTACCCATGCACAAGTGTATTCCAAATGAAATGTGTTTAAACATGTCTCTGCAATCAGTAGATGGCTACAGACAAGTTACCTCAGTCATACACTTACCTTCGACTTGGTTGGGTGCTTTCGAAAGAGATCTAATCAAAGCAGTGGCTTTGGAGGGAATTTGCTGGATCAGTTAAGTTCAAGGCAGAAAAGTCAACTCAGAACATTATGGTGAGTGTTTTTGGAATTCCAAAGGGGTAATGTAGATAGTTTTCTTTGAAAGATAGAGGGTGATCATGGGCTTGTTAGGAAGAAAGTGTAAGAAAATGGCAAATTGCATTGGTGAGAAGGAAAAAAAAAGGCCAGATTATTCGCATCCAGGATTGTTTTCTCATCATAATGATTCACGTGTTCATTTTTCAAGGAAAGCAAGAACGATCCTGGAAGAATTTCATGGAGAGACCTTACTCATCTACTCTACAGCCTTGATCATGTCTCTCAAGACCCTGTTATTCTTCAAGCTCAAAGAACTTTGGACAGGAACCACAAGTTGTGTCCCCCTCGGGCGCACAAACAGCTCTTTTAAAAAAAGTGCAGAGTTCTTCAGGGGCGGGTTAGAGAGATGGAAACACTGCCCTCAGAAGTGTGTAGACAGAGATGGAGGAGATGCCAAGAAATTATTTCATGTTTTGATATATTTTGTTCATACAGATTTCTGTAATCTTGTAGTCATGCTTTGATGAGCCCTCACATGTGCATGTGTGTGCACACTCCCATATAGACAAATGTATGTGTAGGTATTTCTAAATGGGTTTTGTTTCTTCAGCTGTAAGACTACAAATTCTACAAATATTATTACAACAACTCAGTTCATTACTGTTACTGGAAAAACAAGTTAAACCAAGCACATGCCCTACGGAGGGTGAGTCAGCAGTGTCATTTTAGCATAACGAGGGACAGTATATTAAGTGAGGGATTCCGAGGACTGTGGTTTTCCTTCAGCTGACTAAAGACAGGCAGCTGTTGTTTCAATAGTGGGCTTAGATACAGAAAAAGAAGTCGTCCATTTCCTTTCTTTCTTGATGATAACCTTTTAGTTTTCTTTTTGCCTGAAACTTTTCAATAACCCTTTCCCCTCTAGATTTCTGTCATCAGGTTTCCTGAATTTTGATAGCATTTATTTACTTGTTATTGTTAAGATGCCCTCTTGTCGGTTCTGACTCATAGCAACCCTCCCTAAAACGGAAAGAAGCGCTGCCCTGTCTTGCACCATCCTCACACGCGTTGCTATGCATGAGCTCATGGTTAGAGACACTGTCAAGGATCTTCTCCTTTTTTGTTGACCTCCAACCTTACTATGCATGACATCTTTCTCCAGGGACTTGTCCCTTCTGATAAACTGTCCAAAGTATTTGAGACAAAGTCTCAACATCCTTGCTTCTAAGGAGCATTCTGATTAAGACAGATTTTGTTTGTTCTCTGGCAGTCCACAGTATATTCGATTTTCTCTGCCAACACCATGATTGAAAGGCATCAATTCTTCTTTAGGCTTCCTTCACATTGTCCAGCTTTCAGATGCCAATGAGGTGATTAGAAATATCATAGTGGAAAATGCCAGGAGCATATTAGTCCTCAAAGTGACCTCTTTGCTTTTGAGCACTTTAAAGAGGATTTGCTCTTTCCAATATGCATGATACAGTATATATTTACCTATGCAGTATGCATCAGATTTACCCAGTGCAATATGTCCTCTAATTTCTTGACTGCTCCCTTGAGTGTTGTGGATCCAAGTAAAATGAAATCATTGATCAATTCACTGATCTCTCCATGTATCATGGTCCCCGCCTTCCTCCCTTCCCCTTAAGCTCACCCATTGCCATCAACTCAGTTCTGACCCATGATGACCCTATAGGGTAGAGTAGAACTGAGCAGTAGGATTTATGAGAACAAAGAGTCTCATCTTCTTCCCAAGGAGGGGTTGATGGGCTAGCAGCCCAATGTGTAACCCACTATGCTACCAGGGCACCTCTGTTGGTCCACTTGTGAGGATTTTGCTGTGCTTTGCATTGAGTTGATGTCCATAAGTACTTCAAATCCTCTTCACTTTCAGCCATCCAATTGTGTCATCTGCATATCACAGGCTGTTAATGAGTTTCTTATACTCCTGATGCTGGGTTCCTCATCATGCAGTTCAGTTTCTCAGATTATTTGCTCAGCTTCCAGATTGGATTAGTATGGTGAAATGATACAACCCTGATATAGACACCTTTCCTGATTTTAAGCCTGGGATTTTCAAACTCTTTAAACAGGGGGCCAGTTCACTGTCCCTCAGACCCGTTGAAGGGCCAGACTATAGTTTAAAACAAAAAATGAACAAATTCCTATGCACACTGCACTTATCTTATTTTGAAGTAAAAAAACAAACAGGGCAAAAACACCTGGCGGGCGGGATAAATGTCTTTGGTGGGCCGCCTTTGGCCCGCAGGCCGTAGTTTGAGGACGCTTGGTCTAAACCATGTGGTATTCCCTTGTTCTGTTTGAACAACTGCCTCTACAGACTTCACATGAGCATGATTGGAAGTCAGGGATTCGAATTCTTTGCAATGTTATTTACGATTTGTTAGGACTCACAAGATCCAACTGACATCAGCAATTATATCCCGGTTCCATGCCCTCTTCTGAATCCAACTTGAATTTCTGGCAGTTCCCTACAGTTACACCAATGTTAATCATGTTTGAATTATCGTCAAAATTTTATAAGCATGTAATATTAATGATATTGTTTCAAAATTTCTGCATTCTGCTGGATCGCTTTTCTTTGGAATGCACACAGATATGTATCTCTTCCAGTCATTTGGCCAGCTAGTTGTCTTCCAAATTTTTTGGCATAGATAAGGGAGCACCTCAAGTGCTCCATCAGCTTGTTGAAACGCCTCTTCAGTCAGTTCCTGAAAACCTTGTTTATTTCACCAATGCTTTCAGTGCGGTTTAGATTTCTGCCTCACTACCATTGGTACTTGATCACATGGTAAGATGGTGGAACATTCACCAACTCTTTCTGATACAGTGACTGATGCTTCCTGTGTCATTTGATATTTTCCCCAGAGAAGCTTTCAGTATTGCAACTCAAGGCTTTACTTTTTTTCTTTAGTTCTTTCAGCTTAAGAAATGCCAAGTGTGTTCTTCCCCTTTGGTTTTGTAACTCTAGGTTTTTGTGTATTTCATGATCATCCTTTGTCTTCGTGAGTCATGCTTTGATGTCCTCTCTCCATCTCTTTTATGCTGTCATTTCTTCCGTTTGCTTCAGCTACTCTACCTTCAAGACCAGGTTTCAGAGCCTCTTGACACCTGTTTGGTCATTTCTCTCCTTCTTGTCTTTTAAACGACCTTTTGCTTTCTTCATGTCAGTGTCTTGATGTCATCTCACATCTCACCGGTTTTCTGCTCTTAAGATGGTCTCTGAATTCAGGAGGGATATCCATACGGTCATAATTGGTCTCTTGTAGACTTGTTTCCATTTATTCTGCTTCAACTTGAACTTGCATATGAACAGTTGATGGTCTGTTCCACAGTCAACTCCTGAACGTGTTCTGAGCCATTATACTGAGTTTCCATTATGTCTTTCCACAAATGTAGTCAATTTGATTCCATCTAGCAAGGTCCACATGCATAGCTGCTGTTTATATTGTCAAGAACAGGTATTTTCAATTAATAAATCATTGCTCTTGCCAAGTTTTATCATGGCATCTGTGGCATAAATTTCTATCACCAAGGCTGTGCTTTATAACTACCAATCTTCTTTGTCTCCAACTTTCACAGTCCAGTCACCAGTAATTATGTTGATTGCAGGTTTGATCACTTTTGTACCATTGAAATTGGTAAAAATCTCCAGTTTCTTTATTTATGGCATTAGTGGCTGATACATGAATTTCAATAATAGTTTTATTATTTCCTTGTATTGCATGGGATTTTCCTATCATTGACAGAATTGAACTTCAAAGTAGATATTGAAATGCTCTTTTCAATGATTAATGCAATGTAACGTCTCTTCCATATGCCATTCCCAGCATTGTAAACACATATCATTGCCTAACTCAAAACGTCCAATGTCAATCCATTTCAGCTCACTAATGCCTTGGTTACTGATCACTACACATTCCATTTCATTTTTGACAACTTCCAATGTTCCTCGGTTCACACTTTGTACAGTCCATGTTCTGATTATTAATGGGTGTGGGCAGCTATTTACTTGCATTTTGAGTCAAGCCCCATCAATCATGAAGGGTCCCAGATGTTTTACTGTGTCCACATCATTAAGGCCAGCTTTCCTGTGAGGAAGCAGCTCTTTCTCAGTCATGTTCTGAGTGTCTTTCAACCTGAGGGGTTCATCTTACGGTAGGTACTCCATTACACAGTCTTCTGCTGCTGCTGCTGCCCATAAGATTTTCATTAGCCAATGTTTTAAAAGTAGATTTGCAGGCCTCACCCTCTGTCTTAGTTTGGAAGCTCCATGGAAACCTTTCCACCATGGATAACCCTGCTGCTATTTGAAATACTGGTGTCATAGCTTCCAATATCACAGCAATGTGCAAGCTACCGCAGTATGACAGACTGATAGGCAAGTGCTGGGTGTCTTTGTGTCGGCCATGTTTTTTGTCATAGGCTTATTTGTAGTTTCAAGCTTTATTTTAAATTCATCCACCAGTTTCCTTACACCAGGGTTGATATATAAGGCCGAATACTTTTTTTTTTTTAACTGTCAGAAGGAACGTGAAAAAATGATCGATTTCACATGCCGTCATTCTTTATAGTTTCTTAGTGTGGTGGACATACAGTAAGGTGGTATTTCATGATCAGTGTATCAAGATGTAGTGCTACATGGACATTTTGCTGTGGAGGAAAGAGCCTGGTGTTCTCAGCCCTGCGGGAAACCGTGCTGTGTCTGAGTATGTGCCTGGAGAGTTCATTTCTGGGTTTGAGAAGATGAGTTTTTTGTCTCTCTTTCCTCTCAGTTGATTCCCGTAATTGGATAGCAAAGGCCAGAGGAAGAAAGTATTCCATATGTCATGGCAATTCTTGGTTTACCACATTAGTTATTACCCACCGTCTCTGAATAGGAGGCCTCCCTTTTCCTGTTCAGTGGTTCAGCTTTCTCCCATTGAACTGCAGCTGTGTTCTTTGGAGGGATTATTTCTAATCAATTGAATTTCGGTGAGTGTGGTCACATGATGATGGGTGGCCCGCTGTTAACAGCGGCACCATTTTTTTTCAGTGTAAAAGCATGTCAAAATAAGATATGATTATTCTTAAAATCTGGTTTTGTTTCTAATTCCACAATTTCCTTCTACTTCTGCGATGTTGCCCCATTGCGGAGAAAGACATCGACACAGTTTCAGCCATTCTTTTATCTGATAGGGTAGTTCGTTTTTTCTTTCCTAAGCAGTAATATTGCATCTTAGAGTTGGCAAGTTTTCCAAAGTGGGGTTCTTTTGTGGTGGTGGTGAAGGTGACGGCAATGAGTGCATGTCAGTCACTGTGTGTGAAAGGTGGTTCTGAAATGATTCACACTGCGGTGGGGGCCCCTCAGTCTTCCTTTCGGTCTTTGACAAGCTCGCTGTCATTAGCTGATTGTTGATGGAAATGTGTTTTATGCACACAGGTGGCGTGTGGATGTTTACGGTGTGAGAATATTATATCACAAGTGTATATTGTGGAGGCTTGCAGGTTAAAGGAACTCTGGACCAGTAGGCAAAGGACTTCCATTCTAGTCCAGGCTTTGCCATCTTGACTTGGATGATGTTGGGCAAGTTGCTTATTTCCTTGAATCGCTGTTTCCTCTTCCGTGAAATGATACTGTGCCTGCATGTCTAATAGCATTGTTGTGGAGATGAAATGAGATCATTTGTGTGAAAATTGTGTCTTATAAACTAGGGAGGTATTTTTCCTTAAAGCATTGTCCTTTGTCCATTGCTGTGGGTGCAGTTAGCCTTCTCAGGGGGTAAACAGACTTTGTGATTTGTTTGGCCCCAGTGTTCACAGAAGCCATAGACTATTTGAAAGCTTGGGCAGAGGAATGCAGATGGACATCCCAACTCCTTAGAAGCTGAGGAGTTAATTTTAAGTACACTTAGTGTGCTGCTGGCTACCCGGCTTTTCTTTATGATGCCAGTCAACGCGGACTCCATGGACGTTATAGTAGGTGCACAGTACTCTCATCTTCCTTGAAGGACAGTGACCAGCCAACTGAATGAAGACAGGTGAGATTCGGAAAGTCACTTGATTAGCTCCTCTGTGGTGTTACGCTATGCTTTTGGAGGGTGTTGATTTGGGCTGTTTACTGTCAAGGTAGGAGGGTACATTCAGTAGCAGCTCACTGTGCTCAACTTTATAAACTTGTTCTACTTAGCAATTCTAAAGCCAGATTATTTGGGGGGAAGGGGAGGATACTTGATTCACTTCTCTCCCCGCCTACCCTTCCCACCCCTGAAAAACTTGGAGGATTTGAGACTTTCTATGGTAACTTATATTTAGCTAATGGCCAAAGCGATTACAATCCCTTGTTTTGGATATTTTCGATGAGGTAATGTGTTCTTTGGTGGGGAGGAGAAGTGTTATTTAATCACCAGCACTACACTAATAATCACATTCACTCGATCCTTTGTCTCTAAGCTTGAACTGAGGGTTACTTGCTTTAATAATGGTTTTCCAATGGACTTAATCCTGCTAATGTGATGAGGTGGTGGTGGGAAGGACGTTCCCACTGGGCCTGAAGTAGTGTAACTGGTAAAACTCCCTTTGTAAATCCTTCTCATTCAACATGTGTGTTACTCCCATGTCCTCAAAGTAGAATGAATTTCTACTGAGGATAGTTATTTTAAGAGCGAGAAACAAGAAAGATAAAATAACCCCTTTCCCAGGTCATTGTGACCTAAGAGCGCTATCATAAGCTTTCTGGTTTTGCAGATTTTATTTTTGCCTTCTTTGACGAGAAAAGTAAGGACTGGTTTATCATGCCCGTGGTTCTCCACCTTCCCAATGCCACCACCCTTTCATACAGTTCTTCATGTTGTGGTGACCCCCAACCATAAAATTATTTTCGTTGCTACTTCATAGCTGTGATTTGCTACTGTTATGAATCGGGTGACCCCTGTGAAAGGGTTGTTCGACCCCCAAAGGGGTCTCGACCCACAGTTTGAGAACCGTTGTTTTAGCCAGAGAGAAAACTACTCGCCTAACCTTTCACTCCTTGAGCTTAGCAAACACTTGTCAACAAAGCCTTTACCATAAATCTGGTTTTGCAGCTGACTTGCAGCCAGGTGGATAGCCCTCTGTTGGAACTCCGTAGGCCAGGCAGGAGGAGGGTCAGCATGACAATGGATGGAATGGGAGGTGGCTCCGGGGTCAGGACATCTGCCTGTTTTTTGTTTGTTGTTTCAACCTCTAGGAATTAAAGAAGGAGCCTTGGTGTACAGTGGCTAATTACTCAGCTACAATACAAAAAGTTGGTGGTTTGAGCCACCTAATGGCTCTACAGCAGACCTGCCATCTGCTCCTGTGAAGATTACAGCCAAAAACTCTGAGGAAGTTGTACTCAGTCACATGGGACTGTCAGGAATGTAATATCTGCTCAGTGGCACCTACCAACAACAGCAACCGGGATTTATGACACATTTCAGAGAGTGGTAGAGCACTGGGCTGAAGAAAGTCAGTTCCCTTACAGGATTGATTAGTGTGTGTGTTTTGTTGTTGATGTTTGTTTGTCTTAAGTTTAGGTTTCTTTCCTTTTTTTCTTTTTATGAGCATATCAGACTCTGGAGCTGGAGTAAGAGAAGTCTTTTGACCTCTCCATAACCAAGAAAGCCTTCATCAAAGGTGATACAGCTTTCCATGTTTGCTAAATCAGGCGTTAGTACGAATGGAGAAATTGAGTGTCCCCTTCTGTATTAGTCTAGGTACTTTAGAGAAACAAATCTACAGCAACTCATGTATAAGAGAGTTTTATGTAAAGAAAGTGTGCATCACGAAAACATCCCAACCCAATGCTGCCCAAGCCCACAAGTCCAACATTAACCCATTAACCCAACACCAGTCCACAAAGTCCTCCACCTCACAAAACAGAAACAATGATGCCGACTGCAGGAGGAAAGCTGAGTCAGTAAACGAATAAGCATCTCAGCACTAGCAGGGGTCTCCACAAGGCTGCTCCAGCACCCAGGGCTGCATCAGGATAGGTCCATGTGGCTTCTCCTTGGGGATGTCTTGTAGGAAGTCAATCTTGCAAGCTGAAGCAGGGAACTGCTAAGGCAGCTGCACCCTGGTGCGACCATCACAAACAAAAGACCTGAGAGCTAGAAAGGTGAGACTCACCACCCATTTATCCCTCTGCCTTTCAATTAGCCCCACATGTGATTATCGGCCGGTTTGGCACAATTAACTAACTCACCTTCTGTGTTAGAAGATGTACACATGGAAATTTAAGTTCTGAGGTGGTCGCTTCTTGATATAGCTATGTAATGCTGCTTATGCTGTGGGCAGCTACCCTTTGGGCAGGTAAGGACAATGGGCACGAGCACGCATTGCCCAGATTGTGGCGGTCTGCTAAGAGTTCTGGGCTGTTTTTAACCAGATGGACGGTTAGAACTCCACAGAATTGGGAGTAAGCGTGGAGGCACATTCTTGCTTACACTTGTAATAGAGCAAGAGCATGAAGGAGCTATGGAGTTGGAGGATTTTGTGTGTGTTTTAGAGGAATTTGATTGACATCAGGATGTATCGTTTCTTTAGCAAATTTCTTTCAGTTGCATTATTTTTTCCTCATTGGCCAGTGGCTCCAGCTCACCGTGTGATGGCATTGGTTTGTATTTTGTTTGCTTTGAAGAAACAAAAAATTAGGAAGCAGTTAAAAAAAGAACCCTAAATAAGAACACGAGTTTGAGGCTATGTATCGTGTTTCCTTCTTTCCTCAGCATGTAATGAAGATTTGATGTTTTCCTGCTGTCTACCTTTATCTGCTCCAAGGTTGTTGCCCCAGGGTTGTTCCCTGGAAATGGGAAAGCTACGTATGGACCATCTCCAGATTTCGTTATTTTCTTCCCATTGCTAGTTTCCATGCTTATCTGGGACATGCTGGAGGTGAGCCCAGAATGCAGAACTTTTTGCAGCCTTGGGGCTTGGATAATTCTCCGTGATGTGTGTAGGAATTTGAGGTTGAATCGAGTTTGGTTTTGGCTGAAGGTTATAGAGCATCTGGGACTTCACATTAAAAATACAGAAATAGCCCAGACGTTAGAAGCACCTTGGTTTCTGTCGCCTCTGGCTTTGACACAGTTGAGTACCCATGAGGCTGTGCTTTGTGTTGCACCACCAGCTCTCTGACCACCCTCTGTTACATTACACGGATGATGGTCTTTCAGTCTCTCCTCTGCCTCCTGTGACTTCATTGCTACCACTCACGGGTTGTTTCGTGTTGTCTTTATGGTGGCATTTATTTCACAGGGAGCAGCATTGAGTTCACACGCACAGTTCAGTGACCCTGTGTTCGTCGTGCTGTTCAAACATCACTCCTATCATTCCCCAGTTTTCCTCTCTCACGCAAGAGTTTTTAAAAGAAGCTGTGGGGAGGGATGAGTTCAGGGACATCTAAGGCTGTTATCTGGATTTTCCCTGTTTGGCCCTGTGAAAGCGCCATAATTTTATTTGATAACATATAGTGATCTTAAAATTTTCCAGTTTCATCTTTAACATAGATAATTGTATCTCTTCTATTTCTTTGGTCCTAGCTCTTAATTAACGAACAATAGAGATTGTGTACTCCATTGAAATGGTGTGTTCTCAACAATCTAAGCTAAAAGAACACTCTGTTTCTTTTGTGTGGGTTAAAAGAAGATTACATATATTTAAAAATTCTTCTCTAGCAAGGATATTTAAAAGCATATATTTAAAATTGAGCACTTTTCTTTACTACACATTACTTAACAAAACACTTAAAAAAATCTTAAAAAGAAACCTTTACTACAAGCACAGGAAGTTGGTGACAGGCAGCATTTATCCCTGATAACAGATAACACAATGAAACACAAATAACAGAATATAAGACAATGAAACACCGGGGGTTGGCCTTTTTTGACCATTGTGCAACATACATCTATGCATATGTGGACCTTTGTGTAAAGTATAATCTTACTTCTATATATGGTACAGCTTCCCCTCTATTACTTCTTCTTCTTCTTCTTCTTTTTAATAATGAGGTCCTGTTACACACTGGGGTGCTAACCACAAGGTTAGTGGTTTGAAATTACCAGTCACTCTGCCAGGGAAAGAGGAGGCTTCCTATCCCAAAGAGTTACAGTCTCAGAAATCCATAGGGTCAGCTCAGCCATGTCCTATAGGGTTTCCATGAGTCCTATAGGGTTTCCATGAGCCAGGATTGACTCGACGGCAGTGAGTTTGGAGGGTTTTCCTTTTAATTACTGGGTCAGTGTCCCTTTACGAAGGGGTTTGGTACTTAAAAGGAGCCCCAATGGGTCTGCATGTAGATTAAACTGTGTGCTGCTAACCACAGGATTGGTGGTTCACATCCACCATCTCAAAGGAGAAAGATGAGGCTGCCTGCTCCCATAAAAATTTAGTCGCTTTTCCCCCTCAGAGTTGATACCAAGGGCTCAAGCAGAAAGAAAATGTTTTGAAAACGATGGCAACATATGCACAAATGTATTTGATACAACTGATATACGAATCGTCACGAGAGCTGTAAGAGCCCCTAATAAAACGATGTAGTAATAAAAATATTTACAGTCTCAGAACCCTTACATAGTTGGGTATGAGTTGAAACTGACTGGATTGGATAGAGTGGGTTTGGTTTTGGGTGGGTTGGTAATTATATCAAAGAAACACATTTTGGACCGGTGGTGGCCGTTATTCTTTGTACTAGTGAATTTATTCACAGGGTATATGGAGCTACAATGCAATGAAAGCAGGTCACGGTAGCTTACTGTTCACTGGGGCTTTTCATTTCCCTGTTTTCATCATTTACCGTTTAGATGTAAATCATTTTGGATTCCCTTCTACCTATTTCAGTCCAATTTTTGCCCCTACTATAATGCACGTGGCTTAAGATTCACCTGGGGGTATCTTCATTTATGCAAATTTTAAGCCTGTAGCTTTCAAAGGTGTTTTAGTTTTGCAAAGATTTTAGAGAAGTACAAGTTCACTTTATTAACTTTTCATCCCTTTTACAGGTTGGGAGATTTGCACACACACACCCTACTCACTTTACCTTTCTACTCTACACAAAATGAAATCAGAATTGTAGGATACAGTCACATTTGAATGTCCTCATACTACTAACATTGGAGACTTAGACCTTCTTAGTCATCGTGTGACCTGATGGTTGAGCTTGTTAATTGGGTCTTGTCTTAATTACACGTTTAGTTCTCTGAATACCTTAGTGCAGGCGTCCTCAAACTACGGCCTGCAGACCACATGTGGCCCGCGGAGGACATTTATCCAGCCTGCCGGGTGTTTTTGCCCTGTTTGTTTTTTTACTTCAAAATAAGATATGTGCAGTGTGCATGGGAATTTGTTCATAGTTTTTTTTTTAAACCTATAGTCTGGCCCTCCAACGGGTCTGAGGGACAGTGAACTGGCCCCCTGTTTAAAAAGTTTGAGGACCCCTGCCTTAGTAAGTGATTCCTTGTTGAGACCTAGGCACTGTGCTGATTCCTGGGTAAACAATTTTGAACCAATCCTGGGCCCTGCCTTCAGGAAATCAGCATAGAGGCTTAGTCTGTGAGTTTGTGAGGACATAGAAGAGTAGGGAAGCACTTTTACTACATCTGCTCAAGATGCTGTGGCAACAGGATACTAGGGGGGTAGCAAACGGGGAAGCAAGAAAGAATTTTCTAGGTGGAAGAATGAACATGTGTAGAGAAGTGATCATTTAAGAATATGCCATTTATAAGTACATGTGGATTTCTCAAACCCTGCATTTCATATCAAAAAGGCTAAGTGCAGTCATTTGATCCCCCAAATCCAGGGAATAAAATTTAACTCACAAATAAATTTGAATTTTCTTTAATTATTAAAAAGAAAGAATCATACACAGTAGATTTCAATAAAGCACAGCAAACAAATATTGGTGAGCTTCCCCCCCACCTTTCTTGTAACAAATCCAATAAAAAATAGGACAGAATTAGGCTTTTTTAAAACAGAAGATTGCTCTAAACGTATCAAGTCACTGGACCAAGTCTTTGTATGAAATGAAAACGATGTTAGTCAAGTCAAAAATAGCTGCCCTTATGTAATTTATAAGATCAGTTTTTGCTGACGTTTTTATCTGTCAAGACATGAACTGCTTTTGAACACTAGCAATACTTTTCCAAGACCGTATCATCTCAGCCTCAGACTGTGAGTTTGGTAATAGTAGGTCTTCAGTAGGAATCACGTTTTCTATTAGATGATTCCATAGAGGGTACAGAAATCCTCGCAGCAGCACTATCAGAGGGGACGCCTTCCCTATTGCATTTATTTGCCTTTTAATCTAAATGAATTTCAAGGAGGAAGACAGATGTTTTCCCAGTTTGTTTTATTTAAATGTACCACTTGGGATTTGAAGCTTCTGCACTTCTTCTGTTTGTTTGGATTTTTTTTTTATGGCTTCATCCCAAAAAAATGGAATAAAATAAAAATGCTAGCAATAGCTTTTTTGTTTGAAATTGCAGGGTGCTGCAAGAATTATTGCAAGTCTCTAATGTCTCCTTATCGGCTCGCACTCTTTCTATTTTTGGAAATAATGCAAGTAGTCATTTGAGAAAACTTTTCTTTGTTCATTTGACTGAGCTGCTTCCAAAGGACACGTGCCAGTAGCAGCAACAAGCCAACCACAGGCATACCCTAGGGTGTTAACCCAAACTGCCTCTCTATCAAATACTGCTGCTTGAAATTTGCATAAACCTTGAGAAAATTAAAAGGGGCCTGTGTAACTCCCTCCCCTCCACACATTTCAGGAACCCCAGCCATTTGAGCCATGAAAATGTTTCCCTTAACTACACAGCAGATACCACACTGCAGACAGAGGGAGCACAATATCACCAAAATCATGTGAGATACACAACAGACAGAGGCTTATTTAAAGAGGCTGCAAGGCAACAAGTAACGCCAATTTAAAACGATTACATGTTAACGCAACAAGTGAAACACATTGAAGTCTGCTCGGATTACACCCAGTTGGGACACAGACTTAATTACTCATGTTGGAGATTTCTGAAACAAAGAGAGGCTTTTAAGTGAGTGAAGTGTAGCTGGCATGACACTGAAAGCCCTGGAGACCTAGGCACAAGCCTAGAGGAAATTTTAACGACGATTCCCTCAAGTCTGGATAACAGTGGCCGGTCCCTAAATGGGCAAATTTCTGAGACAGTGGTACTGGTTAAAATCAGTGACAGTTCATTCAGCTGCTTGTAGTATTTATATACACACGAGACTGATAACTGGAATAAATACTTGAGCCTTATCTGGACAAACTTCTGCTAGCACTAAACACTTAGCAAGGATTCATGAATTCCATAAAAATGCTTTGTGGAATTGTTGTTAGGTTTGTTTTTCCGGGACCTTGTTTTGGTTTTTTATTAAAGGCCTTTTTTATTTAGTTTCGTTAATTATTTATCTCATTTGGTTAAGTCACAATCTGCCTCTGCCTAACTTTTATCAATTAGATGGGAGGGACAATGAGTTCAGTGTTTATTTTCTTGGTCTTTGATTTCCGTATGTCTTGTGGAATGTCATGTTCAGAGCAACTGCTCAACAAATACTAAGGGGCTTCAAAAAAAGTTCTTGAAAAAAATGGAATGAAACGAGAATGGACATTTTTCATGAACTTTTTGAAGCTCTTCATATTACGGGAACTATACTAAAAGCTAATGAAAGTTTTGCTCTTAGGTAGTGTTTATTTTACCATCAATGAATCACTCTCTCCCCCTTCCCACCTCCAGTAATATATTATTGTGTACCCCCTCCTCCTTAAGAAGAGCATTTACCTCGGCAGGGGGCTGGGGTGTGTGTCTGCACAGCTGTGTGTTGTAGTTATGTTCCCTGGTGATGCAGTGGTTAAGTGCATGCTGTTAACCGAAAGATTAGTGGTCCTCAGGAGAAAGGCCTGGGAATCTGCTCCCGTTAGGATTACAACCAGGAAAAACGTCTGGGGCCGAAACCCTCTGGGTAGTGTGCTACTCTGTCACTCCGGGCTGTTAGGGGTTGGAATCTTTTCATCAGCACCCAACAGCAACGAGCAATGCTTACAACAAAAGAAAGAAAAAAGAAAGAAGAAGGTTGCTGTCAAGTGGGCTCCAACTCAGAGCAACCGTGTGTGCCAGGGCCTTGCCCCCCAGGGTTGGCAATCGCTGCTTTCCCAGAAGCAGACCACCGGGTCTTTCGTCCAAGGTGCTTCTGGGTTGGCGCAAACCTCCCAGCATTCATTTAGTGGCCCAGGGTGTTGACATGTGCACAGCCCACAGACTCTAGTGATCTTAAGGAGAAGAATGTATTCCATTTATTGATACACTCTAAGTTACTTAGTACAGTGGGTCTCAACCTTCCTAATGCCGCAACCCTTTAATACAGTTCCTCATGTTGTGGTGCCTCCTCCCCCCCCCAACCACAAAATTCTTTTCGTTGCTTCTTCTTATCTGTCATTTTGTTACTGTTCTGAATCGGGTGATCCCTGTGAAAGGCCGTACCACCCCCAAAGGGGTCATGACCCACAGGTTGAGAACCGCTGACCTAGTACTTTTCTACCTGTCCAGGTTTCTGCAGTTGTCTAAAGAAGGGTTTGATTACTATAACATTTTTTTTTAGAGTCAGGGTATATTATGTAACCAAACCAAGCCCACTGCTATTCAGTCAATTCCAACTCATAGCAACCCTGTATTGAGTGTTTGAGGCCATACATTTTTATGGGAGCAGACAGCTTAATTGTTTGCCCTTGGAGCGGCTGGTGGATTTGAATTGCCACCCTTACAGTTAGCAGTACAACTTCAATACGTCAGGCTCCTTATTAAGTAATCAGCAGGCATGAACGTGCCTAGTACCTTTTGCGTTAGCTTTTCTTGAGCTCTTTCTATGTCGCAGACTTGTTCTCAACACCTTAAAGCAGAGGCCCTCAAACTTTTCAAACGGGGCCAGTTCACTGTCCCTCAGACCCGTTGGAGGGCTGGACTACAGTTTTAAAAAAAAACTATGAACAAACTCCTATGCACACTGCACATATCTTATTTTGAAGTAAAAAAACAAATGGGGCAAAAACACCCGGCAGGCCGGATAAATGTCCTCGGCGGGCCGCATGTGGCCCGCAGGCCGTAGTTTGAGGACGCCTGCTTTACATGCATCATTTAGTTAATTCTCACCACAGCTCTGACAAAGACTACCCTTACTTTATAGATGAAGAAATTGAAGCACAAAGACGTTCTAGTGATAGGAAACGATGGCTATTACTCACGCCTAGATTTCTCCAATTTCAGTGACCACACTTTTCAACCATTCAGATGAGCAGAAAAGAAGAAATGTTTTTCACCGTCTTGGAACCTATAAGGGAAACCAGAGAGAGTTAGAAAACACAGAATTAAATGCTACATTGTGAATTGTAGATATCGTTCAGGACTTGAGGGAGATCTGTGTGCATCTGGAGTGTGTGATGCTGGAGGTGAGCTGGACCGCTGGAGGAATGGGTAGAGTTAGTAAAGGGGAATAGACAGCAAGTGGTGGAGATAATACTGGACAGGTAAGGTAGGCTCCCATCTGAAGGCGGGGTGAGGGGTTAGCCTAAAAGTATAAAATGGCTTGTCTCTAGGGGAAGAAAAAATGACCCAGGCAGGGTGACAGGTCATATTCTGTAGCATGAGCTGGCTCTTGTGAAGACCAACCTGAACAAATTTTCTGAGAATTACATAGGACAGAAAGCCATTGTAGTGGAGTGGCACATTGGAAATGGTGCACCTGGAGGGTTAAGTGCAATGAGAGTGCACTCCTTGGTATTCGAAAGGAGCCAGAAAAGAGATTTTCCTTGCTTACAGCAGTCTAGTAGCTCAACCTCATGCTTAGATTAGAAGTTGTGGTCCTTACCTTGATCTGCCAAGTTTGAACCCTGAACTGCTTCCCAAGCCTGTACTTTTTCCTCTGCCCCTTACTTATTACTTACTCTCTGTCCACAAACTTGTGCTCTCTGTCTCATTCCCATCTCAATGCCTTTACATTGACCTCCTCCTTTGCCTGGGTTGCTCTGCCCCCACATTTCTGCTCCAGTGTATTTAAGGAGAGACCTTTTCTAGGCACCCTATGTAAAGTCACTGCCCCCACCCTCACCCCAGCTTCCACAATTACTTTTTATCTCATCATTGGGTTCAGTCTTCAACATAGCATGGTTGTACTGATGTATTAATTTGCTATCTGTCTTTTCCAAATAGGAATAAGGCTCCTGAGGACAGGGAATTTGTTTCATTAGCCATGGTATCCCTAACTGCAGAGCCTGTACCTATAATAGTAGAAGGACACTGTGTTCTGAACATTAGAAGGCCAGCCCTGGTAGGGTAGTAGGGTACATGTTGGTTGGGCTGCTAACCACAAAGTCGGTAGTTTGAAACCACCAACACCTCCCCGGGAGAAAGACAAGACTTTGCCCACCCTTAAAGAGTTACAGTCTTGGAATCCCACAGGAACATTTCCCTCTTATTCTATAAAATTGCTATGCATCGGAATCAACTCGCTGGTAGTAAATTTGGTTTGGGTTTTGAATCCTAAAATAAGGAGGCCTAGTAGTGCAGTGGTTAAGCCCTTGGCTGCTAACCAAAAGATCAGTGGTTCAAATCCACTAGTTGTTCTGCAAGAGAAAAAAGAGGCAGTCTGCTTCCTTGAAGATTTACAGCCTTGGAAACCGTACGGAGCCCTCTGTTCTGTCCTATAGGGTTGCTGTATGGTCAACACAATGGCAATGGAAGGGGTCGTTCCACACACACACACACACACAGGACTCGGCAAGTGTGAAAATTGTAAATTGACTTCTAGGTTTTGTGTCACACTGCCAAATGATGGAGTGACTAGATTGAAACCTACTGCTTCTCTTCAATTTTGCTTTTTGCGGGTGGGGTGGGGTGGGAGAAGCCGAGTGAGGGCATTGGGAGAGGGTGGGGATGGGCATGCACATACAGATACATAGATAATTGCACACACTTAGTGCCTAAGAGATTGACGTCAGCACTGATTGAGTGTTTCTGTTGGTAGCTTAAAGTGAAAATTTAGAAGAAAAAAGGTCACTCTTTTTGTGACTTCTTTTCCGAGTTTATGAAAATAGCAGGCTAACCACAAATTCTCCGACTGTGCTGTAATTAAGCATTTCATTTTTTACTCTACAAATGGAAATGGCATTGACCTAGATCGTTAGGTTAAATTAGAAAGTTTTACACTGGAAACGTTCCCACTGCTTTACATGGGAGAAAAAAGGTAAATTGAGTTTTGGGATGAGGCCTTTTCCACTTTCACCGTCATGACTTTGAGTTATCCACAGGCCAACAATGATAGCATCCATTTAACAATAGCCCCCGAGCACAGTCGCTAGTGTCTAAATCTTCTTCTTCTTCTTCTTTAGTTTATTCAGGCAATATGTTATTTTCATCTAGGTTATTGAGGACTTTCACTAAAAATGAAACATAAAACATAACAATAAACGCCTCCCTTCCCCAAGCCTCACTGTCATCTAATTGATTTTGACTTATAGTGACCCGTGTAGTGCAGGGTAGACCTGCCCCTTTGGGATTCCGAGATGACAACTCTTTATAGTAGTAGAAATTCTCATCTTTCTCCCTTGGAGAGGATGATGGTATCAAACTACTAACCTTCTGGTTAGCAGAAAATTTATAACCACTACACCATCTGAGTTAGTTAATTGTGCCAGCCTGGCCGATAATCACATGTGGTGCTGGTTGAAAGGCGGAGGGATAAATGGGTGGTGAAGCCTCGCCTTTCTAGTTCTCGGGTCTCTTGTTTTGTGATGGTTGCATCGGGTGCAGCTGCCTTAGCAGTTCCCTGCTTCAGCTTGCAAGATGGATTTCCTACAAGACATCCCCAAGGAGAAGCCGCATGGATCTATCCTGATGCAGCCCTTGGTGCTGGAGCAGCCATGTGGAGACCCCCTGCCAGTGCTGAGATGCTTACACGTTCATTGACTCAGCTTTCCTCCTGCAGTCGGCATTATTGCCTCTGTTTTGTGAGGTGAAGGACTTTGTGGACTGGTGTTGGGTATGGGTTAATGTTGGACTTGTGGGCTTGGGCAGTATTGGGTTGGGATGTTTTCGTGATGCACATTTTCTTTGCATAAAACTCTCTCTTATACATGAGTTGCTGTGGATTTGTTTCTCCAAAGTACCTAGACTAATACACCATCAGAACTCCTTTCTAGGACTTTAGGTGTACTATTATGTACTTATAAAGGATTTCTTAAAATGGCCACTCTTGCCTTTTTACAGGTGTTCTTAAAGTGTGGTCTCTAACCCAGAGCATCAGCATCATCTGTGCACTTGTTAGGAAGGCACATCCTCAGGCCCTATTCTAGGTCTAATGAATCAGAAACTTTGGGGATGGGCCCAGCAGTCTGGTTCTGACAAACCCACTAGGTGATACTGATGCACACTAAAATGTGAGCACTATGGCTTAATAAATGTTAAAGGTTCAAGGTCGTATGATCCTGCAGATCAGCCAAACAGCATTAATTATTAGCCTGGTAATCCCACCTCCTCTGAGGTCATTGCATTTGATTGGCACACTAAGTCTAGGCTGTAAAGTTATTTGCTAGATTGATTGCTACATATTGACTTTGGGTTGTTTGTATTTCTCTGAACCTGTCACTGTGATGATTTCCCAGGACACCTAATAAGAACAGGCTGTGATTTTTGTACCCATGGCTTTCTGAGCCTTGGATGGCTAGGCTCTTACACCTTCCTAAAGAGAGGGCTCTAGGTACTTACCAGGCATGCCGTTCATGCACTTGAACGAGATGTCAGTGTTGGGTTGTAAGAGTCCTGCAGGTGCACTTAGTCATCCCAGTTGGGTTTCTGGGTGGAGAAATCTAGCAGATGTGCACAGACTGTGCTTTGCCTGAGGTTGCCCAGCTAGTGAGGAGCAGAGGAGGGATTTCAGGGATCACGACTTGCCTCTCCTCTGCCCTGGTTTTCGGGGTGGGGGTGGGGGTCCTGGAGGCAGAGCTGCAGCTTGCTCTGTGCTGGGAGGACATTTCTGTCCTAGCCAGAGGGCTTCTTTTTATGTGAAGAAAAAAAAGCAAATCGAGGGGCGGGGGAAGTCTGGAAATTCTCATTGAAACTAATAAAAGTGTCTAAAGAGCATGAAAAAATCAGTTTGAGAACTTTGGTATGGAGGAAATAACCTGACATTAACTGTTTTAATTATAGTTGTGGCATTGGGCTTATCAGTGTGGGAAGAGGGAGCATTTGAGCCCTACAGGGAAGTGGGATATGGACAACAAGATGATCCTCTTCCTGAATCTGCCTGCTCAGTAGTCCACGGCCTAGTGCCTGTCTGTGTGTTTGCAACAGCTGGCACGGAGGCGGGACTGGACGCAGCCAGAGAGCTGCCTGAGGCTCCGCCCTGCACCAGCTTCTGGGGTGATGCTTCCCCGAGGAGGGGCCTGAACCTCTTTGGCCTGCACTTTCTGTTAGATGGATGTAATAATACCTATCTTGTCTATCCTCCGAAGAGGAGCAGTAAGCTGTGCATCACTGCAGTGAAAAGCACAGATTCCGAATACAGACTTCATAGATTCAGAGTCTGGCTCTTTAACTCACTGGTATGACAACAGGCAGGTCACTATTCTATTTTTTTCACCTATAGAGTAGGTATAATGGAATTAACTCTGTCAGAAGAATGCTGTGGTGGTTGTATTAATTATGTGAAATGCTTAAAACAGTGCTTGGTGTTTAGTAAATACTGTGTGGAGCCCTGGTGGTGTCATGGTTATACTGTGATCCACAGGGTTGACAGTCTGAAACAACTGGCAGCTCTGAGGGAAAGAGGCTGGGTTTTCTCCTCCCATAAACAGGTAGTCTTGGAAACAGGGGGTTGCCATGAGTCATCATTGACTTGAGAGCAGTGAGTTGTGTGTGTGTTACAAAGGTGCCCTGGTGGTGCAGTGGTTGAGTGTTTGATTGCAAACCAAACAGTGCAAATGCATCAGCCACTCCTTGGGAGAACGGTGTGGCAGTCTGCTGCTGTACATACAGTATTGACAGCCTCAGACCCCTCTGGGTGGGGTCTGCCCTGCTGTGTGGGGTCATTATGAGTTGGAATCATGACAGCAACTCATTTTTGTTCAATGGGTTAGCAAGGATGGCTGGGATCTTCCTTAGAAGTGAGGATGGGAGATTTCTTTGTTTGGGGGTTGTGTGGGGGATTTCATCTAGTGTAACCAGGAAAGGTCAACAGCTAGAAGAGGACATCCTGTTTGGTGAAGTGGAGGGCCAGCAAAAAGGAGGGAAGCCCTCGTGAGATGTTGAAATGCATTGGCTACAACAATGGGCTCAAAGATTGCGAGGATGGCATAGTACCATGCAATGCTGTGTGCACTGATAGACTAGGTTAGAGAGGAGCTGGCGGCTATGAACAACAGTGTTTCAGCTTGAGTTGAGCTCTCGTCTACTAACTAGAAGGTTGGAGATTCGAGTTTACCCAAAGAGGCTTCAGAAGAAAGGTCTGGTGGTCTACTTCTGTAGAATCATTGCTATTAAAAACCATATACACAATTCCACTCTGAAACAGTCAATTCGATGGCATCCGTGATGTTTTGGTTGGTTTATGTGTTAGCTGCTGTCACTACTTTTTAAGGATGTTTTTATTTCTGTAAGCATTCTCAGATGGTTCTCCCATTTGATGCGGTACTGGACAAATAGGGAGTTCTCGTGCAAGTAATTGTTAAGAGAGGGGATGTTCTGATATCTAGTTGTTCCTGGACCTTTCTATGGAAAGAAAATCTTTTCACTCTTTCATGAGCTCCTCAGAGTTAGGGATGATGTCTTAATCCCTGTAAATTTATGTCCTCACTCTCCTTTACCCTCTAGATCAGGGGGTCCTCCAACTCTGGCCCCCGGGCCACATGCGGCCTGCCGAGGACATTTATCCGGCTGGCTGGGCGTTTTTGCCGCCCCTGCTTGTCCTGCTTAGCAGCCGACTTGTCAAGTGTCTATAGGAATTTGTTCATAATTTTTTTAAAACTATAGTCTGGCCCTCCAACGGTCTGAGGGACAGTGAACTGGCCCCCTATTTAAAAAGCTTGAGGACCCCTGCTCTAGATCTGAATAGAGTGTGGCACATAGTAGGCTCTCAACTCTAGCTGGTTGGCCAAATACTGATGCTTCTGTTCTGAAAGTTCATCAGAGGCTTAAAGTAATTCATTAATATAATGGCCTAATAGTCTACCCAGTTTTTAATAAGCATTAAAAACAAATATTTTACGTACTAATCTGAAGTATCAAAATCCTAAAATGCCAATGATATATCGTGGACTTTATAACTTTTATTGGTAACATTGGAACATAGGGATGTAACAGCTGGGGAGATGTGAGCTCAGAGCCTCATTAAAGACCACAAAGTGGTCACAGGAGAGAAGACACTTTGGGGCTGAGTCTTCCTGGGGCTCAGGAACCCAAAGGGTCACAATGCTGATTAAACTCTAGCGGGAAATTCAGATCAGGTCAAATGTGGGATTGACTGGTGACCAAGGCTGGGTCACACTTTCTTTGGCATCTAAGGACTATGATTAGTGATTTGCTTCTAATTTGTGTTTGCTTTTCTTTTTTAGCACTGCAGTGTCGAGATGGCTACGAGCCCTGTGTAAATGAAGGCGTGTGTATTACTTACCACAATGGCACAGGATACTGCGAGTAAGTTTTTCTCTGGATATTCTCTTTTTATGTATTTTATCTTTCCACAACTAGGACAGTGAACAACGTGGGGTTCTACTGTCTGTTTTAATACTTCAGTGAAATGTCACTGGTTCTTTTACTTTTCTGATGGTGTGTGTGTGTGTGTGTGTGTGTGTGTGTGTGTGTGTGTCTTGGGGTAGCTTGTTTAAGTGGGACATTGTGGAATCAGAAGACAAGTATTGACAAATGGCTATTTGACCTTAATGTCTTGTTGTTACTATTTTAATTATGATAAAAAGATTTAATATATGAGTACATTCTCTTGTATTGTTTAGTATCTCATAACTACTATTTAAGGTCAAGAGCTAGAATCTCTCCTTGACCATTTAGCTATGGCCTTGTTCCTAAGCCAAACCTAACAGATACTAACTTCAGTTCTGCCTGTAGATATTATAGGCTAAAGAGGCCTTTCCTTTCTTCATAGTGAAAAATCCAATTCTGAAAGTGAGATGGTGAGAGCAGAGAGTGAGCTATCTACATATGTGTAGGGGTGGGGTGGGGAGTTAGGTGCATGCTAGTACATGGTGTTAGAAGACTGGAAGAAGGAAGGCCTTGGGAACAATATGCCAGGTTTTGGCCCCATAATTTTTTTCTCATTCTCCAGTCATCCTGGGTAGCCAGATAAACGTTTTGCTTACTTGAGGACAAGTAGAAGGTAATGTCATAAAGAGCTTCTCTCAGATTCTTGAATACCATTTATTCCCTTCTAGATCAGTTGAAAATTTCGAACAGGAACTCTTGTTCATTGTATTTATGTGGTGACAAATATTGGGAAACTAATATTTGATAATATGAAATTTCTCTTCAACACTTTCATGGAATGTGTTCTTTGTGGATGGTATTTGTTTAATAAATTGAGTTTATTCAACACATTTTTGTTTCTTCTCTGGGTATTTAATTAAAAATCATAGATCTAGTTGAGACAGCTCCCTAATGAGCTCATTCCAGTATGAGAGCTTTGGTTCTTTTTTGCCACAAACAAGGGTTTCTAGGTCAGAGGCAGGTTTCTTAACCAAAAGTGAAAATAATTTGAGCTGTGATGACAGTAAAGTTTAACAATAGACTGTTGGGATAAAGATAACATTGGATTGAAGCTGCTGCTGCTTTTT
>NW_022111366.1:1848408-1856323 GCF_000313985.2 Echinops telfairi
TATCTTTGAAGGTGCTAGGTGATACCTCTTTTTTTGTTTGTTTGTTTGGTTTTGTTTTTCTTTTTCTTTTTAACATCACTTTTTGGGGGCTCGTACAACTCTTATCACAATCCATCCATACATCCATTGTGTCAAGCACATTTGTATGTTTGTTGTTTTAATTTAGATTTCTCTTATGGCTAATGATTGGGAACATTTTCACATATGTTTATTGGCCCTTCGGCCCTTCTGAAACTTTTGTTCAGGTCCTTTGCCTACCTCCTCAGTGGTCAATTAGTTTTGTTCTTCTTTGGAAGCTAGCGGAGATGTTAATGATAAGACCTTTGTCTGATTTTAATGATAAGGCCTTTGTCTGATGTGTCATTTCTAAAGATGTTTTCCCAGTCTGTGGGCTCTCTGATTACTCTCTTGGTGAAGTCTTTCCATGTACACAGGTATCTTATCTTCAGTATATTCCACTTGTCAATTTGTGACTCATCTGTGTTTGTGTCCTTCCCTATTTCTGATAGATAGCCTATGTATTCGCTGCGTCAAAGTTCTCAGGTTTGTCCTTACTCCCTCATTGATGGCCCTAATAGTTTGGGATTTTACCTCGAGGTCTGTGATCCACCTTGAGCTTATTCTCGTGCATGGAGTGACATAAGGGTCTTGCTTCATTTTTCTGCAGGTAGAGATCTATCTTTTCTAGCACAATTTGTTGAAGAAGACATCTGCTTCCCATTGGATATTTTGGGGGCCCTTATCAAAGATCAGTTGTCTGTATGGTGATGATTTTATTTCTGGGTTTTCAGTTCTTTTCCATTGGTCTGAGTATCTGTCATTATACTAATACCACGTGGTTTTTACCACTGTGGCTGTGTAGTATGTGCTAAGTCAGGTAAAGAAAGCCCTACCACCCTGTCCTTCTTCTTGAGGAGTTCTTTGCTAATTCTGGGCTGGAAATGAATCTTTTATGTAACTGATTATGACCTTATGTCTTATTTTTTCAAATGGAAAACACACAACAACAACAACAATGCATGGAGTGCATTCCCCTTTATGAATGGAAACACAACTGGAGAAAATGAGGAAGGGCACATCAGACTTAGACTCGGTCATTGAAATTGTGTTTAGTTCCTTGGTGGCATCTGGTGCCTTGCTTGGCTCTCGTGCGGCAGTTAACCCTTTCTAATGTGTTTGTTTTTCCCACTAGATTAGGAGCTTCTGTTCTCATTCATTATTTTATGGTCAATGCCTACTATCTACCTGGTGCTCAAAAATGGGTTTATTGAACTAGAAGATAAGCTCATTTCATATGCTTATCTGTTTGTCTTAAGTAAGAAGACACTGGTCCTCCTCTGAGAGTGTTATTTGCCTGTTGCAGTGTGGCAGATAGTAGTGCCACAGAGACCAGCAGCTTAGGTCTTCTTGGAGATAATCCAACTTGATGACATGCGGGGAGAATTACAAATAGGTTTCTAAGATCTGGCCTGTACATTTGCAGTCTGACAAGGGGAGAAAAGGTCTCAAGGGGAGATTAATCTCTGGCACTTACCAGAAGAGGAGCCTACGGGTCACCTTTGAGAGGAAGCAGATTGATGAGCTGGCAGTCTCGAGCTCTAAACAAAAATGGGAGAGACAATGTTCTCCCCAGTGTCTGGAAGACATTACTGCTAAGGGACAGCGAACTACAGTTGTGGTTGGTAAAAATGGAGTTGCCTGAATTCTATCTCTGGATACTTGTGGGATCTTTATCAATATAGTTCTGGGTTGTGTCTCAAATGTTCGCCTACCCTGTTTAGGGCAAAATAGAGGAGCCAGTAAGGA
This sequence comes from Echinops telfairi, assembly GCF_000313985.2. Lineage (NCBI taxonomy): Eukaryota > Metazoa > Chordata > Mammalia > Afrosoricida > Tenrecidae > Echinops > Echinops telfairi. The sequence continues at coordinate 1,850,215 of NW_022111366.1, forward strand.
TGCTGGTAAGGCAGTCTGGACAATCCAAGTTGGGAGAAGAGAGTGTATCCCTGTCTGAGTTAAACTCGTATTAGGATCTGTAGGAGTAGTAGGGGCAACATTAGTGACCACAGGACAAGTAAGAAAAAAATCACTGAGGCCAAGTCAGTCATCCCTAAAATGCCATGCCCATCTCGACAGAGTGGTAAGTGAATGTTTAAGCAAAAATAACATAAACTGAGCAGACCTTTCAATATATCTTCACCGACCTTGTTTTTTCCCTTGGGAACAGAAGGTAATCAGCTTATTCGGTAAATAATATTTTCACAAAATGGTAAATAAAATTAGAACCCTTAGAAGGTTTGTTACAATTATATCAGGCGTGCAGAACATGTGATTATCTTTGTATTCATGAGATTGCTTAGTGGATTAAGAAAAGAAAACCGGAGCCAAATTCCTTTTATGGGGGGTGGGTGGGGTGAGAATTGGTGGGAAGTGTTTTCAAATGGAAAGTATTTATCTGTTTAAGGAGCATAATGCTACAGATTCAACTCAAACGTAATGATTGTTTATAGAAATTATAGAAATCCTTGATAAATGCACACTGACAGATGAGGCGAAGTACATTTAAAGTTTAGTTTTGTTCCCATCTCAGCTGGTTTTCTTCTCACCGTTGGGAGCCTAAGTGCCCTATCAGTCAGTGATTAGATTGGGATGCCAGACAGGGAGAACCTGTGTAATCTTGCATAAAGCTCAACTAATGCTGCTCAACAGTTGCTGTCAGATTTTAATAAAGCCCTCTCACTACAGAGAGATAAGACATTTACTCTTTCCCTTGTCCTACTGGGAGGTGTAAATATATAATTAAGCTTGGGTGTCATTAATCACATTCAACTTATTTGCCCTGGGCTTTCAAATATAAAATATTCCAAATCCCAATTTGATTAAAAGTCATGGCAACTCAAGTTTATTGGTATGTGTAGGGTTAGGTGAAGGCATGATTTGTAAGAGCTACAAGACAGGCAATTTGAAGCATATATTTATCATATTTATTTTAAAATCCTGCTTGCTAATTCTGACCCCTGGATTGTCTATGACTGTGTTTCTATTGACTGCTTTTTCTCTTGACTATGGGCACAGTTTCCCATTTCTTCGTACATGTAGTTGTTTAGTGCACATTGTGGATGGTGAAATTCACAGCTTAACTTTACTAAAGAATGCTGAGTTAGTCGAGCAAGCAGTTACATACTGGCAGATAACGTTGATCCTATGGTGGCCCAGTTTTAGTAAGAGTTTCGTTCAGAATGATGAATCTTAGCCTTATGATGCGGCTCTTACTCTTGAAGGAGTGGTTCTTCTGGGAGTTCAGCAGAAAGCCTGAGTTACTTACTAAGCCGCTCTAATTTGGTAGGACTTGAAGGACTTCCTGCTCCTGCACTGCCAGGCTTCATTTTCAGATTTGGGTGGATCTGTGATTTGGCGCTCGCGCCCTCCCTTTCCAGATTCCCATCACTGCGTTCCCTCATCTTCCAGCTGCTTCGGCAGCTCCAGGCATTTCAGACTCCTCCGCTCAGTAGGACCACACTCTCCTGTGTGTGCACTTGCACTTCGTGCTATGCATGGACTAGGGGTCTCTTCAGTGCAATAGCTACATAAATGTGACTTTTGTACCGTTTGCTTCCTCCCTTTCAGGGGTCATATCCTCTCCAGTTTCTACGTGTGTTAGGTTCTTCTCCAGTGCCTTTAATATTTTGTCCAGAGTTTATAATTGTTAGGAGCAAGAGAATTGTTCTGCTATGTTACTCTACCATTGTTTTTAATGATGAGAAATGTAATTACAAAGGAGTCTTTGAGAATGTTCTAAATGCCACTTAGGAGTTGTCTCGTACAGTGTTTATTAGACATTGGAAAGTCACCATGAGTTACATAGGCTCCTGAGGATGCATGATTGCATTTGAGAATCCCCACCTTTGCCAAAATGCCTATCTGGAAACTACATTTAAAAGTGACTCATTATAAATATAATATAGTGTAACTTTGTCTCACATTTTATCTAAAACTTGTCTGCTAGCTGTAATAAACATTAAATATTAACAACTAAGAGTTTCTCCTTGCCAAGATTAGGGAGTAATGTTGGTGGTCTAGACCTTTAAAGCCACCCAAGGAGACTGGAGCCATTGCTTCCCTTTTGTCTTCTTAGTAAATTTTCATAGAGAAAGTAAAGAATAGAGACACAGACTCTTCCAGAACCTGGCTTAGAGTGGCGGGTACATTGCCAGTGTTTGTGAATGTGAGGTGCTCCCCAGAAAAATATTTTCAAGAGTCATGGCTGACCCAACAATTTCCTTTTCACTTACCGTGTCAGCTCATACACTGCTTTACAGAAGCAGTGCTCGTAAGGAAACCCACTGAGGAAACAGCATCTGTGGCATCTCTTTAACTTCTTTGCTGGACACGGGTCTGCCAGCATGGGTGCTTCAAGTACGTGTTTTATTTATCAGATGTCGTACATGTAGTTCTCTCCAATTCCTGTGTCTTTCAGCCATAAAATGGAGACTACAAACGCCTTTCGCAAAGCAGTCCTTTCTCTTTTTTCATGAAAGATAAATTAATTTATAAATGATTTCTTATTTGCCCTCTAAATTATCTATTCAGACTACAGATAATTCAGGTTTATGGTACTAGTTGCAGTTCACTGTCAGAGCCACTTCACACTTTGGGGAAGTCATAAAATAATTATCAACTCACTAACCCAGACTTCTCAGAGAGGTTCACAGTGAGTCTTTGGAGTATTGTAAAGTTGGGTATGAAATACTAGCTGACAATGAGAAATGTGTTCTGTGTAGGAGCCACCAAAGTATGGTGGGGCTGGGACTAGGGTGAGGCCAGTGAGCTACTTGCCTCAGGCACAGAATTTAAAGGAAAACACACACACACACACACACACACACACACACACACACACACACGCACACTAGCTATGAAGATAAATAATACTTTAATGCAATCACTCAACAAGTCAAAGTCAATGCAAAAGAGTCATGCTGACCAACATGTCAAATATTTAAATAAAGAGATCAGTATTATTGAGTTATTTTCTCTTGGCTCGGGCTTCAGACTGGTCTGCCCTGGCACTAGGGACGGATTAAGGCCGCTGGGAAGAGGCCTGACCGTTGATATGGAGAGGGCATGTGATTTCACACCAGACTGATTTGAGTGTGAATCCTAATTCCTGCTGGCAGTTGAGTCTTTGGCAAGTTCAAGAATGTACTGCTAGCTAACAGTTACTGAGGACTTATTATGTTCCAGGCTCTGTGCTCAAGTCAGTCTTGACAGGCATTGTTGCTTTTGGTCCTTGTGTGATGTAGACACTACTCCCATTCCCATTTTACTAATGAGCATTGGGAGGCTTAAAGAGGTGAAGTCATTTGCCCAAGATCTCATGACTACTTAAGGAGCTGATGGGGTGTGGCTCTTGGCAAGTGTGCTTCCACTCTGAGTCTTACCCATCAATAAAATGGGACAAAATGATCTGTTTAAAGCACCAGTTCAAATAAGATATTCTGAAAGGGAACTGAGAAGCACTTGAAAATACATGAAAGGTGACCTTTCAAATCAGGAATATGATTAAAACTCTGCTCAATAGAGTGCTTGCTTTTAAAGCGGAGACCATAACATTAGGTAGGCCTGAGGAGCTCACATGATGCTAAAATGTTGACACTGCTTGTAGCTACTTGCATGTACATGGGACGGACTTGGCTACTATTGCGTTTCTGCCGAGTGGCCCTTTAAAAGCTCATTGCAATTGCCGAAGAAGAAATATATAATGTAAATATATGCGGGTTGGGGATAGGATGCTCTCTGGAAAAGAAAACAAAATTTTAAAACCTGAAGCTTCTTCTTCCTTCTTGGTGCTCGTGGACCTGAAGATGAGCAAGTCCAGCTAGAGCCCAGCTGTGAAAAGGAGACATTTTTCTTTCCAGGCTAAATTCAGTGTGCTCTAAGGAATGTTGCTGCTAGCACAAAGGACAAGTTACTAAGCACACTGTCCTGCATTCGTACAGTGCGTTACAGATTTGTACTTATATGTTCTGTGGAGTTTGATCTTGTTCAGGATTCCAAGGCTGACCCTAGTAGGACCATTGCTAAGTGGTTCTTATCATTCAGACTTGTTGGCTTCCACGGAGCCCATTCCAGCTTACAGCAACTTTGGGTTGCTAGGAAACCTAGGGTTTTTTAGGCTATGGCCTTTATTGATTTAGATCAGGAGATCTTTCTTCCATGGATGGGCTGGGTGGGTTTGAATTGCCAGCCTTTCAGTTAGCACCGAAGCACTTAACCGTTCTGCCACCTGGCCCCTCCATTAAATTTATTTTTAACAAATATGTTTACTGCTCCGAGTAATTGTTCATACACACATAGCAACAGAATGCCCATGCTCTTTTAGCTGCCCTTTAGTTCTTAGGTTGCCATCTTCCTGAGCTTCAGTGTGAGGTGGAGAACGAGGAGAGAGAGTCCTAGGTGCCATCTGTGTTTGCCCATCTTGGGCAGCTGCCAACAAGTTAAATCATTTTGTCCTAAAACCTGGCATCAAGAGATAAAACTTTTAGCTAGGTTTCTTTCAACACAGCCTCTAGGTGGACCGTAATCCTATGTAGTTACTCTCTTATGATTCAATTATGACTCCTGAGCACCATTAATTTCATGAAGGAATCACCACCACCACCCCCGCATTTTTTTTGGTGGCTAAGCAGGATAAGAAATATTTTCCTTTCAGTATTTGAAATAGCTTAATTAAATCCTTCGTTTTAATTTTGGCTATGTCTACCTTTATTTTTTAATTTTCAATTTTTTTCTGACTCCTTATAGCTACCTTTAATTGAGCGTAGCAAGAATGAATGTGAAGTGGTGGGGGATGCTGGAATGTGATAAAAATGTAATTATCTAAAAGTTCCCAGGTGTTTTTTTTTTTTATTTGTTAAGCTAACATAAATGTGTGGGCATGACAGAGGTTTTCATTAAGTCCTTCAGGAATTCTATAGCTAGGAATGAAGAGAAGTTTATAGCTCTTCTACCCCCTCTGTCGTGTGTTTGTGTGTGTGTGTGTGTGTGTGTGTGTGTGGCTTTCATATTCTAGTTGTGTTTACCTTACATCTCAAAGTAAGAGAAATTAAAATTTCTGTAAGGTTTCTCCAAATTTTTGAATCCAATTTATTCACAATTGTAACCTGCACTAGCAGTTAGCTCTCTGTGTCTAAAAATGAGTTGCTGATTTTTAAACTGATACCATCTGTCTTTCCTTATTAATTCAATCCTACCGGTTTAAAATATTCCTCTCCTATTTGGATCATTATGAAAAGGCCTTTTTGAAAGAAACGTGAAAGCAAAGACTAAGGAAGGTATTATTTAAGGGACAGGTGGTAATACTCAGAAAACACCTTGGACTAGAACATCTTAGTCATTTTTTTCGTCAACATTCAGGCTACTTTCCTGAAACTTCTGTACCTAAAATTCTACATCCTGAAAACTGAAAGTCAGCTTGATTCTGAAGCTCTCCAGGATCCTCACTTACACAAAGAAATGCTTCATTTTCATCCAATTCATATTCATTGAGTAAATGGCCATGTATTGTGCTGGGCATTGTGAACATACATGCAAGCCCAGGAAGCCCCTCTGACTTCCCTGTCACACACACACACACCCATGGTGTGCCTGCCTGATAAATGGTGCTGTGCTCTTTTCTCCTGGCGGCTGGTCTCTGAGAGATTGCCCTCACACTGGGGGGATGAGGAACATACAAATAATGTGAAATAAGCAGACCAAACAGCCTGCAGTACCAAAGACAGCTAAGAGCTTTAGACCAGGGAGCAACTATGGTAGGACAGAAAACTAAAGGCAAAGGATCTTTGATAACTCAGTTAGATTCTTATTCTTGGTATATGAAGGGAGTCTTAGGGGACAGGTAGGCAGGTAGAAGGATGTTGGTGGAGGAAGTCAAGGTACTAGAACAACAACAAAAATGAAATCCACCAAGACTGTAAATGAAGCTTTCCAAAGTGGTCAATTTCGTAAATCCTTACTTGAAGCAGCTGGTGGGGTTGAACTGCCAGCTTTGCTGATAGCACTCCAT
>NW_022111366.1:1856423-1859227 GCF_000313985.2 Echinops telfairi
GCTTTCCAAAGTGGTCAATTTCGTAAATCCTTACTTGAAGCAGCTGGTGGGGTTGAACTGCCAGCTTTGCTGATAGCACTCCATTGCTTACCCAACAGGCCACCGTTACTCCTGAAGGTACTAAAAGGGACTGACATTTCCTAGGATAATCATTACCAATTTCTTCGTGAGATAGTTTCAAAACTTTTCTGCAACTTAATTGCTCTCTTCTGCCTATACTTCAGTTTGTGTGGTGTTTTAGTAAATAATTACATGGTTTAATTTGGTTCCACAGCAAGAAGGAAGGGTCCAAGAAACCATTTCCTTAGCACATGTTGAATGGACTGTCTGAAGACGGCATGCCTAGAGTGAGGGGCAAAGTTGGAGGAGAGGAAGATCAAGAGGCAGGAAGAAAGGGCAGCTGGGAGCAATTGCCTTTTCTTCTTCAGAAGTTTTTTGGCCTTGATTGTTGACTCTTGGCTGTTGTCTGAACAGATGGGCCAGGTAGGCTCATGGTGATGTTTTACAAGGAAACTTAGAATCCAAGGATGTTTGAGTCCCTCCCCAAAATCCAAGCTGTTGGGAGGAGTGATTGAACAGGAGAGACTAAGAATAGCGTGGGTTATCCTCAAACTGCAAATGCATAGTGCATTCTCTTGGCTGAGAATCCAGGTACCCACCTCAATGACTCTTCTGTCTGGAATATGTTATTGGTCAGATTCTGTTCATTTCAGGGACCCAGGATAAGCAAGCATCTGTTAGCCAACTCTGGTTACCCCAAATTAGCCCATGTCCCTCACTGCTTGTTTCTTCTGATTATATAGTACACAGCCAAACCTTCAATTATCTAGAACAGACCCACTCATTGTGGAAATATTTGACAGTGGTTACAGTTTTCTTGCCCAGGTTATAGCTTGGTCTGCTAACCACAAGGTCAGTAGTTCGAACCCACCAGCAGCTATATAGGAGAAAGCTTTCTGCTTTCATAAATATTCACAACCTCAGAAACCCACACGGGCAGTTCTACTCTGTGCTATAGGGCTGCTATGAGTTGGAGTCCACTGGATGACAGTTAGCGAGTTGAAACCTTAGTAGTGCCTTAGTCATTTAGCTGCCTGTCCTTTTAAGATTTTGAAATGCTGGTTCTTATTGTGTAAGCCAGACATAGCTCCTTGAGACATTATTTTCCTGGGCAACTTGCCCCTTCTTAAGCCTCAGTCATCTTGGAAAAGTACCTCAGGAACCTCTTTGACTTCAGTTTTTAAGCCTTAGTCTTATTTGTATATGGTGTTTGTGGTGTCTGACTTTCTGTCTCATGTTGCTAATACTAATGGCCTTGAGTTACTGGGTCATTCTTAAAAAATGGACAGAACTTAATTGCGAATGAAGGGTTGACTCATTTCCTTCCAACCAAAGGTTGGCACTGATGTTCAGAGTTTATAATTGGTCTCCACAGAAACAAGCTTGCTAATTATAGAACATCACCCATTACTTTCCTAAATTTTATAAGAATAAGTGATAGCATCATGAGCTGGGGCAATAGGTAAGATAGGCATTTATGCTATGTTGAGAAGATACATGAGGATGGAGTATGAATAAAGGTCCTACATGAAGTCTTGGTAGTCAATTACTAAGCAGTTGTTTGCCTGTGAGTTTTAATTTGGGGGCTTCTCTTCGCAGACCAGCAGTCATTTTCAGTCGTGTAATTTCTCAGTGGATCAGATTCCATAAAGGAAGTCCACTTCCTACCACCCCTGTGTGCCGAAGAAAGCAAGCTCTCAGGTTAGGTGGTAGTTTGGGGGGAAATGATGACTGTCCTCTCCCTTTTAGGCCCCAGTTTCCTTTTCATTCTTCTTTGTTTTGGTTGGATAGGTTGCGCCTCTCTGCTTGTCCTTTGTTTCTGCCTCTGAGGGGTCCATTAGCTCGAAGTGTGGGTTGTACAGTAATTCATTTACACAAGATGTGTTGAACAGCCTGGGCACCTATGGTGACAGGTAGGCAGTGCAGAGGGCATGAAAGAAAGAGACACACCACACGGCTCTTGCTGCCGGGAACCCCTCCTTGGAGGAAGGCGGTAGTCAAGGCATACATGACCACCACCAGCAAGCGTCGCTCCATGCTGGGGCAGTGTTCCAGAAGCTGCCAGTGTAGAGCTGTCTCTCTTAGGAGGGTGAGGAGGCTTTGGGAAGCACTTTGTGTGATTTACCATATATACTTGTATATAAGCCAAATTTCCCAGCACATTTTTAATTTAATTTATTTATTTTGTGGTTATACAGTATCATGAGTTTATTTAAAACCACAGGGGTTACAATGTAAGCCTTATATGGATTTTACTACAATCGATGGGAATACATTATATTAAGTTAGGTCACTTAATTATCAGATTTTAATTTGTCTTTCTAGCTTACTCCACATTATAATTCATCTATAGTTTGGAAAAATTTAAACAATATTTGGAAAGCTCTTATTTTTTTCTTTTATTGAAAAAAATAACCTATTCTATAGTGTGACTTTAATCTAAGCCTTTAGTTTTTTTCTTTTTTTTAAATCATTTTATTGGGGACTTGTACAAGTCTTATCAAAATCCATCCATCCATCCATTGTGTCAAGCTCTTTTGTACGTTTGTTTCCCTCATCATTCTCAAAACATTTTCTTTCTACTTGAGCCCTTGGTATCAGCTCCACATTTTCTCCCTCCCTCCCTGCACCCCCCTCAGAAACTCTTGATAATTTATAAATTATTATTATTTTGTCATGTCTTACACTGCCCGACGTTTCCCTTCACCCACTTTTCTGTTGTCTGTCCCCCAGGGAGGGGGTTA
>NW_022111366.1:1859866-1864045 GCF_000313985.2 Echinops telfairi
CAGTGTTTGTGATGACCCAGAGGCTTCATAAGGCTAAGCCATTTGCTCTGTTATATAACTGATCAGATGAGGACGTGGGAGTAAAAGCTGTTTCTTTAGACCCCTGATGCAATTTAAAGATTCAGCACGATTATTATTATTTTCATTCATGGCATTTTCCTTGAGGACGTGGTTTGGGGGAACTTACATACTGGCACGAATACAGACTTTTTAAAAACCTACTGTTCTTGAGAAGCCATCTGAGAATCTGAGAATGTGAACTCTGACCATTGCCCTGGAGTTGGGTCTGACGGAGCAGAATAGCCCACAGGGCCTCCAAGGCCATCATCTTTGCAGGAACACACAGCCATTGTTTTCTTCTGTGGGTTCAAACTGGCAACCTCTGCCAACAGGGCTGCTTCATTATCATTGTAGTTAGTCCATTTAGAAAAAAAATTTTGTTACAATTTATAAAAAACTTATGAAAATTCCTTTGAATTACATGTAAAGAATTCCCCTACATTAATGGCTGAGTGGCCATGGAATATTCCTAAATAGAGCCATACAATTTTAGAGCAAAATGGAATCTTAGAGAGTATTTTCTCCAACACTTGTTTATGTACATGAGAAAACTGAAGTCCAAAGGATTTACACAACTAATTCAAGGTTACGATGCAGGTCATGGCAGAGCCAGGACAGGTCCAGAAGGAAGGGTTGAGGGAAGCCACTCTATCACACGCACCTGGGGGCGTCTTAAAAGTCTCAGAGAGTGTTTAATTAAGCACTCAAAGTGTTTAATAAACTAGTTATATTTTTTATTCACAATAAGCAAACTCATCATTGAGAAAAACTATTTGCTCATGGGTGCCCTCAAAAAAACATCTCCCCTGACACTTGGTAGTTGCTCGACTGTCCAGTTGTTTCTGACTCGTGGTCACCCCAGGAGTGTGGAGTAGAACTAACGCCTCCCGAGGGTTCTCAGGGCTGTGACCTTTGAGAAGCAGGTCACCAGGCCTATGTTCTCAGGAATCTAGTCTGGGTTTGAACCGCCAACCATATGGTTAATATCTACTGATAGATATGAGTTTCTAAGCAAAATCCTTATAGAGTGTAATTGTGGCAGGCTTTGCTTTTTTTTCCCTGACCTTATTTAGTAAGTTAAATGCAGAGTGTATGTGAAAACATGAGTGGTAATTTATATACGGCCTCTTTGATACTCGTGCTTCTGGGTTAGGCTTGGGGCTGTTTTCCTGTGGCTCCGGCTTCGAGTGCTCAGTGAAGATCTTGCATGGACCATTGCAGGCCCCCAGGGTTTGCTGTGCTTATTGCCAGTGTCCCCTTAGTGTAGGTCTCAGGGTGCAGTTGTCTTCGCTTTGAGTCACCCAGTGCGCACACTTGAAGGATGCCCGCGGACACTCCCTTTTGTGCCGAGGTGTGGCACTTGGCAGTGATGACGCTCTGAACGTTGGGTCACCTTTCAGAAATGAAACTTCATCCATAACAACTGCTCCTAAAGTGACCTAACTTACAGGAAACAAAGATGCCAGCACATTGTCATCAAGCATTTTAGAAGTATTTCTGGCTGCATATATTTTAATGTTCTTAGGCCCCCAGAGCAGGGGTCAGCAAACCGTTTTTTGAATTCCAGACAGAACATGGTTGAGGCTTTACTGGCCAAGAGACAAGTTCGAGGATATGTTATGGGTATTTGCGTATCTATTTCAAATATGGAAAACCCATATTTAGCTCCTGGGCTGGATTTGATCGGGGGCAGTCGTGTGCTGACCTTTACCTTAGATCAGTGGTTCTCAACTTCCCTAATGCCGTGGTGACCCTTTAATGCAGTTCCTCATGTTGTGGATCTCCCCAACCATAAAATTATTTTTGTTGCTACTTCATAATAGTAATTTTGCTACTGTTCTGAGTCGGGCGACCCCTGTGAAAGGGTCAAGACCCACAGGTTGAGAACTGCTGCCTTAGAGTATTGTCACGGGCTCTCTGGCTGGTGTGGAGTCATAAAGAACCATTCTTTGGGGGTCAGTTTTTGTCCTTGTTATATTTTTTATTTTATTTTTTAAAATCATTTTATTGGGGACTTGTACAGCTCTTATCATAATCCATCCATCCATCCATTGTGTCGAGCACATTTGTACATGTTGCCCTCACCGTTCTCAAAACATTCCCTTTCTACTTGAGCCCTTGGCATCAGCTCCTCATTTTTTTCGCCTCCCTCCCTACCCACTCCTTCCTCACGAACCCTTGATAATTTGTAAATTATTATTTTGTCATGTCTTACACTGTCTGATGCCTCCCTTCACCCACTTTTCTGTTGTCCATCCCCCAGGGAGGGGGTTATATGTAGATCGTTGTGATCGGTTCCCCCTTTCTACCCCACCTTTGTCCGTGTTTTAAATACGCAAAAGAAATCTTGATGCAGGCAGTGCTGATGAGAGCAAATCCTCGCGTCTGAATTCCCCACGTCCTGTTGCGGTGATAGCACTTTTCTATTGAAATGTTTCCTCCTGGATTTAAGGACCAATGCTGGCACCCTATTAAACTAATCATCAGTGTTAATCTAACCTAACCCTTCTTTTTCTTTGACCAGAATTATTATGTCCTTGCCACAAAAGTAATATGACTCGTGATGAAAGTCATAGTAGTTATCCTTTATGTGAAAAAGCTTGATGGATAGCTATTTTAATGTGATGACTTTTAATAGTTCTCAAATGCTTGTAATCTAGGGGAAGCACACACAAGCGAAGCCCATCCCCAGCAGCGCTGCTGTTGATGGAGTTTGCCGAGGCACCGGTTGTCGTGGAGTCACCTCCACCCGGCGGCCACTCCAGGTAGATCAGAGTAGAATTGGGCTCGCTTAAGATTGTCAATCCGTGATGTTTTACAAGCTGGTCACCAGGCCTTTCTTCAGAGGCACCTCTCAGTTGACTTGAACCTTCAACCTTGCAGTCGGTAGCTAAGCATTGTGAATTATTTGTACCACTCAAAGACCCCCACATATGAGGTCAGATTTTGTGGGGTTGCGTTGTAATAAAGCAAGAGTGCATAAAACAATAGCATTGCAGTATGTATTTTTTTTTATATATATAAGAAAGAGCTTTATGTACAAGAGGAATTGAACATTGAGAAAACATCCCAGCCCAGTCCAGATCAAGTCCATAAGTCTGATATTATCCCATATGTCCAAAACCAATCTATAAAGTCCTCTTCAGACTCACGAGACACATGCAATGACACTGAATGCGGGAAGATCACAGGCCAGTGGGCAGGAGGTCTTGTGGCGTTGTAAGCATCTCAATGCTGCCAGGGGTCTTCACATAGCTTCTCCAGGTCCAGGGTTCTGGCTGCATCAGGGTAGGTCCATGTGGTTTCTCCTCAGGGATGTCTCACAGGGAGTCAGCCTTGTCATAAGAGAGTCTCCAAGGAAGTGGACTGAGAGAGAGAAAAGTCTACCACCTTCAAAGAGGAAAATACCAGTTCCCAGAATTCTCAGGAGAAGGTCATGTCCACACAGAGGCCTCATTGGCTATCATCTGAATGACGGACTAGACTCTACCCCTTCACATAGTGACCAGAGTGATGGCATCCTGACTGTTAGGTGATCCAAGCATGTCCTGTGGTCGTTGTAGACCCCTCCCGTGCCCATTCTGCTATTGCTAGTTGCCGCTGAGTGTGCTCTGATTCATGTTGGCCGCATGTATCACAGAAGTGTTGCAGACATGGTTGTTGGTATTGTTGAGCCTGTGGCTGTGGTCTTCTGAAGGGTCCCTGCCTTTACTAGCTCTCCACTCTACAACACACGATGTCCTTATCCAGCAGTTTGTCTCTCCCAGAAGCAGGTACAGAATATGTGTGTTAAAGTCTCAAATGATACTCTGTGATCCATAGGATTTTCATTGGCTCCTTCTGGGAAGGGGATTGCCAGGTCTTTATTCCTCGTCTGTCATGGACTGGAGGTTTATGGTGAAACCTGTCCACCGTGCAGTATGTATTTTTAAAGAAAAATAATCCACACATTCGTCTTCAGCGTTCATGTGTGGAAGGTGGTCACACAATGATGGTTTTTGTTCTTTGGTGTCTGCTGCCTGTTTCCTTCAACACTTCGTGTTCGCACAGGCTCATGTGCTTCTTCTCTGTGGACTTTGTTGTTTCTGAGCTAGATGGCCGCTTGTTTGCCTACAAGCC
>NW_022111366.1:1866723-1869628 GCF_000313985.2 Echinops telfairi
TTTGAGAATGATGAGGGCAATGAATGTACAAATGTGCTTTACACAATTGATGTATGTATGGATTGTTATAAGAGTTGTATGAGCCCCTAATAAAACGATTAACCTCCCCCCCCAAAAAAAAGAAAAATAATGCATACATCGTTCAGAGGTGTGTCAATAAAACTATCTCCTTAGACCAGCATTTACTTTTATAGCATGTCCACTTGTTCTCTGTGGAGGGACTTTGATGTCACAAAGCAGATCAGGCACAGGGGAAGGAATTTCCAAAACAGAGAAACATTTACTTTCCAAGATACTTGAGTGTGCATATATGCTAATAGACCATTGGGAGAAACTTTTGCATTCCATTCAGCCAGCATTTATGACAGATACTGCACTGTGAAGACCACTTTGTGGTTATTCAATCACTCGGAACTCAGTTCTGGTGGTTCACTTAGCCAATATTTTACCAAAAATTAAAGAAGGGAGAATGGAGAGAGGGGGAGAGGAAGAGGGTATGTGTGTGTGTGAACTTCATATTGAAATGTGTGGGGAAATGTAATTTAAACAATAATGGACTCCAGATGGGGTGAGCACCCATTTTGAATGGTTAGAGGTAAGGGTTAAGAAGTGTTCTCTATATCAGGAACTTTAATTAGTTTTGATAATCCTATGGGTAAATAGCTCAACCTGGTAGTTCCCAAACTTCAAGTGTAATTAAAGGGGCTTTTAAAGGTATAAAGATTCCAAGACCCTTGAACTTTGCCCTTTGGCTTCTGCTAAGAATATAAGCACTGACAAATAATATTTGAATACCTTCTGTCTGACACTTCCTATGTTAGACACTGGGAGTGTGGTGTTGAACATTTCTTAGCTTCGTAGGGCAAACAAGTAATTACAGTAGGGCAGCGGTTCTCAACCTGTGGATCACAATCCCTTTGGGGGTCCAAAGACCCTTTCACAGGGGTCACCCGATTCAGAATAGTAGCAAAATTACAGTGATGAAGTAGCAATGAAAGCAGTTTTATGGTTGGGGGTTGGGGAGCGCGATCACCACAACATGAGGAACTGCAGTCAAGGGTCAAGGCATTCGGAAGCTTGGGAACCACTGCAGTAAGGGATAATGAGTGATCCAAGGGGCCTTCAAAAAGTTCATGGAAAGAGTGAATCAAAGGTAATGGGATTTCTTCACAAACTTACTGAAGCCCCCTCGGATGGTATGTCAAGGTTCTGGGCATATACAGTGGAGGGGTCAGGAGAGACTCCAGGTGTGAGTAGCATGCACAAAGGTCTGAGGTGAGAGGTGGTGCACTGTCGCCTGTTCTGAGAGCTGAGTTGAGGCTAGCGAGAGTTCTGTTCATACAGAAGAGAGATGACCTTGAGGGGAAGTCACTTCTTAAGTCTGTTTTTGGACTACAGTACATCTAGCCCAAATCGATTAAGCTAACTCTATAATGCCTTAGCAACCATTTTAAGAACTATATTTTCATAATCATAACAATGTCAGCATATGCTTCTATATGGACAAGACATCTCTGCGAGTTGAGAGAGTGCTTTACAAGCGTAATGAACCCCTGCCAATAACCCTGCCGTCTGTCTGTACCTTGGGAACACGAGTCCTTCATTCATATTTGCCACGACCTAGCTGTTGTTAGTCTCTGTCAGCCATTGAGCTGATTCTGACTCTTTGCCCCAAATGGGGTGAAGCACTACTTGATCCCCTGCCATCCGCACAGTCGTGCCTCTGTTTGATGTCATTGTCGCAGCCACTGTCACGGAGAGTCATCGTCTTTAAATTGACCTTCGCTTTGCTCAGCATGTTGTCCTTCTCTAGAGACTAGTTCCTTCTGATAATATGTCCAGGGTACGCGAACCCAAGTCTTGCCATCCTTGCTTCTAAGAAGTTTTCTGGCTGTACGTCTTCCAAGACAGATTTGTTCGTTTTGCTGCCAGTCCATGGTATTTTCAAGTGCACCAGTATTTCTGCAGTCCTCCTTCCTCATCATCCAGTTTCCCATGCCTGGGAGGCGCTTGACAATGTCTTGGCTTCGGTCAAGCACCCCTTAGTCTTTAAAATGACATCTCTGCTTTTTGACACTTGAAAGTGGGATCGTACAGCAGATCTGCCCAATGCGACACATTGTTTGGTTCCCTCTCACTGTGAAGGGTGCCTTTGGTAAATGTTTAGGAAGCTCTCCATGCTTTGGTCACAAGTGGGCATGTTCTCATGGCCCAGCGCAGTGGAGGGTGCTAAGGACAGGTTGTGTGCTGCACGATGGGGGCAAGACCCCTTCCGCTCTAGAAACCACACAGGTCTCCCGGTGCTGTGTGTGTGCCATTGCCCAGCCTTTCAAGCGATGATGGAAGAGACGAGGCGCTCAGCTTAGCTTTTGAGTTCTGATAAATGAGCCAGACCATAAACTGGAAGATAAGGCTGTTTGCAAAGTGCTTGTATAAATACAGCATGGTTTCCCATTGCAGCGCTTACTGATTTCAGTCTCTGATGAAGATGAATGATGCCGGTGAATTAATGGCTTTAAAACCTGTACCACTTCAGCTTCCTTTGGGTTTAGGTTTATTAAAATCAGTGTGCGTTTATTGCTTTATTCACATGGGGGCATGGTGTGGTCGGAAAAGCCTGAACACATGCAAACCAAGTGAGGTGGAGTTTTGAAAATAATTCCCAGCCTCACAATCGCAATTCCCCGTGAAGTTATTTTCCTGTGGGAAACTTCTAATTTGCAAGCATTCAGCCTAATGTGGGAACCAAGATTAACATTTTCTGAAATACTTCTACAAGAAAGGCAGAAATGTACTGGTCAGGAAGCTGAATTTACATAGTAGGAAAATGGGCTGTCCTGTGTGGTATTTGATTGTGTTTATTAGTTATCCTCAAATGTGTGTGTGTGTGTGTGTGTGTGTGTGT
>NW_022111366.1:1870014-1881821 GCF_000313985.2 Echinops telfairi
TTTAAACAGACATAGTAATTAATATAACAAAATGAAAAGGTTGACAGTCTGATGTGGCATCACACTGGAAGAAGTACTGGACTGAGGTGGGGACAGTGAGGTTAGACTGGTAGGTGGGGCCATTTCAATGCCAGCCTGAGGGTTTAGACTTGATTCTCTGAGGCTCTGGGGCATCTGGAAATTTGTAGCCAGAGCCTTGGGAATTGAATGTTATATAGGAACTTTCACTGGGTACAGCTAGGCTTGGCTGTTAGCAATTATTTTTATCTACTTAAGAAGGAGGGGGAAGAGGAGCAGAGGCGGGGGAGTGGAGGGGCGCAGGAAACGGAGCTGGCATCATGGTCACAGGAAAGAACAGACTGATTTGGGGCCTTTTCAAACCGCAGACCTTTGTCACTGACCAAGGCTTAATTTGGTTTCTGGGTTTTGTGAGTTCTTTCCCCCTGCCCTTACCTCATTTACCTTAACGACAGCCCCCCTCTCTCCCTCCTCCATCTTTCCCTCCCTCCCTCCAGAGCGCAGCTAGGGCAGGCTGCCACTTCGGATTGGGGGGCCGAGAGGCCCAGAGCAAGAAGAAAGTGGGTTGAAAGCAGAGTTCTGTTTAAAGAATTTTCTGCTGGAAACTAGCCCAGAGGGAGTAAAGAGGAGCTTTAATGAGGAGCAGCTGCAGGCCCGACGCAACCCACATGAGACATTTTTTCCCCTCCATTCCACATTCTGTATAGCTTTTTGAAAAATCATGATTTCGAAATAGCTGTTTTGTGAGGCATGCCTCTCTTTTTCTTCATCTTGTACGTGGTGGGGTTTTGCTTTTTTTTTTTTTTTATAATGACCAGATCCTTGCTTAAGAAAACAAAAACAAAAACAAACTAAAGGCAGAGCTACAGCAAAGTCCTGGATGCCATTTGGGCTCACCCTGCTGATAGAGAACATTCAGTGGAAACAAGGCGAGGGCGCACTGGCTTTTATTTGGAAGAGGGGCTTGTTTCCTGCTCCGACTCCAGCCATCTCGGGCTGCGACAAGCTGCTGCAGTATTTTAAGCTTTTCTCTAGACGAGTGGCTGTTCACTCAGGAAACTTGAAAGCAGGAATTTTTCTGTCCCGTATTACTAGGGAAACTGATCCTGAACTGCAGCCATTGCCAGCTTAATCGGAATTGCTATTCAAATCCCAGCTCCGTTGAAGTCTGCAAAGTGCTCCATGTAAACTAACCCAGGCGGCTGGTGACATGTGAGAGTTGGGGTCTGGTTTTCATCTGTTTTATTGAGGGGGGGTGGGGGGCTGTATGGGTATCCTTCCAGATGGAATGTTTTCGAGTTCCATTAGGAGAAATCCTTTGTTTTTCTCCTCTGTCTTCCCTCCCTCCCTCTTCTGCATGCCGCCCCCCCACCTTCCCATATGCATGTTTTAACAGTAACAATGGAAGCGTGGCCTTATTCATGTCAGAAATAGTAAGACACCCCCTCCCCACACGCGAAAAGTCATGAATGTATCTGTGTGGGCCCGACGAGTATCCAGATGGTTCATGGAGTTATTTTGTGGGGAAGTAGTTTCCTCAACAACTGAAGGGAAAAAAACCCCACAAAACTATGCTGCCTTCACAGCCTCATGTGTAAACTTCTCCCCGAGTTGCAGAGTTAAAGAAGGAAGCTGCTGAGGAGTGACTGCAGTCATTGATAGACTCCTTCCAAGAGGGCGTCACGCGCAGAGAGGTTTGGGAATGAAAGGCAGATGCTATACTTATTTGTTTTTGTGTTTTTGCTTTTTACAGAAAGCGATTTTCCTACACCTTTTGTTCAAGATGTAGGCCGTTTTCTAAAATGATCCCCACATACTTTGTGATTTGGAATGTTCTTCATATTTCAAATATTATATTCCAAAACAGTTTCCCTACATTATCGAGGTGCGGGGGGTGGGGGCGGGCACTAAATAGAATAATGGCCTAGTGAAGGCATGTGCATGCTTATCAACTCCTGTTCCCAGGGTCTAACCAAGCTCAACAGAAGCCATTTCAGCAGAGCCACTGGAGCCCACGTTTTCTGCAGCCTGTGGCTGTCAAGTTCATTCAAACTCCTGCTTCCCCATGCACTTCAGAGGAGACCTGCGCTGCCCAGCGCTTTCCTGGCTGTCTGCTTTGGAAGCAGGTTGCTAGGTCTTTCTCCTGTGGTGCTGCTGGGTGGATTCAAACCAGCAACCTTTTAGACAAAGGCCTAGAATGAACTGTGCCATTCAGGGACCTCAAAGAGGTATATAGTGCCCCGATAATACACTTGAACAGGGATTTGCAAAACTGAAGCTCTCCTGTAGGAGAGCTGTAAGCAACAAAGCTCCTTTCTTTCCCACTGGCCACTGGGTCACTTACCCATGATTCCCTCTTTCCTCCCATGTCCGTAGTTTTCCTTAGCTTTCTGGAAGGGAAGAGTAATCCTGCGTTGCAGGACGGCTCCCAGGGTGGATTTGGCTGCATCTTACGAGGGTGGTCATGATGTGGAGCTGAAAGGGGATTTGGCTTGGGAGACTGACAATTTCTTTATAATACATTGCTTAGTCGTAGTTAAGTGGGCATGGTATTCCAGGATCCTGCACCAGGATCTCCAGACACGCCTTTCTCCACAGGAAATATCTCAACAGGCATTGAGAGAGGCAATGAAAAGACACACAATCGATTAAAAGGAGAGCCATCCTGGAGAAGCAGTGTAGTACATAACATCCTACTGCAGCTACAAGTGGCTTGTTTCCTCACAGAAGAACGAAATCCTCCCATTATCTTTTGTGAGGTCTCCTTGTACTATCGGAGGCTTCAAAGATGAGCGGGATGGGTTGAATGAGGCTCTGAGTATGAAACACAGGTTTGGGGTAAATGTTTGAAGGAAGAATGGAAGAAAGGAATATAAATTGGAGACAGATCATATCATTGGTCACTAGAAGTTAGAAAGGAGATTATACACAAGGGACAGTAGATAAGACTGTGAAGTGTTTGCATTCAGGATTACTAAGCGGGGGTGGGGCTAGATGGTAGGAGTGGATTTGAAGGGCTGGATATCAAAGCTATTATCTGAGCAGAAGAGCGACATGGTTATGTCGAGAAGGATCATCCTTTAAGTAGTATGCTGCATTTCATCCAGGAATTCCCAGGCTGTCTTTATGGACCAATGTGGATAGGATGCTGCTGCAGTCAGGATGGTGGAGCCGGCTGAAATGATGTCATTCTTGCATCTAGGCTTAGTAGCATGCTTTCAGTCAAGTGCTGTTTTGTATTTGGATGAGAAGTTTAGTTGCATGTAGGGATGCAATTGTAGTTCTTGCAAAACTAGGGGACATTGCTTGATTCACAGATGGCAAAACTCAGTACAGGCCAGGTAGCTCTGGTTTGCTTACTAGCTCCATACAGGATCTGGACAGGTTGACTTGTAAGGTGCATATCATGCAGCGATGAAATACTGTGACTGTCTGAGCAAAGCATAAAAGTTATTGCAATGAAGGAAATTGGGAGTTATAAATGAAGAAAAATGACCTCAAAAGAGACAAATCCGATAATTGGGTTCAAGAAACATTGCACAAGTACTGTATACCCAAAGCTCCAAGCTGCCCCCAGTCTATTCCATCAGTACAGGAGGACAAACATATTGGAACTATGACATAAAAGTAGTTCATGTGGAAAAATAATCTCGACTTTTCAGACATTCAATAAGGTGTTTCTGAAACATTTGTGAAAATACTGCTAAGTGCAGCCGTGAATACACCTGGTGCTGCAATCAGCAGTGCCGTGTCCAGCGCCGAGGAGAGGATGGCCCGCCCTGGGCTGTACTGGTAAGAACACGTACGTTGTGCTCTGTTGCACTTGGGGTCCGCATTGGAAAGATATTTTTAGTGACTGTCATCACCCCACAGAGGCTGGTAGGATAGTCCAGTGCTGAAACACACAGGGCCCTGGAGTTAGACCTGGGTTTGTAACCTGCCTCTGTCTGCTCCGAGCTGTAGAATCTTTCTACGCTTCAGATTCCTCACCTATCAAATAGAGACCATAATGTAGCATCAGGCGTTAGCCAGTAGCTGAGTAAGGTGCATAGCTAGTGCATGACACGTACGAGGTGTGTCAATAATGTTGGTTGTTAAAGATTGTTGCTGTTATATTAAGCACAGAAGAGCCACTCAAAGGGCGAGGCGGTCTGGCAACCATTTCATCCTGATTGGGTAGTTCAAGCACTTCATCCTGGAGAAAAAGAACTCTCTTTAAATACTTGAGGGGTATATGAGAGGTGATAAGAAATATATATATATATATATTTCATTGTTCCAGAGCCAGGGTGGGAAAACTTTTTTCTGCCAAGAGCCATTTGGATTATTTATAAAATTATTCACATTTATTTTTAAATTTAAAATTAACTCACCTAATGCGTTGCCTGGAACTGTTTCTCTTTGGTGAGTTGTGTGATGCTAATTGGTATTGATGAGTTCACAGGCCTTCTAAGGCCTGTGGGCCAGATGTTCCCCACCCGTGTTTCTAGAGCAGGGGTTGGCAAACTTTTGAGATGGAAGAGCCAATCCTGTCCCTCACAACAACTTAAAAATTATTCAAGAGCCATACATATATTTTGACAAACAACTGAAATCACCATTATCTGAATAATATCCTTTAAAATTTTTCATTTCTGCTCCAGAGTCACATGTGCGTACCACAAGAATCTCGTGTGGCTTGAGAGCTGCAGTTTGCCAGCCCCTGTTTTGGAGGATGGGGATAGCCAATGGATAAACTCATGGGAGGCGGGTATTTCTGTATTCGTGGTTTCCTTTTTTCTTTCTTTCTTTTTGTTCTGGCCATTTTTTAAATTGATAGTATTCATCGACCTTAAAATGGGCACATTTGAAGTACAAATTCAGTAGTTTGGGATATGTTTATAGAGGTGCATGGCCATCATCACTAGATTCCAAAACATTTACATCACCCCCTACAAGGAACCTCATACCAAATTAACAGTCACTCCTATCCCTTGCGCTAGCCCTGCCCACCCCCAATCTCTTTCTTATAAATAGAATCGTATGTGGCCTTTCGTGTCTAGCTTCTTTGAGGATTCCTTCATGTAGCATGTACCAATACTTTATACCTTTTAATGACCAAGTAACACCACTGTATGGATATAGACCGTATATTTTTATCCAGTAATGAATTGACATTTGGGATCCTTCTGCCTTTTAGCTAAATTATGAAGGATGCTGTGAACTTTCTTGTACAGGCTTTTGGGTGAAGATGTGTTTCCTTTTTCTTTTGTTTGTATACCTAGGAGGAGCGCAGACTTTTAAGGATTCAGAAAGACAACGTTTTCTGAACATGGGATCAACCCACATAAAAGACTGCCCTGTTTTTGAAATATCAAGCCAGTGATCTTATTTTACTTAACAAATGCATGGTGTTTATTATGTGATGCACTGTTCTAAGTACTTTACAATTATTTTCATCACATAAAATTTTGGGAGGTAGGCACTCTTAAATCTATTTTATAACAGGGAGGTTTAGTGACTTGCTTGGGGTTCCACAGCTAGTAAATGGTAGAGCTGGAATTCAAAGCCACCTGGCCTGCTTCTAGAGTCTGTACCGTTAATTGCAAGAACAACAACCTCAAGCATTTATTAAGTTCCTTCTTCTTCTTTGCCAGGCACCGTGCTAAGTACTCATATTTAAGCAGAAGTTGGTGATCAGCTTACAGGGTTATTTTCGTGAAATTACTTTAGTGACTCTGAGTCCTAAGGTTCTGTTATTCCAAGAATGAATGGAAGTAAGGAGGAGGGGTGGGTGGTGGGTGGGTGGGGGATCCAGCAACAAGATGTCTGGCAATGAAGGGCTTTTAAGATGTTCAAAATTTGTGTCAAAAGGAAAGTGTAGAAATAATGGATACGCATAGCAGGAATTCAGTTGACAAGACTTGTCAGAACTTGGTAACAGATTATATATAAGTTAGAGAGATTAACCAAAACTGGTTTTGAGATCGTAAGTGGGAATCTTAGAAAAATGCAGGAGTCGAAGTTTCCTGGGGAAAATGATCTCATTTTTCAACTGTTTAGTTTCAAGTGTTTTAGGACATAGATGCAGATTGGTGGCTTTTATAAAACTGACCCTATGGGAATAAGTCCCCAGACCAGACCCACTGCCATCAAATCAATTCTGATTTTCAGTAACCTTATAGACAGTAGAACTGCCTATAGGGTTTCTGAGACTGCTGTCTTTGCAGAGGTAGGGTGCTACACCTGGTTCCAGTGGAGCAGCTGGTTGATTTGAATCCCATCTCTCTCATATTAAAAAAAAAGAAAGAAAGCACACAGCCATTGGGTCCGTTCTGATTCTGTTGAGCAGAACAGAACTGCTCTGCATGGTTGGAGAGCGCGTTCTCACAGGAGCGGACAGGCTCATCTTTCCCCACACATCATTCAGTGGGTTCGACCCACAGCCCTTGTGGTAAAGCAGCCTAGTGCTGAACCCAGTTCACAACCAATGAAATTGTCCTTATATCTCACGTGAGACTTTCATCCTAAAGAAATTCTCTCTCCTCTCACATCTCCTATAGGACAGATAATGATGAAATCTCAGCTGAGACCATTGGACCTGGCAAGAAGAAAAATCATTGCACTTAGTATGGCATATTACAAAGGGACAAGTAAGAAATGGATGGAAAAGAAAGAGCTATAAAATTAGGCTACAGTAATCGATGCTTGACTATGAAAGAATCATTGGGGAGAGTTTAGGTTAAGGGAGACTTGTGCACTTTTGAAGGTAAAATAGATGACTAGCCTGAAGCCTCAGCTGCTACAGAACATTTAAGATAAGAAGCCGTTTTCATTATACCAAGAATGGGCCCGGTTTTATTAAAGATATAATGCAGTCTGCACATGGGTTTTAGGAGAGGAAGTCAGTTATATATCACATCAAAGTATCATCTCACTTGAGTAAAATACTAAATGTTCACGGTGACCTCATGACCCCACATGATCTGGGTTCCCAGTGACAGTTCTCTTCAGTTTCCTGCTTCTCTCTTTCCCAGCCATTGTGGGATAGCTGAAGGCACTGCCATTAAGCATTTGGCTGCTAACCAAGAGGTCTACAGTCTGAACCCACCAGCCACTGCTCAGGAGAGAGCGGGGGCAGGCCGGTCCCTTCACGATGTACAGCCTTGACGCTCTCCTGGGAGCGGTTCTGTTCTGCCCTGTGGGGCCAGTAGGAGTCAGGATCCACTCCACAATCCTGGGTTTAGGGTCGGTGGGTCGCTTGGGTCTCAAGGCTCTCCCTCGAGATGCCAGTACTGCTCTCTTGGGCCTTCGCTGTTTCTCCTACTTTGGACATGCTTCCCCCAGGTACCCGCGTGACTAGTCCTCAGTTGGGCCTAAACTCAACTGTTCCCTTCTCAGTGAGACCTGCCCTTATTTTCCTATTTTAAATGGAAATATCTTTCTTTTACCTTCCCCAGTGTCCCTCACCCATCCTTTCCTATCCCTGTCTCTTATCTTATTTTTCTTTACAGCACTCAACTCTGACATTTTTAATTTAATTTGTCTTCCATTACTAAATTTCATGAGCAGGGATTTTCCTCATATTAAAAACATTGAGTGAATGAAGGATTGATTACAAGCTTAACATTCTTTGTCTAAGTTTGTATGATGACATAAAAAATAGTGACATGAAAAAGAGTGTCCATCTTCTGATTGGTTTTTTCCTCCCAGCATTAGAAATGTAAAAGCCATTCTCAGCTCATGGACCATGCAGAAACAGGCAGTGGGCCAGATTAGATTCACAGGTTGTATTTTCCCATACTTCGTAGAGAACACCAATGTAGATTAAACTTCAGGAATACTTATGTTTGGCTTCAGTATCCTGGGAACTTTAGGTTTTCATTTCGTGTTTATTCTCCTAATATTAAAATGGGTTTGCATTCTCTAAGCAGATGTACATGATAATAGTGTGTGTTGGGGGTAGAATCATGGTCCAGGAGTGAAGCCAGGCAAAGCCCACCCAGGATTAAAAGTTAGCTGTTATTTCCAAGGTGAATAATTCCCATATGGGATAATGGAGTCATCTGCCAGGCCTAATGCCCAGAGGACGACTGTCATTGTGAAGGAGAATTGTGTTGCAGTTTTTAATATCATCCATAACAGATTTCTTGAGTAAGCTGCAAATGCTTTCAATAATATAGCTCATGGTTAATTTTAGCAATGCTTTTTACTTCATTGGACGTTTTTGCTATTTAAAAAACAACAACAAAAATGATTCTATTATCAAATCGAGCTGTGTTTTTTTAAAAAAGGCATCGTATTTTCCTCAATAAACACAAAGAGGAGAGAAAAATGTTTTCTCTCTACCAAGGTTTTGGGTATGTATCACTTTTCCACATAATTGGTTTTGTTAATTCCCACAACAACCCCACGATGTATAGGTAGATTTCTTAGCTAGACTAAGAAATTAACAGTCAGTAAGTGAGGGAAGTAACTTGTCCAGAGTCGCAGTCCCAGGACTCCCAAGACCTCTGGCTTCCTGAGGTGCACACTCTGTGACTGTCAAGTTCAGCCAGTCCCGAGTTCAGTGCTGTGGACTCCTCCCTGGCTCTTGGTCTCTGATCCCACCTACTCAGAGCCCTAGTTGCTGCTGGTCCGGCCACACTGTGTACAGCTCTGGGAAGGAGTGAGAAGGCTGTGGCCAGTTACATCACTACCAACTGTGTTCAGTCTTCCAGCCATTTTAAGCACTATATAATTTCTTTGGGCATGTTCTGCCTCGGCGTCCTAATTTCTAGCCCTCTTTCTTTTCTCAATAACTATGGCCCCCAAAGACTTCACCTTGCCAATTGATGGTAAATGAAAGACGTTGGAAAAGTTAGGCAGGAGTAAAACGTGACCCCAGTCCTCCAGTCTGGGTGGTTCACAGAATCAGGACACCAGTGCTTGGGCACGGGAAGAAGATTCGAACAACAGGTTTTGAATTGGGAGGATAATTGGGTTTAAGTGTGCTGATTTTGAGGTAATGACGAAATAGCCCTGTAGATTTATTTTTCTACCATTTAGATAAGATAATTGAGAAAAGGGTTCAACCAAATATCCAGGGCAATCAAAAGGCAGAATTTATAGTGCCTCTTAGGAATTCCATTGAACAACCTTTTTGTTAGGAGAATGCAAATTTCTCAGGTTTTTTTTATATTGTTTGGAGAAAATAGTCATAAATGTACATAAATAATATACAAAATGATTTTGTATCTTATGGCTCAAGGTATGGCATCTGAAAAGATTCCTTAGAGCCCCAGGTAGAATGTGGAAAATGTTATTGAATGTTATTTTTGAATTGTCTTTCTTCCTTCATTTTGATGATCATATGGTATCTCGGATCTCTGAGAAGTCCCTGAGTGTAGTGCAAATGGTTAACACATTCGACGGGTGACCAAAAGATTGAAGGGTCAAGTCCTGCCAGGCCCCCTCAGAAGGCGTGACGATCGACTTCCAGAAACTCAGCCATGGAAAACCAGGCACAGTTCTACTCCGACACATGGGACTGTCATGGGTTGAAATTGACTAGACAGTTACAGGTTTTGCGCTGCTTTGTGTAATTTTAGTTCTGTTCTGTGCCCTTTGATTTGGTTAGAAAAGCTGCCTGCTACTTACACGTTGATAGCGATCAAAATGCCCCATTGAAGCCTTCCCTATTTTTGTACCTCCTTCCTCTTTCTCTATCTCATCTCAGTCACTGGAACATAGCCCAGAGAGCGAGATATAGGCCAATTCATGTTTCGTTGGAAACAAGAGAAAGAAGAACTTTTTATTTCCCAATGTGTGAGAGAAAACAAAATTGTATCATATATTTTAATTTATGTGCTATATGAAATGTCTTAATTCTTTCAAATGGCTTAGTCAAAATGAAAATGTTAATGAATGTAAGCAGACAAGTATGAACAATGATCTACAAAAGTTGCTGTTACACCACACCAGCCTGTACCTACATGAACAATGCTGTGGTTGTCTTCTGCTTTGAGTAAGGGTCGTGGCAGTTGGCCTTGCTGGATCACCCACTTGGTATTCTGTCCCCTGACAAGGCATGGAAGTAGGCGATTACGTTCCTTAAGCACATCTTCTGTCAGAGTTAGGGAGCTTTACAGGTGTTGTGCCTTTAGCTCCCTTGACTCCGTCTAGTGTTATTTTGAATGGGCTGCATGCATAAGTACTTTTATCTGTAAGTTCTTGCACATAAAAGAAGTCAGGTGTTTTCATGAACTCTTCCTCCCTTTTCTGTACAGCTGCCCTGAGGGCTTCTTGGGAGAATACTGCCAACACCGAGACCCCTGTGAGAAGAATCGCTGCCAGAATGGTGGGACCTGCGTGGCCCAGGCCATGTTGGGGAAAGCCACATGTCGATGTGCCCCGGGCTTCACAGGCGAGGACTGCCAGTACTCCACCTCTCACCCGTGCTTTATGTCTCGCCCCTGCCTGAACGGAGGCACCTGCCACATGCTCAGCCGGGATACCTATGAGTGCACCTGCCCAGTTGGTTTTACAGGTAACAGATGGACTTCCATCCATACTTCCCTACTTGCGCCAGGTGCTTTCCTTGGCATCCTTTAGATCTTGCTTTCCAAGGGTCACCCTGCTCTGGTGCTCTTGTAACATTATGGCGAGGAACCAGAATGCCCCAGACAATTACACTCAGCTTCCTTTTAAGGGTTTATTAAAAGTTGTAGAAAGGGGCAAAAAGGGCTTGCTCAATGTATTTGACTACTTAAAGTGGGTACGTCACAAGTGGAAATCAGAATTATTTCACTACAAGAAATATACTCTCATCAGGAAAAAAAAAAAGTTTTGATGCTATTGACTACTACTGCCTGCTTGAGATCGCCTCTCCTCTGATATTCAGCCATTGGATTTCCTGAATTCTGATTGCTCCCGCTGCTTCGTCATTACCTGTCTTCACCCATTGGTCATCCCTTGAATGTTAGTGTTCATTTAAACTCAGTTTGGAGCCCCCTTTTCAGTCGTATTACAGTTCTCACTAGGTGTGTTAGTCCAGGTAGACTAGAGAAACAAGTTCACGGACTCTCATATGTGTATAAGAAAGAGCTTTATAAGAAGTGTAATTGTATATTGAGAAAATGTCCCAGCCCGGTCCAGATCAAGTCCAAAAGTCCGGCATTGCCCCATATGTCCGATACCAACCTATAAATTCCTCTTCAGACTCAGGAGACACATGCAATGATGCCGAATGCAGGATGACCACAGGCCGGTGGGTGGAAAGTCTTGTGGATCCAATGGCGGTGTAAGCGTCTCTGCATTGACAGGGGTCTCCACGTGGCTTATCCCGTCTGAGGCCCTGACTGCCACCATCCTGTCTTCGTATGGCTTGTCAACTGCAATGTCTCCCAGGAAGTGAGCAGAGAGAGTGAGAGAGTGTGTCTCCTGCCTCTGAGGAGGAAGACAGGAGTTCCCAGAATCCTCAGGAGAAGGCCAAGCCCACAGAGAGACCTCATTGGCTATGATATGATTGACAGGATAGACTCCACCCCTTAATCCTCTTCACTCAATCCGCTCAAGTTGACAAGCGATTATATAACTACCACACTAGAGAATTGCACTTTCTGCATTTGCCTCAAGCATCGTATCTTCACCAGTCGCTGATGATTCCCATAGTCATTCCTTTAGTTCCACCCTTACCCTGACTTCCAGACTCTGAGCTGTCTTTGCACATTCCCCTTGGAAAGTCCGTGTTGATAGGCCATCCAACATTGCGACACACTGCCTGGTCCTGTGCCACCCCAAAGTTGTTCTTTGTTGTTGTTTTAAATGAA
>NW_022111366.1:1881997-1885160 GCF_000313985.2 Echinops telfairi
TTTTTTTGGTTAAATAAACACGTTGTATATAGTTACTTAGGCTACTCAAGAAATGAAATCAACAGTGTTCTGTTAAACCTTGTCTTTGCTTTCTTCCCCCATCCCCCTGCAATTGTGCTTATGTTTGAGCCCATTGTTGCAGCCGCTGTGTCACTCCACACTGTCCAGGGCTTCCTCATTTTTCCTTTGCTGTCTCTCTACTTTACCCAGCATGATGCCCTTCTCTAAGGATTTGGCAATTCTGACAACGTAGCCAAAGTGAGATGCAATCTTCCCCTCCTTGTCTTTAAGGAGCATTTGTCTGTACTGCTTCTGAGATAGTTTTGTTTGTTCTTTTGGTAGTCCGCGGTACCTTCAGTATTCTTGCCAGCAGCATAATTCTAAGACATCGATTCTTTTTCGGTCTTCCTTATTCAGTGTCCAGCTTTCCCATGCTTATGGGGTTATTGAAAATACCATGGTCTGGAGACTTAGTGGGTACCTCAACTCCATCTGTCAATATAAATAAGCGGCACCAGTATGCGCCCTAAGTTCCCCAAACCAGAAACTTCCTTTCCTTTACCCTTTACCCTTACCCCACTTAACTCAGCCAGCCAGCCCAGCTGCTGATCACCCCTCTCCTGTGTCCCCCATGTCCTCTCCTAGCCTGGTTTTAGAGCCGTTCTCTCTTACCGAGGTTCCTACAGCCGTTTCCTCTCTCGTCTCACTGCCTTGACTCTCTTCTCATCACATTACCATGTCTTTAATTATGAATGCACATTTTCTCTCAAACTCACCTACTTGCAATGTGGTGCTTTGTGTGTGTGTTTTGCTTTTTTCACATTGAGCATTTTTACACGGTTTTCATGACTGCCACCTTTCTGTAGCCTCACTGCCCCACAAGCATCTACCTCTAGACCAGGGGTCCTCAAACTACGGCCCGCAGGCCACATGTGGCCCGCCGAGGACATTTATCCGGTCACCGGGTGTTTTTGCCCCGTTTGGTTTTTTACTTCAAAATGATACGTGCAGTGTGCATAGGAATGTGTTCATAGTTTTTTTTAAAACTATAGTCCGGCCCTCCAATGGGTCTGAGGTACAGTGAACTGGCCCCCTGTTTAAAAAGTTTGAGGACCCCTGCTCTAGACACACAAATGCTTCTTGTTTTCGGGAAAGTGTCATACTTCCTATTGCCTCCAGGCCCTTGCCAAATGCCTTTGTCTAGAATGACCTTTTCTCCAGTTGGCAATTGTCCAATGTCATCTTAGTCTCTATTTCAGTGGCCCTTTCATGATTCCCTTAGGCAGGTAGTGCCTGTTTTACTCTCTTATGGGAACTCATGTTTACGTCTCTTACTTGATTCGGTGATGAGTCTGTCTAAGATGGGTCTGAGCTGTCTCCCAGTGAGCCATCAGTGCTTGTGACATTAGGTGAGAAAAGGAGAGCGGTTCGCCAGTTTGTCCCCCACTTAAAACACGAACAGTTCTGTGAATCTGATCAGCAAAATGTTAAACACTTGCTCGGGAAACTAGATTTTAACAGTTAGTGGAAAGTATTTGTTCTACCACTAACCTCTTCCTCAGAAGGTGTTGGCAGGGGAGGGATGGAGGGTGGTTCGGATGACCTCGTATCTCCAGCAGGTTTACGCCAGCGAGGCTTCGGTGAGTCGCTGAAGAGATTGGGTGGTTCGGAGAATTATTACTTCCTGTTGTTTTGCTACCTCACATAATAGTGGAGCGTACACACCCCCTTACCACATTTTCACCCTGACTAGTGGAAACAGTAGTTATGCCTTCTCATCACTCAATGTCACACTGAAGTGCGCCTTCCTTTGCCATGAAAGAGCTCTTCAGTGTTCCGAGGGGACTGCCCACTATGGGACAGCACCCACTCTTGGCTGTCACGCTAGGAATCATCCCATTGATGCTCTTGGTTTTTGTGATAACTCTTTGCCTCACCTATGAAGACCTGCTTAGCTTATCCCCACTCGTAGAGGAAGAAATTGAGGTGGCATGTAACTGCCTGTATGTGACACCTGCAGGAAACCCAGTCCAGGGACCGTTTTGTTTTGTGCCGCACGAGGTCGCCAGAATAAGTATTTCTGTTTCTTAATCAGAGTAAAGGTGCCCCAGTATCATAGCAGCTAAAGTACTTAGCTACTAACCAAAAGGTTGGCAGTTTGAACCCACCAGCCATTCTGTGTGAAAAAGATGTAGGCGTCTCTTTCCATAAATATTACAGCTGTGGAAACCCCTATGGGGCAGCTCGATTCTGTCTTACAGAGTACTTACGAGTCATTATCATCTCGGTGGCAATTGGTTTTTGGTTTGATGGGGAAGTGATTCAGTGAAGGAGGAGAAAAGCAGGGTAGAAATGTGCAGCTCCTTCATTTTCCTGTCTGCTTAGCTCTTGGAGAGAGTGCCCAGCGCTGAGATGTGCTGGGTTCAAATTTCCTTTCCCCCTTTGTCCGACCTTCCCAGACAGGTGAAGCGTACCTCTGTGTATTCATGGCTCAGTCCTTTTCCCCTTTTAGGAAGGTGTCCGATCTCCCATTGCTTTCCACAGATTTCTGTGATTTGCTAGATGACCACATGACTACCAAATTTACCTCGGGAGCATTCTTCCCACCCGCAAGAGTGGGCTGTACTCGGCTTTGTTGACCTCTTTCTCACACAACCTCGGTTTCTTTTATTGCAAAGAGAGCCAGAGACTCTGCATCCTCTTCAAACACATTCCACAATGTTTAGAGCAGGACGATAATGAATAATACGTTTCCCAGAATATGTGTGTGCGTTGTGTTTGAAGAAAATAGAAGTAGTACTGACTTGTTTCTATCACTGAAATTGTCTTTTTAATAACTGCATGGTATGGAAATTTTAATGCAAAGTACACTTCATACGTTGAACAGCCTATAACCTGTTTTGACATTTGAAAGCCCATAGCCGTTGCTCCCTTCACAGGTGGTCTAATAAAAGAAAACAGCAAACATGAGGGGGCAGTGTGTGTGTGTGTGCCTGTACTTGTGTTTATGTGTGTGTGTGCCTGCATGTGCATCAGTAGGCAATGTCTTTAGTAAGGACTAGCACAAAGCGAGTTCTTATGAGACAGCGGCTAAGGATGTCCCAAATGTCCAGCTTTTCTCATCTGCTATATACCTCCATGAGTTAGTTAATTGTGCCAGCCT
>NW_022111366.1:1885702-1890654 GCF_000313985.2 Echinops telfairi
CTTCCCCTCCCATCTTTGAGTTCAGTAACTTGCTACGATGTCCCATGAACCAAGTTTAGGGAAGTAGTGGGGTACAAATTGGGAGTGGGAATCAACTGAAGTAACAGAAACAACTCAGGGCTCAGTTCCTCCGTCAGGCTTTCTCCCTCTCTTCCCGGGGCCTTGCTTCACGGGGTCCTGTGGGGGCTTTGGGGCAGCTCTTAGCTCTGCCATCCTTCCTGCTTCTGATGTCCACTGTCGCTTGCTGTCTTCCGTGCTACAACCCCTCTCTCTGTGCATGTCTTCATTTAAGCCTGTTGGGATGGCATCACTTGTTTAATCCCTGATCAGAGTTCCATACACGATATTTTTACAATCCAACTCCCACAAAGGAATCAGGTACTTTATTTGCATTATTGTGAAGCTATCTGACTTGATGGCAGTGAGGGTTTGTTTGTTTGTTTTTTTTGTTTATCCAGTCCCCTTTGGTGGGCCCCAAACATCTCATTTGCATAGTCCCACCTAGTCATTTGGTGGGAGTTACCAAAAACAAAAAACACCCAAAAACTCGATAGCTAGGAGGGCCACTGCACTGCATTGTGTCTGAGTGATTTCGGGAAGTGGGGGCACGTTCAGCGGAGATGGTGACTTTTCAGCAGAGTTGCCAAGGTGAGTGACAGTTCACTAGGTGAACCAAAAGAGGATGGCATCCCAAACAGGAAGAACAGCTTATTCAAAGGCCAGATGTGTGGGAGGAGATCCATCCAGGCCCTTCTTTGCTGCCAGGAATGATGGACCCTGCACGACTGTAGGCTCCTGTGATTAACCTACAGGCCTCGCTCTCCATGTGCTTCACTCAGTCCTGGTGTCTCAGCTGAGGGCCTGGGAGACTTGCTGGGGAGTGCACTGTGTCAGGTGGTCTGGGAGCTTCCTGTTACATTTAAGAGCCGAGAGCTACCCCTGCCTGTGCTCCTTCACGTATCAATGAAGTGGGGAATGTGGGCTATTGAGGATGGGCCAGGCTCCTGTTCCTGTGAGTAGTGCTAAGTTCTGTTATCCTTCCTTAGGTAAACTGTGCCAGTGGACCGATGCCTGCCTGTCCCATCCCTGTGCAAATGGAAGTTCCTGCACCACTGTGGCCAACCAGTTCTCCTGCAAATGCCCCACAGGCTTCACAGGGCAGAGATGTGAGACTGATATCAATGAGTGTGACCTTCCTGGGCGCTGCCAGCATGGTGGCACCTGCCTCAACCTGCCAGGTTCCTATCAGTGCCAGTGCCCACAGGGCTTCACAGGGCGGCACTGTGAAAGCCCCTATGTGCCCTGTGCGCCCTCCCCCTGTGGCAACGGAGGCACCTGCCGGCAAACTGGTGACTTCACTTTTGAGTGCAACTGCCTTCCTGGTAAGGAGCCCTGGGAGCGCTTGGGGCTGGGGGACTTACCACCACCCAGGAGGAGGGTTGAGGGTGTGGTCAGATTGCTCCACTAGGAAGTGTCCTTCCCAGCAGGGAAAAGGGGAAGTGAGAACTTTGTGTGGGGTGGGTTGCTGGTGAGGCGGAGTTTTATGGACCCACTGGGGTCTATAAATTGAGCAGGGGTTTATTTAACATCACAATTTATGATGATGGGTGACTGAGAAATTACTTATTGTCCTTTTTGGAGAAACGGTGAGAACTAAAAGAAACAGAACTCTGGGAAAAGAGCAGACAAGGCTGTGGAGTGGCGAAGAACACCACGAGAGTGAGGCATGCAGGTGTGAGGTAGAAAGAAAGCATTGTTCACAGAGTGGAGGAAAATGATCAGTGATCAACTTTCTTACCACCTTTGATGAAGTTATAGATTATTTTCCTCTTCACCTATCCTTTCATGAGAGTCCCTGGTGGGTTAGGGGGTAGGCTACAAACCACAAGCTTGGCAGTTCAAACCCACCTGTCACTTCAAGGGCGAAAGGTGAAGCTAACTACACCCAGAAAGGACTGATATTCTCAGAAACCCTGTATAGGGGCACAGAATCAGAATGGACTCGGTGCCAATGAGTTTACCTTGTGATGATTATTCCTGGACTACAGGCCTTCAGAGCTGCCTCCGATTGTACCTTCAATTACTTTGGAGTAACCCTGCCTCATCTTGAGACTGGAGACGTTTGAAACCGGAACAGTGGGCTCTGTGAAACAATAAGCACTTTTTGATGACCTCTGATAGATTCTGTGAGGAGAAGCAAGCATATTGCTATCAGGGTTCATACATACATGGGTTTTTACTAAAGTCAGTGGATAGCTGCAAATACGTTTTCTCAGTTTTCTCCGACTCCCACAAAGAGTTACAGTCTCAGAAACTCACAGGGGCAGTTCTGCCCTGTCCTGCAGTGTCACTAAGAATTGGCGTGGACTTGATGATGGCAGTGAGTTTTGTTTTGTTTTGTTGTTTTTTTTGTTCCACTGGTTTACCTTCACACACAGAAAGGAAAAGATGGGCAAGGGGAGAACAATTTTGAGTTCATGACTAACATAAAATATTTAACACAACAAGGTTGGCAGTAAGTCTACAGGAATTTTATCCCACATAAACCCACAGTTTTTGGATGTAGTAAGTGTTTTAGAGAAGAACTCCTCAAAGATGAGCCAAGAGAGGAAAGGCAATCAAACTGGATGAGTAAAAGAACACTTAATGAGTAACAGAGCATTGGGTACGTGATGTCCAGAAACCGGTGGAAGGAGACTGCACAGTGACCACTGATGCGGTATGTACCAAAGATGCGACCCCACATGGTTTGGCATTTCCAATTTTAAGCAAACATTTTGGCCTCATCAAGCTGTCGGCTTTATGGGCGCCAAAAGCATCCTGCGAAGATCAGCTAGCTCCTATCTCTGATCTTGCCCCCAGACTTCGAGTGAGACTGAAGCAAATGAAAACTGTCTTATGGAACAATTCATAACCAAGGACGAGTCTTGGATTTACCCATACTGTCCAGAGAGCAAAGTCCAATCAGAACAGGAGTTTCCAAGGGATGTGGTAAACTAGTTCAATTCAAGACAGAGAGGTCAGCTCCGATGGTTATGGCAACAGTGTTTTGTTTTTTGGAGGGGAGGGAGTACAGACTCCAAAGGAGTAACCTTGGAGGATTTTCTCAGAGAACACAGGGCAATCGTGATTCTTGTTATAAGGAAATGTTAAGAACGTTGAAATTTGCACCGGTGAGAAAGAGGCTGGGAGTCCAGGGAACTTTTCTCCATCACAGCGATGCACGTGGCTCAGTATTTGTGGGTAGCAAGGACTGCCCCTGGAGGATTTTTGTTCCCCAAACTCAAAGAGCATTGAGAAGGCATGTGATTCCTGTTGTCTGACTTGGTGTGAGTACAGGGTCCTGTGAGTCAGAACCCCCCCATCCGCCCCCGCGCCCCCCACCCTCGGGTCCCCACGGCAGTGAGGTTTGAAGAGTAGAGAACTCTTCAGGGAAGGCTTATTGAAATGGAAACACTGTCTTCTGGAGTCAGTAGACCTAGGAGGCGGTTACGTCAAGAAACAATAGCTTCACATTTTGCTGGTTTTTGTCTTTCTTTCCTTAAATAAAGGTTTCTCCGATTTTGTAGTAATACATTTTGACGTACACTCATATTTGAAAGACTGCATGATGCAGGGATTTCTGTGGCTCTCTTTCTCTTGGCCGGGGTAAGTCCCCTGCAGTACACACACAACCCCAAGGCAGAAGGAAACAGGGGAGCAGCGCGTGGAAATCTGGTGCCCCCTGTTCCAGTTAGAGATGGAGAAAGGCACAAGCCTTGCCAATTCATTTAACTCCTTATAAAATATGATGAGGAGGCTGAAAACTGGGAATTTTGATTGGGAACAGAGCATAAGCAGCTGGATCAGATGAATCACTAAGCAACAAAGATCCTGTTTTTACACAAATATCTGTAGTACAAAAACAAAAGAGGGAAAACTGTAGGGGAGAATAAAGCACTACGTCAGCAGAATCGCCTCCAGAAGAAGCTGTTCCAGCCACGCGTTTTCAGAGTGGGAATGGTCGATGCTGGCATTAGGGATGTGGTTCACACATAGCGGGATTGTGCGCTTTATCTTTGAGGCATTAAAGGCCACAGGTTGGTCCTGGGGTTAAGATCAGATAGTAATGCTTCCTGTCCCCTTAGTGAAAATGTAATGACTGCTGTCTGTGTTCTTGGCGGGTGGCTGGACGCGTGGCAGACAGCACTGCAAGATACTGCCCTCTAAGAGAAATGAAAGTGTATTCGTATTTAACTCCAAGCCACAAGAACAAGCCAAGAAAATTTTTTTTTTCAGTTTCTCTTTCGGTTTCTCTTTCAATAAAGAACAGATAACGTGCTGTTCTAGATAATAAAATGTGTTCGTTACTGTCATCCACATTATCTTGTGGAACGCGTAATTAAAAGCTGTTTTTCTTCACTCCTTTCTCTGCATGTTAAGGGTTAAAGACAGAATCGGAATGTAAACAATTTCATCTTGCAAACATTCTAATATTGCACATATTCTAATAGTCTAAGTAGCTAGTAGTTGAGCCTACTGTGATTTATGATCATTAGTGGCAAACTGTGTTTTTGGTTTTCAGAAAATTACTTTTAATAGTTGTCTAAAACATGGGGTTGTTTTGGCAGCAAAATCCTGACAGGAAGTTGGAGAAGTCAATAAAGGAAGTTTTTAGCAGGGGGAAAGTGATTATTCACTACCATTGTCTCTGCATTGTTATGCACGAGCCACGATAAGAACCTTAGGGAATTCTGAGAGCGGGTCCAGGAAAGTATCTGTCAAAACAGAATCGTGCCTCTTCCTTGAGAAAGGAAATAACCAGGGATTCCACAGTCCCTGGGCTGCCAGGCCAAAGGGACAGAGTGAGGAGATCTTGGCTGCCTCTGACATTCTGCTTGTGTTTAAATCAAAATGTTTATTTACCTCCCAGAAGAACTCTGTGTGTGTGTGTGTGTGTGTGTGTGTGTGTG
>NW_022111366.1:1891209-1893435 GCF_000313985.2 Echinops telfairi
TTTTTGAGATTACACCATGAAGTAATTGGTTTGAAAGATGTTAAATGATTTTCCCAAGGTCGGTCTCTCTGTCTCTGTAAATGGGAGTCTAAGCGGTTATTCACTGGTTGGAGTTTAAAAAGAAATAAGTTCATACCATAAGAAAAACCAGATACTCCTAATACTCCCAATTTGAATGAAGTGGTATTTGTTAAATATCAGCCTATGTTTTCGTGATATATTCCATGCAGACATTTATAAAATGTTAGGTCAACTAGTTCTTACCCTGTGGGGTCCCGTGATTGAAAACAGATGGTATCAGCTTGGACAAATGTATAGTAGGAAATGCAGAAAGGATTCAGAACAATAGGTGATACAGTAACCTCGGGGATAAGCATGCGTTTACCCAGTTTGTAAGATGTATGTTCATTGTTCTTA
Source organism: Echinops telfairi (assembly GCF_000313985.2). NCBI lineage: Eukaryota > Metazoa > Chordata > Mammalia > Afrosoricida > Tenrecidae > Echinops > Echinops telfairi. The sequence goes on from NW_022111366.1 coordinate 1,891,627, forward strand.
AGTCCCTGATGGTGTTTGGGAAGTATTCCCTTGATTTCCACGGAGAAAGCCTTTTAGGAAAGCCTTTCCCCAACTCTACCATTCTCCTGGTCCCTCCTGGGATTGCCTTCTGTCTTATAAACGTGACAAAGAGCCATTACTCCTTTTCTGAAATTGGTGAAACCAAGCCAGCATGAAGCAAAGTCACATGCTCAAGGGTAGTCTGCCTCTCCCAGGGGACCGTTTCCCCCACGGTTTGAGTCCGTGCACTTCTGATTGAGGCCTATGCTGACCACCCCATTTTAAATTCTGACCCTCTCCCCCAGCTGCCATTCCAGACCCAGGGCACCTCTTCTTTCCTTTTTGGTAGTGCTGTATCACCGTACTGTATGACTTGCACTGCATACTTCATCGCGTCTGTTGTATATTGTCTACCTTTGCCAAATTCTATCTCCCTTTACCCTCTCTGAGATGAAAGTTAGGATCTTTATGCTTTAGTGATGCATTGCAAGCACCTAAAAGAGTGCTTGGTCTTTAACAAGCTCGCAAGTTTCTGTGGAGTGAGGGATGCTAATATTATAGCATAGTAGGAGAATGCAACGTTGGGCTCAAGTGTGGGAACAGTTGTGCGGATGGCACAGGCCTTGGCCCTGTTTCATTCTGCTATGCATAAGCTGGATAGGGGTTGGAACCGGCTCCCTGGCATCTAACAACGGCAACAACAACAACATGAGAATGAGAACATCGCCACTCTGGTGTCATTGTCAGTTAGACATTGGGCTGCCAGCTGTAGAGTTGGCGGTTCAAAGCCATCAGTTGCTCTGAGGGAAAAAGATGAAGTTGCCCAATAAAGAGTTACAGTATCAGAAACCCTCTGTAGGGTGGTGGCTGTTAGTCAGAATCGACTCGATGGTAGTTGGTTCTCATGAAGGGTTTGGAAGAAGAAGATAACTTTGGTCTTCTCATTTTTCTGTCTGCAGTCATTCATCGTAACCTTAGTTTGGCTCGCCCTTTTATACTTGTACATAGAAACGTCACAAGGTTTGCGGGAAAAGTCCCTTGTCTTTTCATTCCGTTTTCCATGAACTTTTTGAAGGCCCCCTCCTGTACTCTAATCTGGGCTAAAAGAACTCATGGGTCTTTTTCAACTCTGAGAGTTGGTGAACTCCACGTCTGTTGGTGACTATATCTAAAATCGGTAGTTACAGGCACTGCAGTCCCTGTTGATTTTAGTATTATTGTAAGGCTCCTGGGGAGGGGGTTGAAACTGTAAGAATGAGTCACCTGTGGCTTAGGGAGCCGTGTTTCTCCATGTGGAATTGGCGGGGTGGGGTGGGGGTGGGGCATGTAGAATACATTCAAGTGGGGACTCACAGAACTTAACCCAGAACTGCGTGCCATCCCGTGTAACACTCCAGGGCCTTCCCCAGTCCTGCTCTACAGCCAGAGCAGAAGTCCTGGGGCACAGTGGTCAAGTGCTTGGCTGCTACCTGAAATGTTAGCCTTTGAACCCTCCAGTCACTGTGCGGAGGAAAGATGTGGCCGTCTACTGTAGCCTTGGAAACATTCTGGGTCAGTTCTGCCCTGTCCTACAGGTCTCAGTGAATCGGAGTCCATTCAACAGATTTTGGGTTTTGTTTCAGAAGTCCTAAAGCTTGGCACCCAGCCAGAGTAATTTTAACAGAAGACCAAATAGAGCATGAAAGCAAATTATGAAATCATCGAGTCCCAATATTTTTGAGTTGAGGCCAACCAATGGGGAGGCAATGAGTAGGCTGCTTTTCTGTTTGTGAATTTTTTAATGAAGTGTGCCACAAGTAATCAGAAAAC
>NW_022111366.1:1894728-1896382 GCF_000313985.2 Echinops telfairi
CTAGAGGGGTGTGTCAAGAAAACCAGTCGGACAGGGATTGGACTGATTCATTTTGTGACAAGAGGGGCAGGAAGCACCTTGTATTACTTTGACTTTGTCTAGTCCCAGGTATCCCCGGGGTTTTCTCTCGCTCTCCCATCCTCCCTCACTGAAGCTTTAAGCAGCAGACTTTCACCCTGGCCTGCGGAAAGGCCAGTTCATGCACCCTCATCTTCCCCTTTCCACACCCCCCGCCCCTCTCTGCCAAGCTCTCCCACCCATGCCTCCCAGGGCTTGAAAGCAGCGTGAGTGCTCTCCTGAGAAATGCTCTTCTCTGTGTGGGTTGATGAATTCAAAGGACCGTTCAGCTCCTCACCCTCGCTGTCATCATTAATCGGCCACTGCATGGCCTATAGTTTTATAACAGCACAGTTCTAAAATGTCTCTTCTAAGTTAAATTCCTCTCCGTTTGGCCTTTTAAGGACATGAATTGGCTGTAAGCAGTAGATTCCTCGTGCTGCGGCCCTGTGAGGCTCCGTGAGTGCACCACACCCATCCCCACCCACGGGTCTGGAGAAGTGTCTGCTCCCTTTCTCCTAAACACTTAAGATATATTTTTAAGAAGTGATTTCACTATAACTTATGCAAACAAGCCTTTGCCTTTGTGTAGCTGGTTTCTCGTAAGAATTTGCTAGCTATTTTCCAAAAAGAGTCCAGCATCTCCAGTTTCAAAATTCAAATCCTGTCGTCCCTTTGCAGGGAAATAGATTTGGTCTCAATTTTTCTCAGGCATGGGAACTTATGACCTAAGGTCAGTTTTTCAGACCAATCAAAGGAAAGTCTGGGGTCCAGTTAGCGTAGTTCACAGGAAGTGGAGAAATCCGTTTTAGTGCCGACTTCTACTGTCAAGTAAACTCAGGCAAGTCAGCTATGTGGCCTGAAATTTCAGAATGCTTCCTCTCCCCCTACCTAATATAGCAAATTTACTGAGGTATAATTTATATACCAAAAAATGCAGCCATTTAGAGCATACAGTGTGATGGATTTTAGCATAATCACAGAGTTATGCAACTGACACACCAAAATCTACTTTAGAACATTTTCATCATCTCAAAAAGAAATCTTGTACCATTAGACAGGAACGTCCTATCTTCTCCTCTCTCAGCCCTGATACCACTAATCTACTTCTGTCTCTATGGATTTGCCAGTTTGGGGCACTTGGCAGAAAAGTAGTTAAAAGGTATGTGGGGTTTTTATTTAACGTACTGTCCTCAAGGTTTATCCATGTGATAGTATGTAACTGTACTTCATTCCTTTTTATGACTGAGCAGTTTTGTATGAAAGTGATAGTTTTACTTACCCACTCAGCAGGTGATGAAGATGTGTGTTGTTTCCACTCATGGTGATTATGAATACTGATGCTGTGAACATTCCCATCCGAATTTTTGAGTGAAATTGCTGGGTCCATATGGTAAATCCATGTTTAACTGCTTGAAGAATATCCAACTATTTTCCAAAGTAGCTGCACCCAGGGGATTCTCATTTCTCCACTTCCTCACCACTGATTCCTTGTTATTATGTCTTTTTAAAATTAGTCATTCTAAGGTTTCTTATTGTTGTTTTGCTTTGTAGCATTTTGTTTCTCTGATGACTAATGAAGTAGAGCATTTTTTAG
>NW_022111366.1:1897816-1917707 GCF_000313985.2 Echinops telfairi
ATGGTTGGTCTCACTTTAAAAAAATTATAATTAATACTGAGATAAGATAGTTCCACATTTTGGGGCTCATTAATTTGTTTGTAAAACTTTCATATGATCAAACATATACATGAATATGATACTTTAAAAAAAAAATCAGAGTTGACTAAATTTTCCTGTCTTTCTCCAGTTTACTTTGTGATTCATCTACTTGAAGTGGTTGATTACCAAGTGCTTAGAGAAATACCCTTTTCGTCACCCGTGCCTTCACTTATTCTTGTCTTCCAATTACCCCAAGTAGTATTTTTGAGTATACTTGGATTATACTCATTCACATCCCCGCCACTGTGTTGAGACATGCCAGCGATGTCTCACCAGTGGACCAGAGCAGAGGTAGAATAGCAGAGTAGCTTATGGTAAGGAGTGAATAAAGTAAGCTGTGCCCGATGCCTGTCCCAAACGCTAGGTGTAAATGCCCCCAAACAGAGACTCTCTTTTTGTACTTAGAGCGATATCTCATGGCTACATCCATGCAAGACTCAGTAAGTATTTTGAATGCGATAGAAGAAACTTGAGGGATAGTTGAGGAGACCAAATCCCTAGTTTGGTCACCCCATGTTTCAATTAAGAGAATAGTTGGTGTGGCCTTCTGCTTCGTCAGCTAAGGGACGTGGTAGCAAAGCGGGAGAAATGAAGAAGCCGGAATGTAAATTACAGAAGAAGACTCTGCGGGCAGTTAGGGTGGAGTTTGGTGTGCTAGTTTCATTTTTCATAAAGGGGAAAAGCGAAGAGGAAGGAAACAAGTCTATAAATGTAGAGAAGAGCAGGGAGAACTTGAAAGTGTTAAGTCTAATTATGCCACTCCATTTTCATAGAACTTTTTACAGTTGTATAGCACTTTTCTCCAGACAGCTGATAACTACCTTATGAGGAGTGTAGGCTGAACAGGAAGAGCCAACCTCATTGAACCGATAAGAATGCCAAGCCATTCTGTGATCTATTCTTGGGCCTAAAATAATCTAAAAAAGCAAAACAAAATAAGAAGCATTCCATTCAGTCCGTGCTCGCGCCGGTGAGCCTGCAAGACGAAGCAGAATGACTTCATCAGGACTCGAAGACTGGTCTGTGCGGCATCGGCTGTCCCATAGTTCTGCAAAGCTGCGAGTGTGCTCAAGTTGGGGACCTTTCAGTTACCAGCTGAGCATTCAGCCACTGCACCACTAGGGCTTCTTCAGAGAAGTCGAACACCCTGTTTTTCAGAACTCATGAATATCCGACTCGAGTAAGCATTTATCTTCACCAGGATTTTATCTCATGAAAGCATTTTGACATTTTTGTGAGGTGGCTATAAAGTATATCATTGACTTGAATCACTCTTATTGTCTAGCTATGCTTGGGGCCTGAGAAGCCAACGAAATGGGTTTGTTTTGCTTTTTTCCTATGGATTGAGCAGCTACTGACAGCTGAACTGAGATAATGACGCATGTTCTGATGGCCATTTCCTTCGTAGGAAATGCAGGTCACTTCTGTTGTGAGAGTCCCTCACTGTCTCTGTCTTCTTCTCTTACCAGGATTTGAAGGGAGTACCTGTGAACGGAATATTGATGACTGCCCCAACCACAAGTGTCAGAATGCAGGGGTTTGTGTGGATGGGGTCAACACTTACAACTGCCGCTGCCCTCCACAGTGGACTGGTATGTTTGGGATGATGAATCCCCCAGAATGAGACCTGGGTTGGCAACCAGAGGGAGACTGGAAATTGGGAACCTTTCACAAATTACCTCTGGGCTGCTGTGGGGCCAGTGTGTAACCGAGCAGGGTCTTTGTACAGCATAGATGCCTGCAGTGCTAGCCACATATATTCCCATATGTCCACTTGATGGAAGTAAATTAGTTCACAGGCACTTCCTGGGCAGCTGCTCCGACTCTGGCTCTGTGGTAGGTGCTATGGCAGAGAGGAGAGAAGAGCATCAGTGACAGACCCTGAACTTACTACCTGGGAAAAGGAGCACACTGACCGGGTAGTAGATGCTTAGTAAGTATCTGAGAGAAATGGGACATACTTCAATGCAAAAGTGAATTGTACAAGCTGCAAGAAGTTCAGGATTCATTCTTTGTTCATGGGCAGAGCTTTGTCTCACGTCAATGGTTCATCCTTTAATTGGGCAAAGGATTGGGCAAGGATTCTTGATGACATTATCTTTATGATCCCATCATGCATGTTCATCGTTCCTCTCTTGTATTCCTTTATGCACAGAAATAGACAGTTCTTCTAAGAGTAGCCCTACATACTTTTGTAGCCTCTTGGAGATTTCTGAAGTTGGTGTGGGCAATTTTATGGAAAAATTTGGCTTCAATTTCTTTGAATCATTTTCCTTTCTGTCTTCCCTCTTTCCCTCCCTTTTATTGATCTACCTACTTAAACCTCCTAACCTGTCTGTCTGTTATCAACTGGTTACTCCCATGATTAGTAGCTTGCCTCTTTGAGAGAGATTGGTTGACTTCATGTAGAACACACAAGAAGCAAAGAAGCTAATGTGATCAGGAAGAGACTGCCCCACCTGCGTTGGATTGAGCCCAGCCAAGAAGTCATGTTGGATCTCAAGCATTACTACCTGCTGTCCTTTGGTCTTGGAATGTTTTTTTCTTATCAGTAGCATCTAATTATCTGGAGTCCATTAGAGCAGTAGACTATGATTCGAAAAAAAGAAAAAGGGTTTCAATCTTCAATAACGTAACTTCCTGGAAGGGCACACATCTCTGCTTCTAACCCTCCAACAGGCTTTAACATACTTTCCCACAGCATGCTCCTAGAACTGGACTTCCCCTAGAATTCTTCATGCTGTCTTGATCCTAGCTAGGACTTCTCGCAGCTCTGTCTTCTCTCTAACCTGCTTTTGCCATTTCTGCAGTAGATTTTTCCCAAAAAAAGGAAAAAAAAAAGTACTGTGAATTTAATTACAATTACATGCAAACAATACCTAGAAAGATTTTAAGAGTTTTTCTCTTTTCGTGATCCCCACAGCTCTACTGGGCAGGGTAATATATTTGTTAGGAACTTGACCCCATTCTAATCTCTCCTTTGGCCTGTGAGAGAGTAAGCTCTGTGTGGTATTGAAGTACTGATGCCAATGAAGATTAAACAGGATTGTGATTGTGTTGCTGATTCCTCTTTGACCCCACACTCAAGCTTTGGGCTTTGATGTTCATTAGAAGGGCCTGAGCTTGGGCCAGATTTTCTCAGTAAGATGCTGTTTTACTAAAATCTCTTTTTCCAGGATATTTAATAAATGTCTCTTTGCTATCAAGTCTATATCAAACATTTCCTTCTTTGTTTTTCTGCTTTCCAGAAAGGATGGCAGTGCTGATAGATAAGTTAACTGTGACAATATTATCTGTTTCTTTTGATCTACTATTTGTCACTTAGACTGACCCTCAAGTTTCCTTCCTCTTTTGCACTTATGCCGGCTCTTTCATTTCTGGTGACAACCTTGTTATTTTGCCCTTCTTATCACCAACAAAGGAGCACTGGTGGCTCTGTGAGCTAGGCATTGGGCTACTAACCACAAGGTCAACGGTTGAAGCCCACTGGAGAAAAATGAGTCGACTGTCTGCTCCCATAAAGATTCACAGTCTCAGAAACCATAAAGATCAGTTGTATTCTGATTTGATTTTGTTTGATTGTGGTTATTTCTTAGGACTTTTGGGGCTATTTACAGACTGACAATTTAAATTATGATTTTATTATTCTTAAATTTAGTCATCTATTCTTTGAGTTTTTCCTTCTTAGGAATTTCCTTGGATACTTAGAGAATGGAAGTTAATGCTGTGTTGCTCTTTTATATCCATTCTGGTAATTTTTTTCACTCTACCTCAGAGCCTTAGCACACTTTTTTCAGAAATCCTTCATATTTTCCATCTGTAGAGTTGGAGCATGACGTATTTGGCCCAGTTTTTAACAAAATAGAAAAGAGAAGGGCTTGGAGTAGACTACCAGGAGAGGTAATGAAGTTGCCAGCGATCTGAAAAAGGATCGATGGGATTATGTGGCTGAAGTACTTGGTTCTAAGTTGAACTGAATGGAGTTTGGGTATCTGCCCCTATTTTAATGAGAGAGCCTGGTGGGCGTGGTCTAATTTCATAAGTGGACATACATGGGAGGCTTGGTCTTCTATAGGGACTTCAAGATGGCCAGGAAAACTTTATTCTAGCTGTAGTTGGTTTAATGTGTGGCAAAGAAATCAGCTTATGTTTTCCCCCCTTTTATTCATAAAACTTTTATTTTCTATCCATGGTACTAATGCCTCTAGTAACTTCCCTGGGTCTTCGGAGAAAACAAGCCATCCTGTCATCTATCAAACCTAAGCACTCTAGCTACTTGCTGTTCAATACGGGAGCCACATAGTGCTCTTGAACATCCAAACTGTGGCTGGTCCAAATTTACTCTAGCTGTAAAATATCTGATTTTGAAGGCTTAAGTATGAAAAATATGAAATATCTTAATATTGTTTAAATCGTGGTTAGATGTTAAAATGATCATATTTGATGTCTTGATTTACTAAATAAAATGCAAGATTAAAATTAATTTTGCCAAATTTTCTTACATTTTAAGTGGCTACTAGAAAATTTGAAATCGTATCTGTGGTTCTCATTATAAATTAGATAGTACTGTAGATGCATATGATGTCTATATGCATGTGGTAGATGCATATAGAGGTGGATATGATCAAGAACTAATGGTACTAAAGGAAGAAGTACAAGCTACACTGAAAATATTAGTGAGAAACAAGACACCAGGAACTGATAGTATACCAACTGAAATGTTTCAGCAAGTTGATGAAGCTCAGGAAGCACTCAGTCATGTATGCCAAGAAACGGGAAGAGTTGGCCAACTGACTAGAAGGCATCCATACGTGTGCTTGTTCCTAAGAAAGGTGACCCAAGACAGTGCAGAAACTATAGAACAATATCCTGGAGACCACCTGCCAAGTAAAATGTTGCTGAAGATCATTCCAAAACAGTTGTAGCAATACATTAGCAAGAAGCCACCAGAAATTCACACCAGATTCAGAAGGATGTGGTATGAGGGATATCATTGCTGGTGTCACATGGATCTTGGCTGAAAGCAGAGACTACCAGAAAGATGTTTACTTGTATTTTATTGACTATGCAAAGGCCTTCGACTGTACGGATCATAACCAACTATGGATAACATTGCGAAGAATAAGGATTTCAGAATGCTTCATTGTGCTCATGCAGAACCTGTTCATAGCACAAGAGGCAGTTGTCTGAATAGAACAAGGGAAAACTGCATGATTTAAAATCAGGAAAGCTTTGTGTTAGGGTTGTATCCTTTTGTAATACTTATTTAGTCTGTATGTTGAGCAAATCTGAGAAACTGTACTATATGAAGAAGAACACAACATATGGATCGGAGGAAGCCTTATTAACACCCTGCAATATGCAGATAGCGTATCCTTTGCTAGCTGAAAGTGAGGAGAACTTGAAGCACTTCCTAAGGAAAGTTAAAGACTGCAGCCTTCAATATGGATTGCAACTCAATGTAAAGAAAATCCAAATCCTCACAACTATACCAATAGATAACATCATGGTAAACAGAGAAAAGATAGACATTGTCAAGGATTTTGCCTTGGTTGGATTGACAATCGATGCTCATGGAAGCACCAGTCAAGAATTCAAACAACATGCTGCATTGAGCAAATGTGCTGCACAAGAGGACTAAGGTGCCCCTGACCTAAGCCATGCTATTTCCACTCGCCTCCTATGTCTATGGAAGTTGGACAAAGCTTAAGGAAGATGGCAGAATAATTGATACCCTTGAATTTGGTATTGGTGAAGAATATTGAAAGTATCATGGACTGCCTGAGGCACAAACAAATCTATCTTGGCGGAAGTTCAGCCAGAATGCCCCTTGGCTGTGAGGAAGGTGACTTTGTTTCATGTGCTGTGGACATGGTATCAGGAGAGACCAGTGTCTGGAAAAGGGCGCCATGCTTGCTGAAGTAGAGGGTCAGTGAGAAAAGATAAAAACTCCCAACAGGATGGAGCAGCCCAGTGGCTGCAGCAATGGGCATACGCATATAAACAGCTATGAGCATGGCGGGGTATTGGGCAGTGCTTCATTCTGTTGTACATAGGGTGGCTGTGAGTGCGAACCAACTCGATGGTGCCTAACAATAATGACCACATAGATGCAAAGGTGTTTGCATCCATCCATTATGGAGACCTTGGGTTCACCTGCCTAGGAGAGAGAACGTTGCCCTTTCTTGGGGTTGATTCCTCATGAAGTGGCCAGAACTGTGTTGTAGTTCAGGTCAGACCTTTTATGTGGCATGGCCGTCTAGAGTATTCTTAGTGTGTTGTCCGGAGTTAGCCTCTCTTCTGGACTACCTTCAGCTCAGATGGGAAAGAGAACGTGGGGAAGTGGGGACAGTGAGCAGATGGTGTGTTTTCTTCTTTATAGGAATTCTGCTTTAGAGCTAGATCTGAATAGCTCTTCCTTCAGGAACTAGAGCTATCCCTAGAGAGTCGATGAACCCCAAATATAAATATCTTGATTATGGTGTCCTGTATTTGGTCCCAGGCCATCGTATCAGAGAAGTTCTGTTCTGGCAGATGACCATTTTAGGGGGGAGGGAGTTTTACAAGGACCTAAATTAATTAGAGCAGTGTAGATTAATGCTTTGTCTACATAGATTATTGTTTGAATTTTCTTTTTAAAGGTTCATTTCCTTCAAAAGTTGACTCTAAGCTCAACTCCAAAATTCCTCTCTCTGGCTGATTTTGGTTTGGGTTCACTCCTGGGGCAGACGTGATTTATTTTCCTGTGCTTGTTATTAATTCAGAAATGCAATTTCAGCTTGGGTTTGGAATAGTGCTTTGGGATGCTAAGCAGAAGGGAACAATGGAAGTTAGATTAACATGGGTCAAATGAAACTGACCGTATTGTGTCTCAGCTCGCCTTCAGAGGATGATGAGCCTAAGGAGTTTGTTAGAGTTCCCGTTGCTCTTGCTGTCAGTTGCTCCAGTTTCATTCAGCAAGATAAAAATTTTGGCATGAATCAACACACATCCTGCCAGAAGTGGTACCTAAGCTCCTTGTGTCTGGGAGTGAAATCTTTTCAAAGTGGCATTTTTAATTTGAACTAGATGTCCCTATTTCAATCCATCCTTTTTTAAGTTGAAGACGAGGTATTCTTCAGGGTGAGACTTTTCTTAGAACCACTTCTCTGTGTTTTTAAGACTCTTGGGATATCGCTTTTGGGTTTGGAGTGAAAACTGTTTAACAGCATCTGGGATGCAAACGTGTTCTCATTTGTGTTTTGTAGGGGGAATGGGAAAATGCAACTCAGGCTTGGTTTTGTTGCTGCCAACTTGATGTGTGCACTCAGTAATTGGTCTGTTCTGTGGCGTTCTGTTTCTCCACCCCCCGTTTTAGTTTGCTGTCAGTTGGGCAGAGGCCAGAGTGCTAGCCCGAGGCACCTCATCTCAGAGATCCCTGAGCCTAGAGGTCTCGTGTCGGGGGTAGGAGTGTGTGGATAACGCACCCTGCAAAATGCAGGAGGGGAGATTGAGGGCCTTTCCTGGCCATGTGGGTGACTCAGAGTCTAGCTTTAGCTATGATCCAGGCAAGATCCAGGTGACTCTGTGACTTTTTAAGCCCTTGTGGAATAGTTGTAAGTAAAGTCACTAACATATCTGTTGAACAGCTCTTTATATCCAACATACTGTCTGCAATACTCACTACCGCGGAGTCAATGCTGATGCCTAGCGGAACCCCTGTGGGTTTTGAGACTGTAACTGTTTACAGGAGTAGAAAGCCCAGTCTCTCCTGCAAAGCTGCTGGCTTGGTGGTTTCAAACCACTGACCATGTAGATTGCAGCTCAACGCATAACCATTATACCACCAGGTCTCCTTGCTGTCTTTAATAGTAGATGCTGTATGACAAAGAGGAAAGAAAGATACTAATCCTTGCCTTTAAAGCATAGTCAACCCACTAGGAAGAAATATGAAAGTCTACACATAAACACAACAGGTGGTAGAAAGTATGAATGAATGTGAATTTGAATGAAACATAGATAAATATCAGGGGCCATCTAAGCATTTGGTGGGGTGAGGTGGGAGATTGAGAAGATTTAACTTATATTTTGAATAAGTAAGGGGAGAATTTGGGGGACTACTGACAGAGATAAAGAACTAAGGTAAAAATGTGAGCTTGAAGTGGGTTTTCTAAGTAAGAAACATTTTCCATAAAATACCAGAGCCCAGCGTCGAGGTGTTAGGGACTAGAGACTCAGAGTTTCCATCTTTTTCGGCTGTCATTGGGAATAGGAAAAGTACATAGGACACATAATTTGGGCCTGAATTGCCAAAAATTTCCTTAAGTCAGAGAATGGATGAGGAAGGCAATGGAAAGGGTTATATGGGAGGTGGCAGGGTAACTCTGTATTTTAGTATCACAGGGTCAAAGAAATGTATTTTAAGATTGTGCCCTTTCCTCGAGCTTGCACACCTCAGTTAAAAATTCACTGGTTTTACTGGTTTATATGCTTGCCCAAAGACTCTCTTTAGCCTCTTGTTGATTGGAACATCATCATACTTATTCTGACATTCCCAGGATTGGCTTTAACAAAAGATGGTTATTGAGTGAGTGACGGGAGACTCAAGTGATGAGAATGAGACCAATGGAACACAGTCAGTATTTTAGTGGCCATTAGAAATTTCCTAAAATGCGGTGTCAGTACAAAAAAGGGAAGGACCCCACATTGCAAGAGGTTCAAGAGAAACATGGGTTTTGAGGAAGGGAAGGAGGGCCTGGGTGTCGATCATTTATTCCAGATTCTGAACGGCTGGACGTAAGAAGAGAGAGATACAGGTTGGTAGCTATAGAGGACAGAAACTTTGTTCACATGACTCACCAGAGACGCTTGCCAAATGAAGAGTTAAGACAGCTAGTAGCAGACTGACAAATAAACTAGGTTACTTGGGAAGGTTTGGTTGGTTTTAAACGTTTTGATGGGGCATTCGTGGGCACAATGGGTGATGGCTATGGGAAATTACAGTGTGATGGTGGAAGTACCCAGATTAATCATGGAACCGTAGCAATGAGGATCTTCTAACACAATGCACAATGCGAGAGTGCTTGTGACGTGCAGTTGATGTGGGAGTCTGTGGGGCTGAGGAAAGTAAGCGCTCTAGGCTCAGAAGACCTTACTGCTCCTCAGCCCAGACAGTGTTCTCCTGGGAGGAGGGAGAGGAAAGAAAAAAAATGAAAGCATTATCCTCCAGTTACTCAAGGAAGTAGACCTAGTCCACGAGGACAACAGATAGAAGGAGTGTAGTGATGAGGTATGTTGTACGGATTTTTTCTTTCGTTTTTATTTTTTAAAGGAAGACATGTTTAGAATCCCTTGGACTGGACTCCATTTTTAAATTTCTAGTATCAAAAATGAAACTATGCGAAAGACCTGCTGAATGTGTCAAAGAACAGATAGCACTCTGAGGCCTAAAGTGGGCCTGGCCCGAGCCGGGTGTTTTCAGTTGCCTCTTAAATGCGTTTGAAAGCTGAAGGAAGAATAAAGAAAGCAGAAAGACTTGATGCCTTTGAATGATGGTGTTGCTGAACTATCGTGACTCTATCAATTGCAGTACAATGGAAGAGCCCAGCAAAAAGGTAGGGGCTAGAGAGTCGTATTTTCAGAAGCATTTTCAAATCTGCCTGGGAAGAAGGACAGTCACAGTGTCCCTTAGCAGCCGGATGGCCTTCTGTGGACATGGTATCAGGAGAGATGGCATCGTGCTTGGTAAAGTAGAGGGGCAGCGAAAGAAGAGGAAGACTCCCAAGCAGATGGGTTGGCACAGGGGGACTGGTGCAGTGGCTGCAACCGTGAGCTCCAACGTGAGAATTGTGAGGATGGTGCTAGACCACAAGGTGCTGACTTCTGTTGTAGAGACTCACTGCACCCGGCAACAACAAGAGGAGTTAGTTTCCTCTTACGACTTCTTGGCGTTTTCTTCCCACCCTGGATTTTGTGCATGTGTAATCTCAGTTAACTAATCCATGTTGTTATTGTCTTAACATTGTTAACTGAATTTTTAAATAATATACTTTTTTTCAGAAAATACTCAATGTTACAATTTAAGTCAACTTATAATATTTTGAATTATATGTAGCTTATTTTGTATCAACCACTAGTACATTTATAGCACAAATTTCTCTATTTTGGGCTCTACCTTTTGATTTATTTTTCAGTCTTGGGAAAAAGTCCCGTTGTCCTTTGATTTCATTTTTTGATGGACTTTTTGAAAGCCCCCCTCCCTTAAATAAATCTTTTGAGTCACCCCCCCCCAAAGTTTATATGTTGGCATAGTTCATGAGCTCTTGACTATTCAAAAAAAACTCTTTTTAAATTTCAGTGCTTTTGTGCATAAATGGCATACAGTCAATGTCTGGCTTGGGCTATATTGCAAGCAGTGTCCAGTATAGCTTTATATCTTTTCATGTCCCCACAGCATGATTGTAAGTAGCTTCAAAAAGAGACATTTGTGGAACAGCTCTGATATCCAAGGCATTCTGCCGGGTGTTATAAAAACCCAAAGGGGGTGGGAGCAGCTAAGTGATGCTGGGTATTAATTTTTATTGAGTCACAGCCTAAACTCCTCAAATACTTAGACATTGTTCCTTTGCTTTTAGAGGTGAAAATTATACGAAATCCCCTTTCAGATGGATGTTTCTTTTATGCTAGGTAGCCTGTTTATCCCCACACAATGGTTTGCATTCACTACTTGCCAAAGTATATTCCCTTTTGATTATTTATTTTTTCCTTCTAGGACTTTTGAGCCCTTCGATCTGTAGTGGGTCTGTCGTTAACTCAGAAGCCCGTCCATTGGTTTAGTGCCTTCAGGAACATGCGTTATCTTTACACGATGGCTTTGCTTTAGCTATTCTTTCTTCTTTTTAGTTAAAACCTCTCTCAGTGTTTTATTCTGCTTATTTTGTCCTTTGCATTAAAAAGAATTTTACCTTGCGCGTCTTAAACTTTTCCTTCATAACACTGCTTCATTCTTCTCCGCCGCCAGTTCAGGCAGTTATGGCTCCTAATGCGGGTTTCCATTTGGAAGGCATTCTCATTTTTACAATCGTTACTCATCTCATCATGCTTCTTTCTGTTTCTGCCTGCCTCTCAGCCAGTTCAGCAGAGTCCCCTGTCCTAGATAATTTTCCATCTAGAACATGCATGAGTCTAAATTTTTGGAGAGCACAGAACCAGTTCTTTCTAAACTGTATCAGTCTCTGCAAGTGGACGCTGTTCACAGGGATGCTCTTTGGCGGCAGCTCACGTGGCTCTTTCCCGTTGTTTATGTCGCAGAATCTTCCCAGGCCCCAGGCTGGTCTTTTCACTCTGCTCTGCCTGCACAGAGTTGCTGCTAGCCTGCAAATAGAGAGGGCTGTTCTCTTTGGAACCTCTTAATATCAATGTGGTTGCCGTTAGAGTGTTGTTGGATTTTTTTCACTTCTAATTCTTCCAGTGAGGTAAGGGGGCTCTTTTATAAAAACTGGTTTAACAGCCCCGCAGCCTGAAGGAAGTGGGGCCAGAGCCAGAGTATGGGCCTCCTCGCAGGGGGACCGATGCTTGGCACCGCTTGCTTCCCTGTGTGGAGAAGACTGTGTACAGGGCCAGCTTTCGGAATGCCCAGCCTTGGCCCAGTCCCCACTGCTTTCCATCCCATGGTGAAGCCTCATTGCTCTTTTGGTGCTGCCACAGCCTGGATCCGCCCCAGATGCACCACAGCCTGTCTTGTTGCTGCAGAGGCCACAGGAGTGGGACGCCTGTGCCGAGACTCCTCAGTGGTCTGAATTGCTGTTGCCCTGCAGGGGTGAGATGGGGTTCAGTCCATTCTCCCTGCGGCAGCCAGAGTGGGCTTCCTGAAACACAAATCCGATCTTGTTGTTTCTTTGCTTAAAACGCTTCAGTGGGTCCTCCTGTCTGCTGGATAGAATTTCAAGGCTCTGCATATAACTCTGTTCAGCCACGTCTCTCTCCACTCCCCTGATGCATACCTCATAATGGAACCACAGTGAATGTGGTTTTCATTGCCAAATGAGCCATGCTTTTGGATTTATCCATGCCTGTACATACACACTTCCTTCTGCCTGAAACACTCCCCACACTCCCAACCCCACCAAGACGCATGATCTCACACATGTGTGCACTTGTACACACCCTGACTAACTCGTCCTGGGTAGCCTACGGACTTTGACTTAATACTTCATGTCTTGAGTTCTTTTCTGTTCTTCCTACTCTGTGCTCCCAAGGCAAGATGTACTTGCCTCTATTAGAACATGTAACACCCTGCATTACAATAATCTGGCTGTAAGACCCCCATTTCCCTGCGAGTTCTTCAGGAAAGAAACCATCACTGTTTTGCTCACTGTTAAATTCCAGTATGTTTTGGTCGAGGCCTGTCATATGGTATATGCATGTCTATTGAATGAATGAATGTGAGTATTTTTCCAGGTGTTCCTGGTCTGACTCCCCCCTCCAGATTCTGGGCCCTTAGTTCTGATGGGTCCCTGTTTATTTACATCCTGGAGGTCCTGTAGTATCTTTCTCCAGGTTAGATGAAGTTTGCTCCTGTATCTGCAAGACTGTACTCATTGTATGTGAAGATTCCATCTATCTATCAGTTTAAAGCATTTATTACAGTGTCTGCTTTCTAGAACTAAAAACCACGATATTTTTACTGTCTGGCTTGGAGGTCTGTAATGAAAATTTGAAATAAATTATTTGAATTTCACAGGAGAACCAGATAGAGAGGATGCCTTGCTAGAAGTGGCACTGAGGAATAAAGAAAAACATTGGAACACCCCCCCCCTTAATTTAATGCAAATAAACACACTTGGTAGAAGGGGGTGGAGAGGACTGGCCGAGGGGAGCATCCTGAGAGAAGACGTGGGTTTTCGTGACAGTAGGAAACCCTAGTGGGCCCACCATAATGCTGAAGGTACCTTAGGACGTAGTTGAAGGATAAGTAACTGGCAAGGTGGATTTGGGTGTCGTGGACCTGAAATGTCATTGAGGGTAAGGAAGGTCAGTAGAGTGAAAAGCTTGTGTGGTGGATGGGTGGATAAGTGGGTTGTGGGAACTTTGCAATATGAATTGACAGAATAGAGACATTCTTGAGAGCTGTGAGAGGTGACTTGCAGATTATTACTATTTGGGGATTAGTATGACTTTAGCGAGAGAAGAATGCGGCAGGTAAACATTCATTTAACAAATATTTCTTGAGCACTTCTCAGTAAGTGTTATTAACTGGGCACTCTGGTAGGTTCCAGAGATTTCGTGGTGAGCTAAATAGTTACCCCCCATTTCTTCATGGAGCTCATTTCTTCATGGAGCTTGCAGTCTCCTGAGGAACACAGATGGTCCTCAGAGACCGTATATATCCGAGTATAAGCCTACCAGAATATCAACCGAGGCATCTAATTTTACCACAAAAACTGCATTAAAAAATGTGCCGCAAAAGTTGGCTTATACATGAGTGTATATGGTAATTAATCTGTAAAATTTCAAACTGTAATAAGTGCCTTGAAGGAAAAAAGTAAAGGGTATTTTGTGAGCATATTAACAGGCAGAGCTAATTGAGTTTGGTAAGCATGTTGAGAAAGTGACATCACCTGTGGACAGGGAGGAAGATTAGAGGAAAGATGAGCATAAGAATGTTCTTGGCACGAAGGGATCAGTTATCGGGCATCAAAGAACAAAAAATCGTATCATAGTGTGCTCATCTTTCCCATACAATCGCTGATGACAAATGGGTGCATAAGCAAATGTGGTGAAGAAAGCTGATGGTGCCCGGCTATCAAAAGATATAGCGTCTGGGGTCCAAAAGGCTTGAAGGTAAACAAGCGGTCATCTATCTCGGAAGTAACAAAGTCCACATGGAAAAAGCACACCAGCCTGTGTGATCACAAGGTGTCAAAGGGATCATGTATCAAGCATCAAAGAACTAAAAACCAAATCATTGTGAATGAGGGGGAGTACAGATTGGGGACCCAAGACCCATCTGTAGGCAACTGGACATCCCCTTACAGAAGGGTCGTTGGGAGGAAATGAGCCAGTCAGGGTACAGTGTAGCAACGATGAAACATACAACTTTCCTCTAGTTCCTAAATGCTTCCTCCCCCAACCCCCATACCCCCATATCATGATCCCAATTCTTACAAATCTGGCTAGACCAGAGGATGTACACTGGTACAGATAGGAACTGGAAACACAGGGAATCCAGGACAGATGATCTCTTCAGGACCAGTGGTGAGAGTGGTGATACCTGGAGGGTGGAGGGAAGGTGGGGTAAAAAGGGGGAACTGATTACAAGGATCTACATAAAACCTCCTCCCTGGGGGATGGACAACAGAAAAGTGGGTGAAGGGAGACGTTGGACGGTGTAGGATATGACAAAATAACAATAATTTATAAATTATCAAAGGTTCCTGAGAGAGGAGGAGCAGGGAGGGAGGGGAAAAAATAAGAAGCTGATACCAAGGGCTCAAGTGGAAAGCAAATGTTTTGAGAATGATGAGGCAACTGATGTACAAATGTGCTTGACACAGTGGATGTATGTATGGATTGTGATCAGAGTTGTACGAGCCCCCAGTAAAATGAGTGAAGAAAAAAAAGAGATTGTTCTAAGCACAGCGCAGGGAGCACATGCAAAAACCCTGAGGGAGGCGGAGGAGGAGGAAGGGTTCTGATCATTTTGAAAAATAAAGAAAGGTCAGAATGGCTTGAGCCACCAGTGGCCCTTTCAAGGGTAAAGACTGACAAGGTAGGATGGAGATGCAGAGAAGATTTAGAATCTTACCCTAAGTAGATGGAAGTCATCAAAGGGGTTTGAACAAATAGCATCATCCATTTTTGTTGTTGTTGAAATCATCCTGGTGGCTGTGTAGAAAACGTCTATGGAGACGGGGATCAGGGAAAACCAGTTACGAGGCCTTTGAGGAGTCCAAATCAAGCGAGCATGTCTGGGGGTGCATTTCCTGAGCTCGCCCATGTGTGCCTACACTTGTATCCTCCCGTGTTCGCACGATCCCCTGGGCCTCCCCTCCACTCCGAGACCACACCGAAAAGTACTGCTACCAAATCATCGAGACCTTTATTAAACTGAAATGTCAAACTGTGAGGCTGCTGTTGCTCAACGTGCCTTCCATGAGGCCCTGACACTTCTAGACTGTCACACCTCTCTCACACTCCCTGAAGAGTCCCGCCTCCCCAATTCACAGCATGTCCACTAGGTCCTTTGGACGTCCTCACAGGACTCAAATCAAGCTCCTCTTCAATGTTCTTTGAATTTGAGGAGCAAAAAATTCTAAAAGGACCAGACCAGGGCAGATGGAGCAAGGCCTCCCAACAAAATTCTCACAACCTGTGCTACCCTCCCAAACCGAGTCAGTGCGTTTTCAGGATGGAAAAAAATCCTTCCGTGCAATTATCCTGACCTTTTTCTCAGCAGTGCAATTTTCCATTTTCTTAGTCATTGCTCCTGATGTCCTGTGTCCTTGGAGAACAATCTCTCAAGGTGTTGCTCCTTACGAATCCTCAAAGCATGGTTGTTATGCACAGTGTCCTGAACTGACTTCTCTGCCTTGACTTTCATTGGCCCAGCAGATCCCTCCAGAAGCTATTGTTTTGACTGGGCCTTTTTTGGAAGGCGTCGTAACGTGACTAAGACAAGATGACTGAGAGTGGAGGTGTAGATACCTTTCGTGTGGCATAAACCTGTACATGTATGGACAAGCACTCTGGAAGCAATACGATTTGACTTCCCTCATACACACTCATGCTTGCACACATGTGCACGTGCACGTGCACACACACACACACACAGTCTCTCACTGGGCACACCATAGGCTTTAATGTGTATGAATAATGGTTCAATAGCATTAGTGCCAGCACGTTGTAGAACAGTCAAGACCTTGGTTCTTTAGCTTCAGTGAGGAAATGGAAAATTCCCTGTGTAAAGTGGAGAAGATTTTGAAGAATAGAAATATAGGAGTAGTCTTCTGTGATATGGGAAAACATGCAACTCCAGAACTCAGAGCTTGGGTGTGATGGTGGGAAGGCTATATCAGACTAGATTCTCTTGATTTAACGCAAGAAAGGGGTAACAAGGTCAGGACAAGGGGCAGCCAAGCTCATATTTTATATGTTGCTTGTGTGGAGATTGTTGTTGCAATGAAAGCTGACCCTTAACTGCTCACTGATGTGATAAAACTTTTTCCCACAGACTTTACAGTTGAGAGATGACTGGGAAGGATGAGGTGTCCTCGCGGAGTGCTAAGGCTCAGCGATCATTGGCTTTTGGGGTGTGCTTTTTCAGTTTTATTTTATTTTTCGGTCCTCCCCCTCCTCTTCCCAGGCAATTTCTGGTGCCTTATGGGAGACATGAAGTGTTTATATCCCAGTGTGTTGCAGATCATAAGTGCTGTGTTTGGTGGTCCACGGTTGACTTGGCTAGAGCGGGACACTAATGAGGCCCAGCCGTAGTTTCCATGTCACTGCAGACCTAGTAGGTTCTCTCTGTTTGTTTATTGCCCCAGGCTGTGCCCATAATCTGAGTCATTCTGTGGCTTTAAGACCATAAGCTGGGACAATAAGGAAAGATCTGCCTGGTAGTTGTTTGTAATGCTGAGTACTGGTTGGTCTCAGTGTCTTCATCTGTTCCAGAAAAAGCCATCTTCCTCTTCCCCACCTTTCTGAATCCTGCCCACTGTCTCAGTCGTAGCTCAGATTCCCCTTCCTCATTTTGAAGCCTAACTTGGTCCTTTTTTAAACTTCATGATTTCTGTTTCTAATTCTTCTCTCATCTAGCTGGGCAAACTTAGAGACATCATTCACCTCTCTGAGTCCTAGTGTCCTCATGATAAAATGAGTATACTATAGTATTAGATGCTTTCAAAAATCGAATCCACCCCGTTGTGCCAAGTATCGGGTACAGCTTATATATGTCTACTGAGGTGAATGACTGACACATACCTTTGCCTCATGGAGTTTTGAGTCTTAACTGCAGCACAGAGGATAAAGATTAAAGAAGTACATTCAAATAATAATTCATTATAAGTAACAGGATGGGATTGAATGGAAGAGATCCAGTGGTCGAGGTGTGTTTGGAGGTCTTCTTAGGTGATAAGGGATTGCTGAAGAATAAGAAGTAACTGTCCACATCTCCAAGACGGGAGAATGCTCTGGGTAGAGGGAACAACATTTGCAGAGACACCAAGATAATGTGTCTTGGAACTTAATGTTTGAAGAGCCACCAGGAAGCAGGTAAAATGCATGCAGGAGAGAGGAGGCTAGGTCAGATAGAGGAGGAAGGGAGGGTCATGAGTATGCAGCATCATAGAAGCCATAGAAAGTAGTCTGAACTTTATTTAAAGTTTAATGGGAAGAAATTGGAAAATTTTAAGCAAGGCATAATCTTATCTGATTTTTGCCAGTGAGGAATAATAATTTTAACCCAAGGAATAATACAACCTCCTGTTTCCCCAGCTTCTATGCGGATAATCGATGGAAGAAGTGAAAGTATGGACGTGGGAAAGTCGAAGGCTGCTGCAGTAGTTAAGGGAAGGATTGTGTCGACTGATGTGGTGGCAGGGGAAATAGAAATGGATAGATTTGAGATCTAAGAGGCAGAAGGGACTGGATGGAGAACGAATTCTAGCTATAGAGTGCTTAAGTATCAATCAGCCAAGGAGCTAGTAGTGTGATATTTCTTACCAGGTTAGTCCAGACTCATAGTGACAATTGAAAAAAAAGATAGTTTTGAAGACTTAGTTTAAAGAAGTTATTATTCCCTTTTTGTTGCATATACGAAATGGACTAAGTAGCCTGCTGCCTTGGTCCAGTTGTTAAATGTGATAGCCTATGATCTCTGGCGAGTGGAAGTTACTAAAAGGCATAATTGATGCCCTCAAAAACTCGTCTGAGCGTTGTGCAACATATTTTGGAAGTTCACCAGCAAAGCTTCTGTGTTGACAAAGATGATGGATGATACATGCCAAGACTTGTTCAAGCAGAATCTTTAGTAGCGTGGAGGGCATGGCGGAAGCAGCTCTGCCTTTCTACCATCCGGGTTTTATATGCTGGGTAGCTCGTAACCTAGCGTGCTGCCCTCGTGCTACTGACATTATGTTGGCAGACGACTCTTCAAGCAGTTTTGATCATGTCTTCCCCCACTCATGAACTCCATGCGTGCTCTGCTTATTATACCAAGTTCTAAATTCACATTCGAACTCAAAAGTCCAAGCATTCTCCAACCCTTTCTCTTTGTAAGCCTTCACATGAAGAATGAATTCCATTATTTTGATGTTTCGGGGACTTAACCTTGTGTTTCTCAGTAAACCTTCTCCCCCCAGTCCAGGTTTACGCTTTCTTGGACACAGAGTAGTAGGAAGAGACAGATGACAATAGACGACATACTTGACCACTCTAGGTAGCCACCAAGAACTTTCTCATTCTAATATCATGATCTTCTGATTTTTTAAATCATTTTATTGGAGGCACGTACAACTCATATCACAATTCATCTGTTGTGTCGAGCACATTTGTACATTTGTTGCCATCATCATTTTCAAAACATTTTCTTTCTCTTTGAGCGCTTGGTATCAGCTTGTCATTTTTCCCCCTCCATCATGAACCCTTGATAATTTATAAAAATTTTTTTCATGTCTTACACTGACCAATGTCTCCCTTCACCCACTGATCTTCGGTTTTTATTGCTTCCTGCTATGCGCATGTTCTTTAGCTATCTTCAGATCCTGTGCTCGTGGATCCGGCCTGTGCTTTCTGCAGTTGTCAAGGTTCACATCCAGGAAAGGACATTCGATTCAGAATCAGACTGATCAACATTCTCGCATCCTAGCTGCATGACCTTGGGGAAGCTAGTCCACGTTTCTTGTTTTTAGGCTTGTGGGTGTTTTCGCTGTGCCAAGAGAGCGGTGATGAAGAGAAGTGCAGTGTCCTAGCAGACATGCCAGTGGGAGTTTGGAACAAGCTGTTGTGGTGGGCACCCTGGCTACCGCTCCCTGTATTCTGAATTTAAGAACTAGATGACAGAGCTGGAATTAGGAAGGGGGAAATGAGAACAGGAGGAATGCTGTTGAGAAGAAATGCGCTGAACGTTAGAGAGCGATTATCCGTTCTGTAGGAAGACGCCTGCCTTGCTTGACTCATTGGGTTTCATGTCTCTTGATAGGTATAGAACCCTAAGAATTTCAGAGAAGGTGTCTAACCTTGAAGCGTCAGCCTTTTTATTTTTAAATCATGAACTATACCCCAAAGTCCGTTTCATCTTTGGATAGTAGTTTGCAGGCATAGTTTTCCCAGTAATCTGATCATGTGCATTGTGATTTGATCCTTGTCTTCTCCCCCTCTCCATTTCCCCCTGCCTCTGTGCGCTCGGGCAATCAGGCCTGCAGAGATGGTGTGATAGGTCAGATTCGCACCTCAGGTGTTTGTTAAGAGTTTTAGAGCCAGGCGGCTCTAATATTCAAGTCCCAGCCCACCTGCACATGTTACCTCACAGTGGACACACTGTCTTACCTCTGAGCTTGTTGTCGCAACTGTGAATGAGATCATTTCTGTGAAAGGTCCAGCTGCGATGGGCAGCTCATCATCGGCCATCAGTAACTGTAAGTGCCAACATCCATTCGGAGGGTGACTGCGCACTCCTGTCTCACGGCAGTGTTGAAGTGTCTAGCTATCAGAAGAGAGGCATACGAAACCTTTTAAACCTTTAATGCCATATATTTGAATTGGCACAGAAGCAGTCAGAAAGAAAAATAGTAATGAAATTACTCATGTTCAGGAAGTCATTTTCCTTGGCGGA
>NW_022111366.1:1917872-1930655 GCF_000313985.2 Echinops telfairi
GAATTAGCATACATTTGAGAGGCAAGAATCTCAGCAATTTTCTGTGTAACAGAAATGCTTCACCTATTTCTTGGTCATGTTTTCTGTATCTCACCCACATAACACAGCTGTTTTTTTTCTGAGGAAGCATTTCAGCTCACATAGTAAGGGAGCAGCAGAGTTTTCTATCATAAATGATTTCATCTGCCCTGGGGGAGATGATTGCCCCCATGTCTGTCTCTGAGACTCCACTTAGTCACCAGCTGCTCACTCACTGACTCGCACTACATTAGCTAATGCTGTGGCTGTAACTGACAGAAACCCAATACAAATTGGCGTAACTGGCAAGAGAGACATATTGCAAAGGCCATATCTCAGATGGCAGTCAGGCTTCAGGAACAACTGGAGTCAGCGACTTCAGTGCCACCGGGGACCCTGCATTTTCCTCTTGTTTGTGTGTCACTTTTCCCTCATCCTCGTCATGTTCCATGCAGGTTGGCCAAAAGTCCCTAGTCTGAGATGAATTAGTCTCTCATCTGAAATTAATTCTTAGTCAGAAAATTTGGGAAAGAGACAATGATGCAGCTTGGATTCGATTTCCATTCGGGTTCAGTCAGCTGGGACCAGGAGGGTGAGATCATGGTATTTCTTCAGGGATGACATGGAGGGAGGAGAGAGCACAGCGATGCCACGTGCCCATCCTGCCAGCGGAGGTGGTAAACTCCTGAGCTTTCTTGCAGCCAAGTGGTGGGAGATGGATGTGCAAACAAGGGTTCCTCAATCCTGTCTGTACAGGTTAAGAGTATAGTGAAGGTGGTCATTTAGGATAGATCAGGCACAACCAACTTCTGCCGGCAATAATGGCGATGTAGCTGGGCACGTTGTAGGCCTCGGTAATTACTCGAGTCCATTGAATTGCTGTTAGTTATTCTGGGGACTAGAGATAGCCTTGGCATTTTCTGAAGAGAAACATCATGGTTTTTTCACTAAGAGGCCTCTTCATCAGAATGCCTTTTTGAATTATTCATTGAGTTCTTTTTAAAAAGAAAGAATTAAAGTCCTTGGAGGTTTTTGGTTTTTTTTTTTTTACTCTCAGCAACTTGTCAGGTTTGAGAGCATGCAGATTATCTGAATTTTCGTTCCTTTTGAGAGCTCTCTAATGCGGATTTTCACAGACTTCCAATAAGGCCAATTCGCAACGTGTTTTTCAGCTCAGATGACTAAACTGCTCGTTAGTAAACTTTCCCTTGGTTGTAACTTGAAGTCTTACTCTTGTTCTTGTTATGGGACCTAAGACCCTTTGCCTCAGTAACCCATCCTCTGAACTGAAGCATATTCCTCAGTGGTCTCATGTTTATCATCCTGTAACATGCTCTTCCTCAGGCAGAGCAAGCCTGGGCCTCCCCACTCATATTGTATGGGTGGCTGTTCTGTGTCCTGTTCCACAAATCCACACCCTGGAAGACTGCTCCACTGTTGGGAATCTTGGCATGGCCTTTCACATCCATATTTTACCAGGGCTCTCCATCGTCTTTAATGTCTTTTTACTGCCCTTGCTTGCTCTATCAGTTTTCTTGATCAAGCTCTGTATTTTGGGATAATTCTAGGTGCCCATGTAGATGTGGGAAACAACAGAGAGACCCTGCATACGCTTTGCCAGTTTTACCTAATGGTAACATCTGACAAAACGATGGCACAATAGCAAAACCAATGAGCGGTACACTGAAGTATAGAACAGTTGCTGTCCTGTTCGGACACCCAGGTCCCTTCTCGTTGTCATTTCCCGCATTCTTAGACTCTCCTCTCCTCGCTCTTCTCCGGCTTGAATTCATTGTCCAGGGGCGTAACTGTGTCAGAGGGCCTGCAGCTCTTACATTCTCTCTGATATGGTGGCTAAAATCTCAAGCTGTCAATTTCTCACAGTGGCAACTTGCATTATTGCATAAATCACTTGCCCGCACTAAATATCATGTGGCTGGCTTAAGGCGACCTTAAAATCCCACAAGGGCCTGGTCTGCTAGGGGCTCTACTGTGCCTCAGTTTAAGGCAAGTCACATGATGGCAGGGAGTAGGTGGGGGCTGGTGGTGTCTTCCTCCTTTGAGACTTCAAACTTTCTAATCAGGCACTTTCTCCCAAAAGGACAATTCTGCACCGAAGATGTAGATGAATGTCTGCTACAACCCAATGCCTGTCAAAACGGGGGCACCTGTACCAACCGCAATGGGGGCTACGGCTGCGTGTGTGTGAACGGCTGGAGTGGGAATGACTGCAGCGAGAACATCGATGACTGTGCCTTCGCCTCCTGCACCGCGGGCTCCACCTGCATTGACCGTGTGGCCTCCTTCTCTTGCATGTGCCCAGAAGGAAAGGCAGGTAAGGCCAACAGGAGAGAGCTGGGGACCAGGGAAGGATGCGCAAGTAAGGGTCAGGGCTGCTTCTTCCCTTGCATCCTCATTGCAGTCTTTTTTGAATGACCATCTTTAGGATTACATCACTCAAGACTGTTCTTCTGGAATTGTAACCTGCCAGCCAAAGTGCTGAGTTAGGCTTCTTCCTTAGGCCTTTCCAACTCTGTGTGCCCCAGTTTTGCATTCCAAGAAAAAAACAGTAGCTATGATCTTTTGAGGTATCCGGTGAGATCTCAGGTTGAAAAGCAGAAATTCAAGCGACTCATCATAACTGGATCAGGTACTTAATTGTAAGAAGGGAGTATCCATTTTTCTCAGAAGGAGTTGACAAGAGAGCAGTGTATAAGTGCATTCCAGCCCTCCATATCTATGAAAAAATTACTCTCAGGGATGGTTTTTACAGAACACAAAGCTAACATTTCCTCAGTCTCTCTGTCAGTTTGACAGCATCTAGTCCTTGGAGTAGGAAATCCATGGGCGGAGGACTATATGGAAGATTATAGCTTCAGTTGAAAGAATGTTCCTCCCAGAAATTTTGAAATGTTATACCTTTCCAAAAGCCCCACCTCCAGCTTTGGGAAGGAAGCCTTAGCTACCTGTTCTTAAGCTAATTGCAGACTGGAAAATCCAGTTCCCGTTGTGAACTAGGCAGAACCTGGGGCCTGCTAAGATCTTTGGAGTCCGGTGGGCAACAGAGCCAGGGACGCTGGAACTCTAAAAAGGCTGCTTTCAGAAATGGCTGGTGATGTTCAGCTGCTTTTTCTTCTAGGACAAATGCTGATGGCCTTTTGCTCGGCAGGCAGCATGCGTCTCTTCATTCAAGTTGTACCTCCGGTGTATGAGACGGGACAATAGGAAAGATCAGATCTCAGACTCCCAGCCGGAGCACAGCTGAATGATATTTTTAACCTATAGACTTTCATATTTATTTTCCTCTTTAATGAATTTGGAGGTTGTATATTAAAAAAACAAACAAACCGAGAAAGTAATTTTTACATAATATTAGAAACAACATGTTAGAATTCTTTTGAAATTTCTTGACTTAATATTATGTATTGGGGACAGGAGAAAAATAGAATAATATTATTTTGAGAAAGATTCATGATTTTCTGTCTCTCCAAACATACAAAGGCCTGAGAGATGGTCTGTCGTGAGGTGCTCTCAAACACTGACCTTGTCTCTTCAAGATGCATAGAAAGCAGAGCTTAGTGAGTAATGGAAACTTTTACGTATGACAAGACTTTGTACAAATCCCTGCATTTATAAGAGAGGTTGAACTGTGTGAATGATTTTTTTTGCCTATCCATAAGTCATCGAGGTCCCAGTACTAAGTAGTGTTTGTATGTGTTCATTGTCGGAAATTTAAATGGAACTGGGCATCCTCGTGTTTTCATTGCTTACGTCTGACACCTGTGTTAGAATTCCTCCAGTTACTGGTCTCCTCCTCATTTTTCAACCTATAGGTGTCTTTACCTGTTTGTGTCTCTGAGTACGTGTGTGTATAAACAGAAAGATATACATGCACACACATAGTGTGACAAGACATTTCTACATCTGTGTTTACATAATCTGTAAATATATCTGTGGGATACAGTAGAGCATACAACAAGCAAAGCTATGAAGTCTTCTTTGCCATAGCCAAACACCTTCAGAGAATGAGTTGCTGGGACTGGTGGTTCGGGACCATAGTGTTTGGGAACATCAAGGTTAAATGGCAAAGCATAGCCCACAAAGCCAGTGTTCTACATTCTGCTTTGGTGAGTAATACCTGGGATGTTAAAAGCTTTTGAGCGATCATCTAAGGTTCAATTAGTGGTCTCTCTCCCTGTCCAGAAAAAGAAAAAGAAGAGGAAGGAATTTGAATACACATGAAAGTAATTAGTCCACTGGACTAACGGACCATACAAACCCCAGCTCCCGTGACCCAGGGACCAGAAGAACTAGATGGTGCCCAGTTCCCACTGCTGACCACTCTGAAAGAGATCACAATAGACAGTGTTGGGTAAAATGAGAGGACACTTTGAAACAAAGCTCAGAATCATAAAAATGACCAGACTCACTGGTTGGATAGATATCGATTGAAATTGAACTCCCCTCCTTGGTTTAACTGACAGCCAAATTATAAGCTTGTCTATAAAGTAAACAGCAACAGCAGAGTAGTATATCCTAGAATCAACCATTCAAAATCAAAAGGGTGCCATTTCCCTGGAGACAAGAAGAGATAAGGGAGAAAGATGCATTTCCCTGGAGACAAGAAGAGATAAGGGAGAAAGATGGATGGAAATTGGAAACACAGGGATAAGTGAGTTAAGGGATAAGTTACATTGTGGGAATTCCATTCAATGTCATGAAACAAAATGCGTATGAATTGCTGAGTGAAAAATTGATTTGCTCTGTAAACTTTGAGTCACCAAAAAAAAAAAAAAAAAAAAATAAGAAACGATGTTCCTAAAACCCCGCCCCAGCAATAAGCAATAGAATAAATACAATGTACATAGAAGATGATTAAAAATCGGAAAATCAGAGCCGAAGTGGATTTCCTAAAGCTCAGGAGCAAGAAGGGGAGCAGCATGTGAGGTGATTCTAGTGTAAGGTGACCAGATGTTAACATTGTTAAAGCAGGACACCATTGATAAAACTCATATCCTGGCGAAATAGCCACATGGCAGCCAAAAACCGTATACCCTAGCTTGTTGTGCAGTCTTTCCAAAAATCGGGACTTTTAAAAAATGCTGCGGGATGCAGGACAAATTGTTAAAAATTGGGACTGTCCCACCAAAAGCGGGACGTCTGGTCACCTTATTCTAGTGTCTCACCTCCCTCCAGCAGCATGATTTTGGCGGGTTGGGTCACCAGAAAAAAACACAGGATTCACGTAACATTTGTGGTGTTACACTAAAAAGAATTTGTTGTTTATCTGAAATTCAGATAGAACTGTGAAACCTCCTTTTGTTTTCTGAACATGGCAGCTGTAGTAGGATACCTCCAGTTTCCTGTCTCCTCGTTTCTGTCAGCCGGTCGGTGTCTCTGCCTGTGTGCATGGTCATGCCTTGAGATGACCAGGACAGGCTCCTAGGGTAACCTGCCCCGGTCGATTGCTCTGCTGATGGTCACAGACTGTACCTTTGGTAGGGTCAGGCGAAAGGCAAGTGGCGTCTAAATCCAAACATTGGGTTTTGATCACCTAACCATGAGACGTTTCCACTTCCCCTTTCCCCCAACCTGTGGCAGGTCTCTTGTGTCATCTGGATGATGCATGCATCAGCAATCCGTGCCACAAGGGGGCACTGTGTGATACCAACCCCCTGAACGGGCAGTATATTTGCACCTGCCCACAAGGCTACAAAGGGGCTGACTGCACAGAGGATGTGGATGAGTGTGCCATGGGTGAGTACACAGACCCTCTTCCTACTCATCGTGCACCTGCCGAGTTCATCCGGCATTGAAACACAGCACATGTAGCTGTAGGGTCATATGCAACCCAGGCCGCCGGTCTGCCCTGCTACATGCCCACTGTTTACAGCATAACTGTATAGTCCACTCTGGGAATTGAAGTGTATGCGTGGTCTGTACTTGACTCTTAATAATAAAGCCCTCCCTCAATGACACTTGAATCAGAAGCAGTGCAGGGGTGCATGAGCGTTGGCATGGCCCTAGTCTCGTTTCTTTATTGTTTTAATTGGGGAAGGAAATAGGAAATTGAGACATAGATCACTGAAGGACCGTCTATCATGCTACAAACATCTCCCCTGTCTCTGTAGTCCACGTTTGTTGAAACTCTCCCAAAAGCTTTGATCCTAGTAATTGATGCTGTGTATTTCAGCCAATAGCAACCCATGTGAGCATGCA
Organism: Echinops telfairi; assembly: GCF_000313985.2. Lineage (NCBI taxonomy): Eukaryota > Metazoa > Chordata > Mammalia > Afrosoricida > Tenrecidae > Echinops > Echinops telfairi. The sequence goes on from NW_022111366.1 coordinate 1,924,110, forward strand.
GGGAAATGCGTGAATACAGATGGCGCCTTCCACTGTGAATGTCTGAGGGGCTATGCAGGGCCTCGCTGCGAGATGGACATCAACGAGTGTCACTCAGACCCCTGCCAGAACGATGCCACCTGCTTGGATAAGATTGGAGGGTTCACATGTCTGTGCATGCCAGGTAAATGGGGATCTAGGGAGGGGGGGCTTCACTACACTTCACAGCAGGACACGTGGTCATTCACATCAGTTCCCCTGCCTTCGCCAGCGCTGAATTCCCTATATGCACGGTGGAATATTGAAACACATGAATGGCCAGAACCTGACTCAAGGATCCCAGACAAAGAGAATGTCTGAAGCTATATAGATCAAATGAAGCGAGTTGATAAAACCCCAGAAGTGATTACCAATATTTTTACTGAAGTGCCCTTTGGTTTAATGAAGGACTTGTTAGAAGAGCACTTTATTTAGCAAGCTTTCCTGATTCTCTAATACAGCGGTTCGTAACAGTAGCAAAATGACAGTTATAAAGTAGCAATGAAAATAATTTTGTGGTTGGGGGGTCACCACAACATGAGGAACTGTATTAAAGGGTCGTGGCATTAGGAAGGTTGAGAACCACTGCTCTAATATATTGCAAATGTCCTGCCATTCAATTTATTGAAATTATCTTACCCACAGTTGTGTAGACTCTTGCCAATTACCCGGATGAGGCACGCATTTCCTTGTATTTGGGAACTCTTCTGGAGAGACCATTTGGGAGAACACACCCAGCTGAGCGGGGTGGCTGCTCTGCCTGCTTCAGGATGCCGGTCTCTAGCAGACAGAAGGCTCCCGGAGCTTGACCTGCACCTGAGAGCAGCAGCCGCCCAGGCCCTGCTGGCCTTTGGGAACATAGGGTTGGGACCCTTTGTGGCCTGGCGCTACCGTGAAAGTATGGACTGGTTACTGAGCATGTGACACAGTCTTGGTTTGCACCTAGGTCTTACCTGTGTCTTTGGAGGGAGTCCTTTGTGATTCACGGATCATGCGGCTCTCTCCCTTGCTTGTCCTGAGTGGCTACTTCCCGTCACCGCCAACCACCTTTCCCTTCACAGAAACGTTCAGGCTTGTGGAGGATGTGACCATGTTGAAAAGTGTGTGCTTTCTTGGCTAGAGCGCTCCTGTTCTACTCGCTGAGTCACTTGTGTGGTCTACTTTGTTCAGGTTTCAAAGGTGTACACTGTGAACTGGAGATAAATGAATGTCAGAGCAACCCTTGTGTGAACAATGGGAAGTGTGTGGATAAAGTCAATCGCTTTCAGTGCCAGTGTCCGCCTGGTGAGTGCCCACCACCTGCCCCCGTTTCCTTTGAAAGCACAAAGCCTGCTGCTCACAGGGGCGGGAGAAGGGAGAGAATGTGTGTGGGCCGAGCATGAGGAAATCATTAAAGTGAGTGCTTCGTGATAGGCGTGTGTGTATAAAGATGGGGAGTTTGTCTTAGCTGGTGGACCTTCCAAATCCTCTGTGGCCAGAAGTCCAAGTCTGTTCTTGAATGGACCATGACCTCTCTGTCTGTGTGTATTTCACAGAGCTCATACCCCACAGAAGCCTTGGTAGCAGGCTGTGCAGAATTTCCACCCCACCCCCATGGGTCATGTTCCTGAAACCCCTCTGTGAGACTGTTATTTTTAGACATTTCACCAGTGGGTCTAGAAGCAGACAACACAAGTCAGTTTCTTCCAAAGAAAGCTCTTGTCTCCGCTTTTCCTTCCCAACGCTATTGCTGAGACGTGCCAGATTGTCTGCCTTACACTATATATAGCTTTGTTTCAGAGAGACGCTTCCAGTTGCCTCTCAAACTGCACTTCCTTGCCTGACGGCTCCCGGTATAACCTTTCCGTCCTTAGCTGCTCCGACAGGAAGGGAGATCCCCACCTAGAAGAAACAGGCATAGAAATGCTCCGCAGGTGTCTTCGATGCCCTCTGAGGCGCACTGGACTATAATCTTAGTCACCTGTTGGGGAGAACAGTGCTCTCCATTGCAGAACTACTGCCAGTCACCATACCCAACTCATCTTTAGCATCACCCTTGTAATAAAGGAAGACCAGGAATAACTCTTTGAATTTTGTCACTGATGGCATTTTTCAGGTTTCACGGGGCCAGTTTGCCAGATCGATATTGATGACTGTTCCAGTACTCCGTGTCTGAATGGGGCAAAGTGTATCGATCACCCAAATGGATACGAATGCCAATGTGCAACAGGTAAGGTTCTTCTCACTTTTCACCGCCCCTCCTCTCCCCTCCCCGAGAGGCCCACCCGAGCAAAAATTAGGGTGTTGTTGTTTTGGCTAGCTGCTCTCTGGCTAGTCCACTTACAGGGGGCCGCTCCGTCTTCAGGAGAAGGCCCCCTCCAGCAGGGATATTTTTGCTGTTTTCACTGTTTCCTGCTACAGCATCTGCCTCACCCTGCACACAAGTATGACCTGGCTGGCTTGTTTCCACTTGGTGCCCCTGTCTTTCTGGGACAGAGTTTGGCAATAGTGAGTTTCCAGCTGGCTTGACTTACTCCTTTGAGAAAGGGCAGAATTCCAGTTAAAGCTGCTTTTTCTACTGAAGCTTCTCTGCAGGAGGCTTGTCTCGGTGTGTCTTGAAGCAAGTGGCTGAACAAAGACTGAGAAATATAAGCACAGATTGTGTGCACGTACGAGGTTTTGTACGTAGAAGACAGCGCATGCCGCAGAGAGTCAGGTATATAACTGTCAGGAGAGCGCTCTGGCTCTCTGTCTGCTGTTCTTTCCGGACTTCAGCTGCTTGTGCACAAACAGTCCCTGTCTTTGGGGCTGAGGCCTCGTTTTTCATTTGGGAGATGGATTTGAATGAGCCCATCGTCCCTACTACATACACATCTGCTTCTGCCCAGGCCTGTATTCTAGAGACCAGCTAGACTTTTAATTGCGTTTGTAGGAAAGGTAAATTCGCCATTTCTTTTTTCTCTGACTGTTCGAGGAGAAAATAACTTATATCTTCAAAACATTATCTTATTTTAGGGGGGAAAAAAAGGATTCTTCAAATAGTTTTAAGTATCACGCCCATGATTTCCCAGTGGCCACAGGAAGGCAAATTTATTCCCATAAACCAATGCGAACAGTGGGTATTTCTTTGGCCTTGGAAGCCCAGGTTCTTGCAGAACGGCCCAGACTGGGCCACGTGGAGGAGCCACGCAGCTTCCCTCGCTTTGCATCAACAATTGGTTCTGTCTGAAGAAGTTCCATCATCTCGTCTTCCACTTGTCAGCTTCTTCCCTCCGGGAGCATAAGGATTAAAGAGCTTGAACTCGAATTTTTAAAATTCGAGTTGACACCTTTTTGGTAAAGGTTTAAAGTTGGTCCCCTGAAGCCTCGAAGGAGGGGGCTCTGATTTGTTCCTTTCCCTCTTAAATACCCATAACTGGTTCATTTTCATTTCACCAAGCCAGTGTTTATGAAAAACCCGCCGTGTGTGGATATCGCTGCGGGAAGAGAAAAGAGAAATATAGAAAAGCTTTCTGTTCTCCTTGGAATTGGGAAGATAAAATACACAAAACCATATGTGGCATTCTGCACTCGGCACCTATGGAAAGGAGCCCTGGTGGGGCTGTGGTTGTGCTGGACTGTGATCCGCATGGTCGGCAGTCTGAAACCACCTGCAGCTGCTTGGGAGAAAGGCTGGGCTTTCTCCTGCCGTCCGTCAACAGTTACGGTCTCGGAAAGCCACAGAGGGGTCGCCAGGAGTCAGCACGGACCCGATGGCAGCGGTTTTGGTGTGTTTGGATATGTTGAATTTGGCAAGAAAAGGGATACTCCGGCAAACACATAAAGGGGGAAAAGCACTGTTCGTCACCGAAACCCCATGAATGAGTCCAAAAGTTATTTGCACAATACAAATTTGATTGGTAAAACTTTAATCACAACTCTTCAGTCTTACTTTACAAACGGCAAGCTCTACTCTGTGTCATGAAGTCCAATAAACAGCATGAGTGGTTTTAAGAAATGGGAGGAGTGTTGGTAAACGTTGGGGCAGTGGCTATATTTTGTTTCGATGGGAGGTTTTCTGCCTTAGTTTCATGAGTCCTTGTGAAATTCTTTCCAAAGGTTTCACGGGCGTGTTGTGTGAAGAGAACATAGACAATTGTGAGCCGGACCCTTGCCATCATGGCCAGTGCCAGGATGGTATTGATTCCTATACCTGCATCTGCAACCCGGGATACATGGGCGCCATCTGCAGCGACCAGGTCGATGAGTGCTACAGCAGCCCCTGCTTGAATGAAGGGCGCTGCATCGACCTGGTCAACGGTTACCAGTGCAACTGCCAGCCCGGCACATCAGGTGAGTCCACTCTGCGTCCGTGTGCCTTGGGGTTTTTACTGCTTCTCAGAAACATTTGGCAGAGGTGCCTCAGATTTCTTGGCACACATTCAGAGAGCTAAAAAACAGCCCTGACTCTGAGAAGCGCAGCCAGTCACAACTAGGAACAGCTCCGAAGCAGACGGTTCCATCCAGTCCAGAAATTAGGGACAATGGCTTTGCAAAGCTGAAGATTTTGTGAGTATGTGCTTTTTTTTGTTGGTTTAAATCATTTTATTAGGGGCTCATACAACTCTTATCACAATCCATACATGCATCAATTGTGGAAAGCACATCTGTACATTCATTGCCCTCATCATTCTCAAAACATTTGCTCTCCACTTAAGCCCCTGACATCAGCTCATTTTCTCCCCGCCCCCCCCGCCCCCCCCTTCCTGATGCCTTGTTGATTTTTTATTTATTATTATTTTGTCATATCTTACACTGTCCGACGTCTCCCTTCACCCACTTTTCTGTTGTCCATCCCCCAGGGAGGGGGTTATATGTAGATCATTGTGATCAGTTCCCCCTTTATCCACCCACCTTCCCGTTTTTGTTTTTGTTTTTCAAAGGTGGCATATCACTTCCCAAAAATTGCAATTATGATTTGAGGCTTAAAAATGATCTTTGCTTTGTGACTTGATTTGGTTTTCCTTTTTATTTTACCCACCACCCCGGATTCATGAAGACTAAATGCATCTTCTTCTCTCCCAAGCACACCTCTCTTTTTTGCGTAGTTTGTCCCCCACTTCAGAACCCCGTTCCTTTTTGATGCTTTTCTTCTGCCTCTTGTCTCCGGTGGTGCCTCTGGCTGTTTGGGGGCCTCTAAAGGCGGGGAGCTACTTTGCAGCACCACAGACGTCTGTCCCTAAGAATGCCGAGCCGCCATTTCCCAGACCCGGAGTCCATGGCCGTTCAGGACCCCAGTTGAATGACCGATTGTCAGTTGTGAGGACATGTTTCTCCTTTTGGGGGGAGCGCGGGGCTATTTTCCCCAGCCACAGCATTTCCCAGGTCTCAGTGGATTCTGTTTTACTTATTAGATGAGTGATTATTGTCACAACTCTGGTTAATGGACAGCGAAGTACTATTTGTTAGATCAAAAGAACATGCATTAGTGGAAGATTAACCAATGTGTGGCTTTGTTAGAAGGGACCCCTCCAATACAAGGGAGTGATTTATTGGGACCACATTCAGGACTTAAGGAAAGAGGCCTGTGTATGGGGGCAAAGGTGGGGGAGGTGATTAGATGCCCTTATTTTATTTTGTTATTTCCAAACCCATTTCTTCAAACTTGTCAGAGGCCCTGGTCTTCATCCAGCACCTCATACATGCCAAGTTTGAAAACAAAGTCCTTTTTGAGTTGCTCAAGCATATGAAAAACATCCCATGCCTTCACAGCTGAAAATGCCACCCCCTCCCCACGTTTAGATAACTCGCTAAAAGGGCTGAATAGATCTTTGTGAAACCTTCCAAAAGCAATTTGCTTCCGGGCTGGTCCCCAGACATGAGAAATTGCAGTCCGAAAAGAAATTTGAGAGATTTACAAGCAATTGAATGGACGCCTTTAGAATAGCAGGGCTGTTTCAGGCTTTGCTATCATTCCCATTATAACAAACATGCTGGAAAATGGGGTGAGTCGTGGGTTGGCAAGCACTTTGTTTTCTCTGGGAATGTATCATCATGCCAGGGTTTCTCAGGTGTGTTCCCCGGGGTGGAGAGAGGGCAGGGTTTAAAAAGCCGTCACCGAGAAAGGCAAAAAGTGATTTTGAGGGATTGCAGGCAGCATGGAGAAGGGAAGCCCTGCGTGCTGTTTGAGAATTAAAGCAAAGAGATGCAGGCGGCCGAAAGAAATGTTAAACCGTAATGGGTGAAGAAAGAAGGGCTGTGTTCCAGGGGCTTGGGTGGGTGAGTGGGAGGGTCTGTTAAAGGACTCTTGATAAATAGACTCTTGCATTCTAGAGTGAAAACCAGAGTCCTTATAATCAGTTCCTCCTTTCCAGCACACCCTCCCTCAACCCTCCCAGTATAGCCACTATCAGCACTGGTCCTGAAGGGATCATCTGTCCTGGATTCCTTGTGTTTCCAATTCCTATCTATACCAGTGTACATCCTCTGGTCTAGCCAGATTTGTAAGGTAGAATTGGGATCATGATAGTTTGGGGGCAGGTGGGGGGCGGTGGGGGGCGGGTAGCGTTT
>NW_022111366.1:1931560-1932692 GCF_000313985.2 Echinops telfairi
TTTTCTGCCCTGGGGTTTGGAGAGCATCAATTCCTAAGTGAAGGAGTATTGTCGGTCAAGGACAAGACAACATCCCTAAAGATAGCCACTTGTCCACGAGGAATGTGGAAAGTACTTGTCTCTTTTACAGGTAGAGAGGCAGCATAGTTTCACTGCTCACAGAAATGCAGAATGGTATGGTGGTGGGGAAGGGGGCAGTGGAGCCAGAGAACTAGGCTTCTGTCCCAGCTGTGTTCTCGTAACTGGCACTATGTGAGTCAGTTATCTCATCTGTGAAATGGGTGTAACAATTAGATTTACATATTAAGTGAGAGGATTGGACGAAAATCATGTGAAGTGCTAAGCCAACTACATTGTGTTCATAATCATGCCTCGATAAATTATTCCTGGCATGTGATTGGTAATAAAACACAAATATAAAATTAAGTGAAGGTTGATCATAGCAATTTGTCCTATAAGGTTTTTTCTTCATTTATATGATTATTATCAGGTTTTATTTTCAAATGTTTAATACTACCAAGGTATTTTTTGATACCCAAAGCTATCACTGAATTCATATTAAGTAATTAAATACCTTTTACCCCTAGAATAATGGCAATAGTTAGGGTTGATAAATCCCTACTGTTTAATTGTCCATATCCACCATTCAACCCATGTTATTATAACCAAACTCTCCCATTCATTGAAGGAATAGACCCAGGAGTTCAAACTATAAACTAAACTCACTGCCATCGAGGCTATTTCAACTCTTAGTGTGACTCTACAGGACAGGGTGCAGAGAAGTACTGCCTCTGTGAGTTTCCAAGACTGTTTAGGGAGTAGAAAGCCTCATCTTTCACCCTTGGAGCAGCTGGTGGTTTCAAACTGCTGACCTTGGTGGTTAGCAGTCCAAGGCCTGACCACCATGCTACCAGGGCTCCTCAGACTTAGTAAAGCAGCACAGTTCATTAAGATTTAGCCTGAAAGTGCTGAAATCCTGGTGGGGACTGTGCATGATAGTGGGACAGGAGGAGAATCAAGGGAAATAGAGGAAAGAGCTGGGAGGAAAAGGGCATTTATAGAGGTCTAGATAAAGGCATGTACATATGTGAATATATTTATATGAGGATGAGGAAATAGATCTATGAGCCTA
>NW_022111366.1:1933813-1970171 GCF_000313985.2 Echinops telfairi
AAAAATAAAAGAGGCAACTAAAAAAAAAAGAAGAAGAAGATTTATCCTGACTTTTGGCACTTACCAGCAGCAATAAGCTATCAAGCTTACACTGGTTGGCACAAATACCTTAAACTTCTGTTTTCAACTTGACAGCTCAGATTTTTCTCTTTGGCAAAGATAGTGTCAGTTGTTTTCTTTGAAATAGTCACTTTACTTTGTTCACTTAATGTCTGCGACTAGCCTTAGTAGTGTCCCTGAGTGGTACAATGAACTATCTCCTTCAGTTGCTAACCAAGAGGTCAGAGGTTTGAGCCCACCCAAAGGCTCTTGGAAGAAAAGCCTGCTTTTCTCTAAGCTTCTCTAAGCTCGGCCATTGAACTCCTTGGGGAGCACAGTTGTACTTCGACACACCCAGGGTTCCCACGAATGGAATTCACTCAGTGACAGCCACTGCTGGCACTGGTACTCTGAATCACTGGGTCTGTCAGTTAGTCATTCTGTCCATTAAAGTGGGGTCCCATGGAAAAGAGCAGGTATTTCAGCTCACAATTCCAACAAGCACGCACCCGCTTCTGGAGACAACTCTACTTTGGCGTGTCTCTCATTCCATGTATACTCAGCATTGTGTTTTCATTGTAAAAGAATGATTTTGACGGCTTCCCTGTGGCCATTTTTCAAATAGTTTTATTGGCATCTAGTTCACCTATCATACAAATTAACTGTCCATAGTAAGAAGATTTGTGCATTCATGACCACATTGAATTTCAGAACATTTTCTTCTCATGCTTGTTGTTGTTGGCTCCCTATTTCCTCCACCCGCCACTGCCATGCTCCAGTTACTGCCTGTAGACCTACCCATCCTGGATTCCATATTGCCGAGGCCGCTCTTGAGTAAAACTGAGCCAGCCAGTGCCTGGTGGTGAAGTCACTGTCTTGATTCATGCTGAGATGTCATTGCTCTTGCACCAGCAATGAGAATGCCAACATGGTACAAGAGGACACTAATAACTATTAATAACAGTGTTATTAAGAAGGTCATTTTGACCTCACAGTTCCCTGGGCAGGATCTGGAGCATCCCATAGAGTCAATGGTCTAGACTACTCTGGGAGCTCCTACTTTATGGTACCCATTGTTGTAGATTTCATAATAAACATAGTATTTGTATTCAGGTCATTATTTATCTTGGTTTGTCTTTGTTTTTATCTTTGCAGGGACTAACTGTGAGATTAATTTTGATGACTGTGCAAGTAGTCCTTGTGTCCACGGGATCTGTAAGGATGGCGTTAACCACTATAGCTGTGTCTGCTCCCCAGGATTCACAGGTCAGTGCTGTCTTTTAATAGGAGACCCACTCATTCAGTCTCTTTGTTTTAGGAGAACGGCGTCTAAGAGAAACTTACCTCCCAGTGTCTCCTCATTTGCGCATTGCTTTATCTCTCTGGAGGTTAAAAGTCTGCTTTCGTGTTTCCTGGATCAGCTTTGTGCTCACAGGACTGTCCCTAAACTGAAATATGGCCTGTTGTCTGTGGCATAGGGTTTCAGACCATATGTTTATTATACATAAAAAGAACCCTCGTCAGCTCATGGGTTTCCTTCTGTTCTTAAGTTGTATCACTTTCAAAGCCAGTTTTGTTTTTCTATGGGGAATGGCCATACTTTTCATAAACTCCCTATGGAAATACTCACTTCTGTTGGGAATTTCTTCTCTGGAGAGTTTGTTGGAACGGCTCAGGACTTGGGAAGACCAACTGAATTTGGCTATCACAAACGACTGTGGCGTGCGAGAGAGAGCAAACCCTCAGCAAGCAAAAGGCAGTAGTTGGCTCTGGATCAGCGGTTCTCCACCTTCCTGATGTCGTGACCCTTAAATACAGTTTCTCACGTGGTGGTGACCCCCCAACCATAAAATTATTTTCATTGCTGCTTCATAATTGTAATTTTGCTACTATGATGAATCATGCGACCCTGTAAAAGGGTCGTTCGACCCCCAAATGGGTCGCGACCCACAGGTTGAGAATTGCATGCTCTGGATGCTTTTTGACATAATTTCAAAAAAATTCAGAGGTGGGGAGGGTCATCACATGTTAAAAGTGACCAAACCCAATTCAGGCCATGTCGAATCCGACTTACAGCAACCCTGTAGGACAGAGTAGCACTGCCCTCTGTGGGTTCCGGAGGCTGCACACCTGTACAGGAGCAGAAAATCTCATCTTTCTCTCACAGAGTGACTGGTGGGTTCAACCTGCCAACTAGCAACTCAGTGCAGAACCCACGACCCCCACCAGGGCTCCTCTGAAAATGGCCAGAGGCTAACCATTATCGTGCTACTCAAAGGGGAATTCCCATTGCTCCCCAAGAAGACTGGGGACACCCAAAGTCTTGTGAGTTATGACTTCCTAGATTATGAACAACTAGAGCATTGTCACATGCAGGCATCCGACTGGTGATCGTCAACCCTTGGCTTGCTGAAGGCTTTCTTCCTTCTGCATGTCGCATTCATTTGCATTCTCCTGATGGACGTAATCATGCCCACTTGAGAGGAATGCCTGTGGTCCACGTTGAATCGCAATAATCTGTTTAGCAGATGACTCATAAGCCTTCATGTCCAGGACTGTATGCTACTGCAGTGGTCAGAGGTATGTTTGTGTTCAGAAACTTGTGACCCTCAGAGTAAGTGGCAGTCAGCTGAATCCATCAGAATCCTTGCTAACCAGGATGAGAGGCACATCATTGTTGAACAGGTCAGGAGAGAATAGGGAACATTCTTTTTATGAAGGACTCATTTTAAGCCAGGCACTAAGGTATATGCCTTTGTTTAGGCTTTCACTATTTGAAAATGCTTCAAAGCTATGCATAATGCTTTCTGTGCATAGGCTTCTTCCAACTTAAGTTCATCCACCAACAGTGGCAGCAGAACATTGACAAGCTGGGTTCCGAAGAAGACGTGGAACAAGGGCTATCATTGTGAATGGCAGTTGGATGCTGAGTCAAAGCAAAGAGTGACGGAAAGATGTTTACATGTACTTCATTGATAGGCAAATGCATTTGACCTGTGTGGACCACAAAACATATGTGGATAACCTTGAGAAGCATAGAAACTCCAGAACACTTCATTGTGCTCACTCGGAACTTGTACGTGGATCAAGTGGCAGTTGTACAAACAGAACAAGGGGAGGCTGCGTGGTTTAATATCAGGAAAGGTGTGCATCAGGGTTTTAGTCCCTCCACATACTTGTTCAATCTGGATACTGATGAAATCATCAGAGAAGCTGGATTATATGAAGAAAGTACAGCATCAGAATTGGAGGAAGGCTTAGTAACAACCTTCAATATGCAGATGACACAACCTTGCTTGCTGAAAGTATGGAGGACTTGAAGCACTTGCTGATGAAGATCAAGGATTGTAGCCTTCAGTCTGGCTTACAACTCAATGTAAGGAAGGCCAGATCCTTACAACTGGATGAATAGGTCACATCATGATCAATGGAGAAAAGATGGACGTTGAACATTTTGTCTTACTTGGATCTGCAATCAATGCTCACGGAAGCAGCAGTCAAGAGATCTACAGATGTATTAGGTAAATCTGCTGCTGCACAAGACCTCTTTAGAGTACTGAAGAGCAAGGATGCTATTTTAAGGACTAAGGTGCATCTGACCCAAGCCATGGTGTTCTCCACATGCATGTGAGCGTTGGACATTGAATACGGAAGACCGAAGAAGAGTCGGTGCATTTGAACTGTCGTGCTAAAGGCAAATAGTGAACGTGCCGTGGGCTACTAAAGGGGAAAAGCAATCTGCGTTGGAAGACGTAAGGGCAGAGTACTCCTTAGAGGCAAGAATGGCAAGACTTCATCTTACATGCTTCGGACATATTGTCAGGAGAGATCAGCCCCTAGTGAAGGACATCATGTTTGGTAAAGTAGAGGGGCGGTGATAAAGAGGAAGGCCATTGACGAGACGGATTGACACAGTGGCTGCATCACTGGGCTCAGGCATAGGAACACTTGGGAGGATAGGGCAGGATCATGCAGTGGCCTGTTCTGTTGTGCATAGGGTCGTTGAGTCAGAGTCGACTCGATGGCAACTAACAATAACAACAACAAGGTATATGCTCAGTGATGGTGTTGTCACTATCATTAATATCCCTATGGTATGGATAAGAATGGAAAAGCTTAGGAAGGTTAACTCAAGTCACTAATGCACTATAGCCAGGAGACCTGCCCATGCCACAGGACCGATTCACTGGGCAGCATAAGGAGTGCCTGTTGTGGTTTCTTCTGGAATCTATTAAGCCTTCCACTGGACCTTCTATTTTTTTTGGAAATGCCAGTGAAATATATTCTCTCTCTTTTTAACATCCAGCAAACCAGGAAGGTCAAGAAGGGAGGACACAGGCTAAAAATATTCTAAAATAAACGGAAGGTGTAGCATGAAACTACATAACCAAGAAATGGAATGTTTTGGTTACTGGGTGGTATACCCTGTTCTGGGAACTGTTTCAGTGTCTGGGACTGCTTTTATTTATTTACTTACTGCCAGCTGCTGAAAACATTAGCGATGCCTTTGGTATATATACTTATGAGCAATAAATGCAGCATTTTATTTGCTCTCTTTTTAAATTTTACTTTGATGGTTATTCTGTTTACTATTTTTACAACAGCTTGGCACCAGAATTTGGTGTTTTTTTAATTTTTTAAACTAAGGTATTCTACTAGAGCTGCTTTACATTTACTGATTGAATGGAGAAGTAAAATATGACATCTTGCTCCTATAAACTGCTCTTCAGTTTTATAAAGCACTTTAATATCCAGTATCTTGCTGAATTCTTATCACAATTCAAAGCATAGATGGCAGTGGTAATGGTGATATGTGTCCTCATTTCCAACTCATAGCAGCCCTCCAGGGCAGGTTGACCCGCCCAGTAGAAGTTCCATTACAGGGCTGTAGAAGATTACAGGGCTGTAATCTTCATGGGAGCAAATCCCCAGGTCTTTTCTCCTGGTGCGCTCAAACCAGCGATCAAGTTAGCAGCCAAGTACTTAAATCATATCATCCTCACTCCAAAAAACGAGGGAACCAAGAGATAGAAATTGACATATCCCTGGTTTCAACTCGTCAAGTCATGTAACTCGTTTGTCAATCCTAGAAGACAGGGAGTTCCTTAACCATCATTGTGGACAGTGGGTAAAATAGTGTCTGGCACAGAGGAAACACTTATTAAATGTTGAATTAATTAACAGGACTTAAATATGGGACTTTTAATACCCAATTCCAGACTGTGTAGGCCGGGCTAAACTATGCGTTCATTCATTAGACATCGATTTATTGATTACCTACTAAACGCATGATCAGCTTCTCATTTCAGTAGTCACTGAGGCCAACAAAGCACATAGCCTTGTACTAGTGAATTATAAAACCTGGTGGAAACTCCGTAAGGAGTAACTAGCTATTTGTTATGGATTAAGTTGTGTCCCCCAAAATTCATGTTGTAAATCTTAACCCCTGTACCTCTGGTTATAACCCTGTCTAGGATGGGTTTTCTTTGTTGTGTTAATGAGGTGGTAGTAGTATGGCGTATGTCTTTTTTTTTTTTTTAGAAAGAGCATATAGAATGTAATTGAAAGCATTGGCCTGATATAAACAACATCCAACTCCCTAGGGCAAAGGCCAAGAATTCTAAAATAATGTGAAACAAAGAAGGAAGGTGACAGATTTTCAACTTTTTCTAGGACCTCAACATAGCTTTCAATTGCCTTCTTTCAAAAATATTCCTGTTGTAAAAGTCATTTCTCAAAACCTTTAGGTAATGTTCACAGCCTCTGCTCTATACTGGTAAGTAGGCTAAGACATCAGCATTTTGAGGTGACAGACTAAGGTTTTCTCCACTGTCCTAGGGTCAGCCCCAACTCGTGGTGTGGCCCCAGCTGTGTCAGAGTAGACCTGTGCTGTACAGGACTTTCAGTGGCTTTTTTAAGTTAGTAGATTTTTCTTCAGAGATGTGTCAGTGGACTTGAACCCCCAGCCTTCCCTCCCCTTCCCAATTGGTAGGGTGTATCCTAAATCCATGTCTTGAGCTATGAGAAATCAGATTAAGGAATTTGAGATGGAGGAAGGAAAATGCCACAGGAAGATCTCTCAGGGGTTTAGGAACAGAGCAGCAAAAAGAAAAGCCCTTCTTCCAGAGGCAACAGACGCTTCTCCAGAGCAAGCACCTGCACTGGAACTTCTGGGCTCCTAACCTGTGAGAAAATCAATCTGCTTGTTAAAGCCACTCGTTTGAAGGTACTGTTGTTATAGCAGCACGAGCTAACGAAGGCACGTTTACTCCACGTAGTTGCCCGCACACAGAGGCACTTAATAAATGTACTCTGATAAGCATAATTTGAAAATTGACTTTTGAAAGGACTTTAAAAGCAAGTAAAGGCAACTTGGGAGGATTGACTGCCAAGAAGATGCTCCCAAAAAAGCATCCAAAGTGAAGACCGTTTGCCTCACTCTCCACCAGATTGTAGGTTGAGGGCAGCTCTGTAGTCTCAGAGCTGCCGTTCATATTTTAGGCAGACATCTGAAAACACTCGAGGCTGAGGCTGAGGAAATGGGATTTTAAAATAACTTGTTAATAAAACACTGAGGAGGGAAACAGCAGCCACTAGCAGATTATGGTTCTTTACCACAAGAACCACCAATAATGGTTTTCAGAGCAATGGAGGGTGAAGAAATGTTCGTACCCATACTTTAAGGGTGTGTGTGTGTGTTTCCTTTGGAATTTCCTGCACTAAATGCAAGGTTGGTCTTTCTTAAATAAAAATACATGTTGAATCTGAATCAGAACATTGTGCTGTTTGAAATTTATAACTTTCTTCATAGCAGTTGCTTGTTGCCACTCATTTATAGAATTATGGGTAATTTAAATCTTTTATATGCTTTGGGAATACACAGTTGAATCTCAATTCTTCAGACCCTATCAAAGCAACTTTCTCAAATAACTGGCACATTTGACTTGATTCAGCTTACAGAAATACCTGTCAAGCTTATTTAAACATCTTTTCAAAAGTATGCTCTTGGGTGTGCCGTGGCCTGTATTCATCTCAGTTTCCTATGTTCTCAGTATCTGCAGTGCTCTGTGATGAGAAGCCATAATTGTCTAGACCAGAGTTTCTCAAAATGTGGGCTTTGGATTATTTGCATTAAAATTTTTTTTTAATTTAGCTTTTTATTCTGATTTGAGTATAAATTTACAGAGCACCTTGGATTTTTATTCAGCCATTCATACACATTTGTTTCATGACATTGATTGTAATCCCCACAGTGTAACAAACAAGCACTCTTGCTCCATCTTCCCCGTTGGTACTGTTTCCTCGCTTCCTTCTCTGTCACCCCTTCCTGCCTTCTGAGCTTTATGCCTTGGAAAATCCTGACCTTTTGATTTCTCATGGCGAGTCGTTCTAAGGAGTACATACCCCTCTGGTATTATTGTTCACCTTATAGGCTTGTCTACTGTTTGGCTAAACGTTGACCCATCAGGATGAGCTTAGTTCCAAGCCTGAAGAGTGACTAAGGGCCATGGTCTTGGTGGTCTCACCAGTCTCTATTTGAGTAGCAAATGTGGTCTTATTTATGATTTTGAGTTTTGGACCCCCATTTTGACCCCCATCCTATTCGGACATTCTGTTGTGATCCCGTGAGAATAGTTGACAGTGATAGCCAGGCACCATCTGTTTCTGGTCTCTGCCTCGTCCATTAGGCCTTTGGTTTCCTCACTCTTCTTTACCCTGGACAGTGAGAGATCCACAGTGACCTTGATGTCCCTGGGACTGTGGTCTTGAGCCTCCAGGCCCAATGCCACATTCCTCAAGGTGTTTGGTTACGTCTAAGAAGTTTGCATACCTTTGCCCCCTGTTTGTTCATTACTTACTTGCATATATTTACAGTATACACACGTATCGTCTGCCAAGCCTACACATGGCCATGAATTTAGTCCCTTTATTCTACTTATACCTGTTCATCTTGCCTGTATGCCTATATGTCCACTCGTACATTAGTGTTTATTACTGATAATGTAGGATTGTGCGTGATAGTATTTACCTTTGTTGTCAGTAACTCTTGTGCACTTTCTGCGTCTTCCTTCTCTGGAGTTATATTGTGCGTGCTCATCAGCTGCTTACTGTATCTTGTCTCTCCCTTCACCCAGATTAATATGTATCTAATGTCTAGTTCAAGAGCCCTGGTCTCACAATGGGTTAAGCACTGGGCTACTAATGAAAGGTCAGTAGCACAGTTCGCACCCACCAGCTGTTCTGGGAGAACCATTAGGCAGTCAGTTTCGACAAAGGTTGACAGCCTGGCAAATCCTGTAGAGCAGGTCTACTCTGTCCTGTAAAGTTGCTGTGAGTCAAAACTCTACGGAAGTGAGGTTGTTTTGGGGGGAGGGTTCTCATCTAGTTAGTGATTTTCCTTTCCCTTCCCTCCCAGCCCTGGTAACCATCAAATTACGGTAAACATTCCTTTGACTTCTTATAACGAGCTCATGCAATATTTGTCCCTCTGTGATTGACTTACTTCACTCATCACCAAGTCTTTCAGATTCATCCACTTTATGAGGTGTTGGGAATTCTGTGTTGTTCTTTAACTCTGCATCGTATTATTCCCCTGTGTATGTTTGTTTCCGTCTCCTTGCTGTTGCGAATAATGCTACAGTGAACATAGGTGTATACATATTAATCTGTGTCCCAGCCTCTACTTCTGTAGGTTGTATCACAGTTCCATTTCCAAACTTTGTAAGGCAGTGCCGCAGTGGCTGCACCACTCTACATTCCTCCAGGCTCTCCACACTCTCACCAGGCTGTGTTGTTTTCTGTCTTACTTTGCTCTCGTTGCTGGGGTGAAATGATATCTCATTGTTTTGATTTCATCTCTAATGAGAATGATTGTGACCATTTCTTCCTGTGGTTGGTTGTTGCCTGCCTGAGCACCATCTTTGGTGAAGTGTATGTTCATGCCTTCTCCCCATTTTAAAAATCGAGTTGTGTGTCTTTTTGTTGTGGTGGTGTTAAGGTTTTCTATGAATTTTTGAGATTAGCCTCTTGTTGAATTTTTCTCCCCAAACTCTTTCTACTCTCCCCAAACTCTTTTTGCAGAAGTCTTTCGATGCACGTGATAT
Source organism: Echinops telfairi (assembly GCF_000313985.2). NCBI lineage: Eukaryota > Metazoa > Chordata > Mammalia > Afrosoricida > Tenrecidae > Echinops > Echinops telfairi. The sequence continues at coordinate 1,942,957 of NW_022111366.1, forward strand.
TTGATTTTTCGAAGATCCCCCCCCCCACATCGTCTTCTGTTGTTTGTACATTTTTTGAACCATGATTACATGTGATGGTCTTTATGCTGTAAATTTGGGCCCTTACATTTGCTCCTATTTTTTTTGTCTTTGATGATCTTTATTGTTTCAGGTTTTACAAATAGGTCTGTGTTCAATTTGCAGTTTGGTTTTATAGGTATTTTGAGGGACAGATCCTGTTTCATTTTTCTGCACAAGAATATACAGTTGTGCCTTCGCTGTTGGCTCAAGATGCTGTCTTTTTCCAGTTCATAGGTGTCAGTCCTTTGTTGAAAATAGGTTGTCCATGGGTGGATGGATTTACTTCTGGATTCTCAATCCCACTCTCGGTTGTATATGTATGGTTTATATATCTACCATTGTCTATATAACTATATTGGTCTACATATGTGCCACTGTACCAGGACCAAGGCTATTTTGCCTAGCATAACTGTATTAGTATATTTTGAAATTGAGAAATTGGAGACTTTGTACTTTGTTCTTCCTTTTCAGAAGTACTTTGTTCTTCCTTTTCAGAAGTACTTTGTTATCTGGGGTGTCTTTCCTTTCCATATAAAATTAGTGATTGGTTGTTCTATCTCCTTAAAGAATGATGATAGAACCTCATTGCATAGAATGCTGATAATGCAATGCCAATAGCTATAGATTACATTGAATAGTACTAACATTTCCACAATGTAATAGCATGCTATGTGCTACAATTTATGTAAGTCTGTTTTAGTTTCTAGTAGCAGTGTTTTGTAGTTTTCTTTGAATAAGTCTTTTGCATCTCTGGTCAGCTTTATACCTAAGTATTTATCTTTATGGGAGCTATGTAAATTGCATTGTCTTTGTTGATGTAAAGGAATCTGGTTGATTTTTGACTGTTGATCTTGTTCGTACCCTACCACTTTCAAATAGTTTCAGCAACTTTCTTGCTGTGCCTGTGAGGGTTTCTCTGTGTAGATTCATATCACCTGCAAATAGCGGTACTTTTATTTCACTTCCTCCTTACCAATTCGGATGCCTGTTACTTCCTTTTCTGGCTTTCTTGCTCTGGCCAGGACTTCTACTACAGTGTTGAACAGGAGTAGTGCTAGAGCGCATCCTTGTCTGGTGCTCATTCAGAAGGGGGATGCTTTCAATCTCTCTCCCTTGAGAGTAATGTTGGCTGGTGGTTTTGCATATATACCCTCAAACATGATGAGGAAGTTCCCTTCTGTTCTACTCTTCATTTCCAAATGAAATGAAATACTCAGGAATGAGTATTAGATTTTATTAAGTGCCTTTTCCTCACTAATTGGTATGATCATGTGGCTCTTTGGCTTTTATTCTATAGTGGATGACATGGATTTTTTTCTTTCTACAATTATAAGTTTTATTGACATGATTCACACATCATGCAATTCTGTGGTTTCAAATATTAGAGTTGGACAATCACCACCACAGTCAATTTTAAAACATTTTTTCATTATTACACTTTTTTACTATTCGCTCCCTACTTACCCCCCACTTCCCCTGCCAGAACCCTAAGAAGTTATTAACCCAGTAACTATTTCTATAGCTTACCCTATCCTGGATTTCACATTAAAAGAAGTAGCAAAATAAAACAGAAAACCTCAATCAAAAAGAAAGCAGAAAATAGTAAAAACTAGAAAAATTCAAATGGGTAAAAAAGGACAAATAATGAGACGTTAAAATTTAACTTAATTATATATGCGTTAGTCCACTTTCCAGTGAACTCTGCCTGATAGCAAGCCTATTCGTATCCCTGGGCAACGGTCAGAGGGGATTCCCCAGAGACTTAAGCTACGTGAGGATGCTACAAAAGGATTTGGGGCTCTCATTGGCATACACAGCTTTCAACAAACCAGCTGTTCAGAATTTAAGCTCTAATACTGCTCCCTCCTCGTCTTGACATTGCTTCTTTTCTAATGTTATGAACATACTTACATACTGGTATGAATCCCACTTGGTTGTAATGTACTGTGTTTTTAGGTAAGGTGTTGGATTCTGTTGATTGGATTTTGTTGAGGAGTGTTGTATATATATTCATGAGGAATATTGGTCTTTGAATTTCTTTTTTAATGCTGTCTTGGCCTGGCTTTAATAACAAGGTTATGCTTGCTATATCACATAAATTGAGGAGTATCCCAGCCTCCTCTATGTTCTTGAATAGTAGAGTTGATATCAGCTCTTCTTTTGAATGTTTGATGCAATTATCCAGTGAAGTCATCGGGACCAGGGCTTTTTTTCCTTAAAATATGGGTTGCTGGCCCAATCCATCACAAGCTATGATAATAGGCCCTAGGAATCTTCATTTAAAACAAGTGACTTTTTTTCTTTTTTTTTTTTTGCACTTTAAAACTTGGGAGTCACTGGTCTAGAGTGAGAAAGCCTGAACTGTTTTCTAGCTAATCAGAGGACAATCAAGTGTGCTTAGTGGACTCTGGATTCAATACAGAGAACAGATTAATGAAACTCTAAAAATGAAAATGAAGTACCTTCTCTGTTTCACTAATTGAATCAGTAAGTTAATAGTTCAGTCTCTAAGCACTTCAGTTGATTGAGATTTGTAATATGTAGGAATATAAGAGCTTGAATAACTAAGACAGGGAATTCTTGGTAGACCAGCAGAAAGCAGTGGTGAAAAGAGTTTCTCCGAGAGTTCGGAGAATAGCATCTTTGATCACATCCCATAGCTCCTTTTAAAGCCTTGTGAAGTTTCCCCATCTCTAAGGTAAAGTGAAGAAAGAATACCAGTCAAAATGCTACAACCCTGTTCTAGTATTTCATTCATTTCCCTAACTGTTCCTTGATGGCGGCGTTCACGCTTTCCTACCTGGATCTGAGTGCTTTGGTATGCTATGCCTTAAATCCTGGCATTTGGTGACCCGGATCTGTTATGCCCTGTGCAGATGAAGAATGTCCACAGAATATGTCTTGTTCTATGTCTCTTCCCTGATCATTCTGGATTTTACCGAAGTGCCCCCTCCCTGCAGGGCAGAGATGTAACGTCGACATTGATGAGTGTGCCTCCAGCCCCTGCCGCAAAGGTGCGACGTGTATCAATGAGGTGAACAGTTTTCGCTGTGTATGCCCTGAGGGGCCCCACCACCCCAGCTGCTATTCCCAAGTGAATGACTGCCTGAGCAACCCTTGCATTCATGGAAACTGCACCGGAGGCCTCAGTGGGTGAGTAGCTACCGTGTATTCATGGTTTCTTACTGGTCTTTGTCAAGGCAGTTGGGTGTCAGTACTGCATTATCCTGCAGAAACCAGGAATTGGAAACTTGAGCTGTGACTTGGTCGAAGATTTTGGCAGTCTGCATTAAGACCTTCAAAATCACAAATTCACCAGTGGAAATTGGCCGCTCCTTGCTGTCCCTAAGTAGAAAATCCAGGGGGGATGTCTCTCTTACTTAGATGGTCAGTGAGTGTGTCAGCGGAGGAGTCCAGGGTTATTTTATGAACTTAGCCAATTGTGGCTTTTGAACTTACCACAGGATTACGTTTTGAGCCATAATCTAGCCTCTGACCTTTGTGACTGCTTAAAAGTAACTAGACTCAGTTCCACTGCAGTACTTGTGCATGCTGGTGAATTAAACATGGTGCCACCTCGTTTTAGACATGGTCCTGATAAGATATGTATAGTCTGCAAGTCTATCAAGTGCTCTAGTTCAAGTTCAAGCTGAAAAAAAATTAAGACAAGCTCATGAGGGTCAGAGAACAACCTAGAGTACATCCCACCGACATTTTGAGATCGTTTCAAGAACAGATTTGATGCATTAAACACTGCTGACCAAGGAACAGAGAAATTGTAGGATTATACCAAGGACATCAAACACGAAGAAAGCAAAAGGCCTTTAAATAGATATATGGGGGGAAAAGAGAAGATTGAATGCCTATCAGAAGAAACTTTGAAACATGCTTTTGAATGTAGAGTAGCCCACGCAAATGGAAAAAATGACAGCATAAACGAGCTGAACAGAAAATATTAAAGGGTAGGTATAGCTCAAGAAAGCAACATAATAATAATAATAATATGTAATTGATCAAGATTCACGAGGGCAGGAGGGTGGAGGAGGAAGGATACAAAGAGGAACTGGTACCAAGGGCTCAAGTAGAAAGAAAATGTTTTGGAAATGTTGATGGCAATATATGTACAGGTGTGCTTCATACAATTGAATGATGGATTGTCATAAGACTTGTAAGAGCCCCTGATAAGGTGTTTTAAAAAATAAAGCATGGTAATGAAAAGTGCAAGGCCCTGGAGCTGGAAAACCCAAAGAGGAGAGTACACTCAGCATGCCTCAGGCGGCAAGAGCGAAAGATAAAAATTGGAAACGTCATGCTGCGATATTGAGGGAACCTGGTGGCAAAATATTGAATGATCGAAGAAACATTTAAAGAAGATAGAATATACAGAGTCAGAAAGAATTCGTAGACATCCAACCATTTCTAGATTGTGTACGATCAAGAGCCAATGGTATTGAAGCAAGTAGCCCAAGCTACACTGAAGGCATTGAGCAAAACCCAAACGACAGCAACCAAAAGCTCCAGGAATTGATGGTGTACAAATTGAGATGTTTTAACAAACAGTTGCAGCCCTGGAAGCACAGTAGTCTATGGCAAAGCGTTTTTGGACTTACTACAATTTTCTTCCAAGAAATTTGGAAGACAACTACCTGGCCAACTGATGAGAAGAGAGCCCTAGTTGGACTCATTCCAAAACAAGATTTTCCAACAGAATGTGGAAATTATCAAACAATATCAACAATAGCATTAAAAGTACATGTAAGTAAAATCTTGCTAAAGATAATTGCAAATCAATTGCAGCAGTACATTTACAAAGGAACTTAACCATCAATTTAAGCTTCAATCAGGATTCAGAAAAGGATGGGGAATGAGGGATATTATTGCTGACATTCATGGCTCTTGGCTGAAGAAAGCAGAGAATATCAGAAAGATGTTTACTGTTTACCTATGTTTTAATGACTATGCAAAGGCATTTGGCTTTATGGATCACAATGAATTAAGGCAAATTAATTGTTCTCATGAGCAACTTGTAAATCTTCTGAGTTAGTTTATTGTGCCAACCTGGCCAATAAACACATGTGGGGTTAATTGAAGGGCAGAGGGATAAATGGCTCAGTGAGCCTCGCCTTTCTAGTTCTCGGGTATCTTGTTTTCTGATGGTCGGACCAGGCTGCCTTAGCCAGTTCCCTGTTGTAGCTGGCCAGGCTCACTTCCTGCAAGACATTCCTGAGAAGAAGCCACATGGACCTACTCCAATGCAGTCCTGGTTATTGTACCACCTGTGTGAAGACCCCTGCCAGTGCTGAGATGTTTACACATTCGCTGACTCGGCTTTCCTCCTGCAGTCGGCATCATTGCGTCTGTTTTGTGAGATGGAGGAGGACTTGGTGGACTGGTGTTGGACATTTGGGTCAATGGGTTAATGTTGGACTTGTGGGCATGGGCAGCACTGGGTTGGGATGTATTCTTGATGTGCATTTGCCCTTTATATAAAACTCTCTCTTCTGCATGAGTTTCTGTGGATTTGTTTCTCTAAAGTACCCAGACTAATACATCTTCCAAAGGAAATTGTTCAAACAAAATAAGGGGATAGTGAATAACTTAAAGTCAGGACGATATCTGTCAGGCTGAGAAAATAGTCTGAGAAGCTGAACTATATGAAAAAAAAATTCAGCATCAGAATTGGAAGAAGACTCATTAACAACTTGGGATATGAAGTGGCCTTGAAGTACTGAACTGTTGAAGATAAAAGACTTCAATATACATTATACCTCAATATAAAACAAAAATCGTCACAACTAGGCCATGATACACGGAGAAAGACCCGAAGGCCTCTAGGTTTCATTTGACTTGGATCCACAATCAACGTGGGAACAGTAGTCAAGAAGTCAAGCAACATATTGCATTCAGCAAGTCTGCTGCAAAAGACCTTTTTAAAGTGTTGAGAAGCAAAGATTTCACTCTAAGCCTTAATAAAGGTGCACTGACCTATACATGATATTTTCAGTTGTCTCATAATGCATATCAAAGCTGGATAGTGAATGAAGAAGGCTGCAGAATCATTAATGCCTTTTAATTATAGTGTTGGAGAAGTACAAACAAAGCTGTCTGAGAAGAAGTACAGCCTAAATGCTCCTTAGAAGCATGGATAGCAAAAATACATAAATAGCATGGATGGCAAGACTTTAGCTTACATATTTTGGACATGTTATCAGGAGGGACCAGTCCCTAAAGAAAGATACTATGTTTTGTAGTGTCGAATATCAGAGAAAAAGAGGACGGTGCTCCGTGAGCTAGACCGACACAGTGACTACACCAATGGGCCCAAACATAGCAACTAGTTTGAGGATGCTGCAGGACTGGGCAGGGGTCCATTCTGTTGTGGATAGAGTCACTTTGAGTCAGAACTGACTTGGTGGCCCCACCGTCAACACAGACAGAGTTTGTGATGCTTTGGCAGTTGAGTTTCTAGACTCACAGCTTAGGACCTCCGGTTCCATTAAGTAATTATCCTCTGCTTGCTTTATGAGAGGCCTCTAGGCACTCCCATTTGCTAAACCACACCGGTGAGAGAAGGAAGAGAGTGCTTAAAGATAAATGGGTAATGAATGCGTTTCCAAAGTTCTTTTTTTCATCCCACACCTTCTGCCTTTTCCATCAAGCTCTCTAGACAAGGAGACTTGGGCCTCCCATTCACAGAGCATGTTCACTTGGCCATCACTGGATGTATTTCCAATACTTTCCCTTGTGTTCCTTCCTTTGCTCACTGCCAGTGCTTCTTCCCAAAGTAGGACTGTAGGTCAGGACACAGCATAGTTCAGCAGGCAGCCACCCCAAGTGTACCTCAGACTAGCTTAGAGTCCTTCGTACTGACATTTTCTGGGTGTCTGATTTATATGGGAAATAGGATTTCCAAAGTAAACGCTGAGATTTACTATCTTTTATGTCTAAGAAAAGAAGCTATGCAAGTTTATCCATTCTGCTCCCCTCAGATAGGCCCAACATTGTTGTACAAACTACTGTTTATATATGAAATCATGAATATCTCCAGCATTTTAGTGAACCAGCTAAGTAAGGTCTCTGTACTGAATGTAGGGGGACCCACATAACTTCACACCATGGGCACGGTGAGCCGCGTACAGGCTTATAGAAGAGTAGACATGAGATTGACCTGTGGACTTTTATAAGAAACCGGGGTCGGGGGAGGGCACCGTGGTTATGCGTTGGGCTGCTAACTGCAAGGGCAGCAGTTGGAAACCACCAGCCGGCTCCTTGGGAGACAGACGGGGTTTTCTACTCCCCTAAAGAGCTACAGTCTCAGAAACTCACAGGGGGCAGCTCTGCCCTGTCCTGTGAGTCAGCTTCAACTCCATGGCAGTGAGGGTGAGTGTGGCCGCTTAGCCCCCCTTGGCTGTCCACCAAGTCTTCATTTCTCTCTGTGACTCAGCCTGGGCAGACAGACCTCCCCTGATGGCAAGTTTTCTCTTCTTTCAGGTACAAGTGCCTCTGTGATGCCGGCTGGGTCGGCAGCAACTGTGACGTGGACAAAAATGAATGTCTTTCTAACCCATGCCAGAATGGAGGAACTTGTGACAATCTGGTGAATGGATACAGGTGTACTTGCAAGAAGGGCTTTAAAGGTGAAAGCAAAAGTACATGTGTCATTGCCTCCTTCCTGGATGCTTGCTACATAACTCGCTTCTTAGTTTCCCTCTCCTTTTGCCCATCATTCGTACAACAAACAAGCTGCAGTAGATAGCATTTCACCTCTTAGCCTAGCAGAGAGGCGAGCTTTGGGAGTAGTATTAAAATAAGTGGCTAAGATTTCATTTAGAGAGCTTTGACAGATTTCCTGGGGAGGGTATGGTTCTATGATAATTCATAAGAGAAATGTGGGCATAGAAGGAAAAAGTAATGTGCTCACTTTATTTTGTAGTAGTGACAACAAAGGAGAATCCATTTGTTCAGAATGCTTTCAGCAAATCTTATATACTGAGGCAGTTTAGATACGGAGTCACCTGGAAGGAGCCCTGGTAGTACAATGGGCCATTCATGGTTTTGCTAACCAACAGGTTGGCGGTTCAAACCCTCCAGGCACTTCTGGGGAGGAAGATGAGGCTTTCTGCTCCAGTAAAGACGGACAGTCGTGGAAACCCTGGAGAGCACTTCTGCGCTCTTGCTCTGCTCTGGCCTGTAGGCTTACTGAGTTGGAATCAACTTGACGGCAATGGGTTTCATTGTCTTGTAGAAAAGCATACAGTAGAAAGCATTATGTAAGATCAGTATTTTGGGTTATCCCAGTTGTATTTGTACCATGAGTTCGCTATTGGAAACTCAGAGAAGTGTGTAGGGTGCTTGGTGGCTGTGACCATTTAGAGGCAGGTCGCTAGTCCTTGCTTTCAAGGCACCTCTGGGTTCAGATTGGCGACCTTTTGATTAGTGGCCGAGCACTGGAAGCTGAGTGCTGGACCATTTGTGCCACCCAGGGCCCTGTGCCACTCTGTACAAAGGGCGGCCTGCTTTTGGATCAAGCAGCAGACTTTTACCCTTTGGGACCCTTTCTGTCCTTTATAGGGAAAGCATTGTCATCACAAGTGCATTGGGCTTTGGGGACATGGGAATGTACTGTTGTGGTTTGCTGCCTGACTGTAGGCCAGGGTCTTGTCAGTGAAATGAATGTGTAGGTGTCCTGGTGGCCAGAAGAAATTAACACACTGTCTGAGGGGTTTCGTTGTGCCCAGCAAGACCACTGGTCTGTGACTGAGATAATGAGGAGGCTAGCAGGAAGTATCACACCGTTTTATTCAAACCGCCCCCCCCTTTTTTTCTGTCTGCAGGTCATAACTGTCAGGTGAACATTGACGAATGTGCTTCAAACCCATGTCTGAACCAAGGAACCTGCTCTGATGACATAAGTGGCTACACTTGTCACTGTGTGCTCCCCTACACAGGTGAGTCCTGCAGGTGCCACACCGGGACAGGCAGACACGTGCCTTGCCAGTCAGACTGAGCTTCAGTGCCACTTGTCAGTGAGGCGATGACAAGATTCCAGGGACTGGCTCTCCCAGCTGCTCTTCTTGACTCATTGATGGGGTTTTGAGTTTTGAGAAAACATTGCATCCTCCCAAGGTACAAGTGGTGGGGAACCCCGTTTGTATCCTTTGTACTTGAGGGTACAAAGTGCTGAGAGTAGTGATTTTAGATGATACATATGGCTGGATATCCGAACGCAGCTGATAGTTTAGTCCAGTGATGGCACCCTGGCCTGTGTGTGTGTGGGGGGGGGGGGGGGGGCGGCGCTGGGACAGTCCATGCTGCCCGCAAAGCAGATACCTACACTCTCTCCGGATGGTGGACTGCACTACGAAAGTTTCCGTTGCCAGGGAGGTGCTGAGTAATCTTATTTTTTTCTGGAAAGGGGGCAATGGGCCACATAAGTTTGCGAACCTGCACTTTAGTTTATCAAATAAATCTAGCATGACCTGCACTTGTCGTCGTTTTAGTTGCTTGGTTTCAATAATAAAACAACTACTATGTATACCAGGGGCTGCAAAAAGTTTGTGGGGAAAGTTCCATTACCGATTCATTCAGGTTTTCCATGAACTTTTAAGGCCCTCTCATATGGATAATTTGTGATGTACCAGGTGTTTTTATACTCCCTGAATGTTTTCCTCTAGTTCACATGAAAACATTCCACAAAGTAGATGTTTCTGTCATCATTTTATGCATGAAAAGAAGACAAAGACCTGTGACTTGCTCAAGGATAGGGACTTAGTGTGAATTTTCTCATTCTCAAGAAAACCCCTGTGAGTTATGTTATCTTCTTATTCCTATTTCACGTACAAGGAAAGTTCGAAGACAAATCACTTTCCCGAGGTCACATGATTAGTAGTGGCAGATATCAGAGCCGAGAGTCCAAGTGTTGGAGATGCCTCGGTTTCAAAAGCCTGTTGAGCACTTGGCTGTGGTAATGGTCAGCTGCCGTTCAGTCGACTCTAGTCACCTGACACGTGGCTGAAGTCGGACTGCTCTTGATAGTTGGTGTAGGCGAGGCCATTGTGTCCGTCCATTTCATCAAGGGTATCCTTCATTTTCACCGACCACCTACCTGATCAAACAAGATGTGCTTGTCTGGCAATTGATCTTCCCTAACGGTGTCTCCAAAGTAAGTGAGCTGACTTTTTGCCATTCTCACCTCTAAGGAACATTGTAGTTGCATTTCATCTAAAGTGGATTTGTTTGTCCTTTTGAATAATCCATGGGATATTCAATAATCTTTGCCAATGCCACACTTCATATGCATCAGTTCTTTTCTCTCCCTCTCTTCACTGCCCAGGCTTTGTCATTGAAAATGCTGTGGCTTAAGGCAGACAGTCTGTACTCAACAAGGTCTTTAAAACTTGAGTGAGGCTTGCCTGGTGTAATAAAACATAAGGCACAGAGGGAAGGCCTCATGTGGCAGCTGCCTCTTAGTGCGGTCTCCTGGGGATGTTCTCTGTCATAAACTCTGCCAATTGCTTTACAGGCAAAAATTGTCAGACTGTATTGGCTCCCTGCTCCCCGAACCCTTGTGAGAATGCTGCTCTTTGCAAAGAGGCACCAAACTTTGAGAGTTACACCTGCTCATGTACTCCTGGCTGGCAAGGTAACAGCAGTGGGGTTGGAAGAGCCTAGGAAAATGCATTCTGAACCGTAAACAAAGTGATCAGGTTATCAGATAACAGGAAGCCTCTGATCTTCTGTGAACTATCCATCCACTTCAAGAACTGACCCCGAGAATCTTATATAGGAATTGCTCACATTCCCAACCCAAACTCACTACCATTGAGTGGATTCTGACTCACAGCCCCCAGTTAGGATAGAAGCCCTGTTAGTTTTCGAGACTGTAAAGCAGTGGTTCCCAACCTTCCTAATGCCGCAACTCTTTAATACAGTTCCTCCTGTTGTGGTGACCAGCACCCCCCAACCATAGAATTATTTTCGTTGCTACTTTATAACTGTAATTTTGCTACTGTTATGAATTGGGCGACTCCTGTGAAAGGGTCATTCGACTCCCAAAGGGGTCGCGACCCACAGGTTGAGAACTGTTGCTGTAAATTTTCGTAGGATCAGAATGCCTCCTCTTTCCCCAGTGGAGTAGCTAGTGGTTTTGAACTGCTGACCTCGCAGTTAGCAGCCCACTATACCGGTAGGGCTCATTACATAGACACTCCATTATCCAGGTCTTTGGAGCCACCTAGTGGCTAGAAGACTCTAACCCAGCAGCATAGTCTCAAACCAGGGTGTTTCATAGGAAATTTGGGTCCTTTGGAAGCAGTTTCCCCAGAAGGTAGAGAAGTCTTCGTGAAACTCCCCGAACCAGGAGACCGACCAGGATGTCCCGAAAGCAGCCCCATGCACCCCAGCTACAGGCCAGGCTACCTACCCATAGATATGCGTGAGAGCCAGTTTCCATAGGTCGAGCCACTCACTGCCCCTGTGTTTCTAGGTCAGCGGTGCACAACTGACGTGGACGAGTGTGTCTCCAAGCCCTGTAGGAACCATGGTGTCTGCCATAACACCCCAGGCAGCTACATGTGCGAGTGCCCCCCAGGCTTCAGTGGCATGGACTGTGAGGAGGATGTCGATGACTGCCTTGCCAGTGAGTAATGCCAGCTAGCGCCTGCGCCCTAGCAGGCAAGAGAATGCACCTAGGGAATAGGTGAGGAGGACTCCTCCGCGAGGCGGCAGGGGCTCTTCTCGGTACGCATACTGGCCGTGCAGGTCATTGCTCTCGTGTCTTGAATATTAGTGGGGCTTGTGCTGGGGGTTTTGGTTTGGTTGGGTTTTTTCCCCCCTTTTCAAGCTCGTGTCTTTAAGAATTGAGACAATGGCAGGGGCAGTTCCCCCTGTCCTATTGGGTGGCTATACATTGAAGGGTGGCTATATGTTATAGGGTGGCTGTATATATATGGTAGTGGCTATATGTCGTAGGGTGGCTATACGTTGGAACCTACTCTAAAGGAGTGAGGGTTATTTTTAATATGTTTGGGTAGACTGTAGAATTGGTATCATTTTTTCCCCTCAAAGATATTATAGAGTGCACTCATGAAATAAAAAAAAAAAAGAATTGAGACAATGGGATCTCTTTTAAGCATTCTCCTATTAAATCCCATACGTTGAAGAGGTGGGTGGGGACACTGCTGAGATCAGCTTGTTGTCTAGGCGGATTTCTTGAGGTATAATTGACATCCAGTGCACTCTCTCTGTATGAAGTATACAAGTTGACAGGTTTGACACAATCTCTGTGAAACCATGGCTTCAAACACTCTACCTCTGAAGTTTCCCCATCCCTTTTGTAATGATTTCGTTTTTGTTTTTTCTGTGGCTTTCCCTCCCACATCCTTGTCAAGGACCTACCCTATAGATGAGCTTGTGGTTTTTGACAGTTATATGTAAATGGAATCATACAATACATATTCTCTTTTGTTGTACTGATTTCTTTCAACTAGTATATGTTTTGAGGTTCATTCATCCATGTCCTTGTGGAGATATATCACGAGCTCATTTCTGAGAATTGTTCCATTGTGTGGCTAGACAAGTCTTTAGTTGATGAACAATGGGGGCTGTTTTCCAGCTTGGGGGGTACTACACATATAGCTAATATGAAAGTATGTTTTTGTGAGCATATGGTTCTGTTTCTTCGGAGTGAATAGCTAGGAGTGAAATGATTGAGTCATGGAGTAGCCATGTTTTAGATTTGTAAGAAATTCCCAAACTGCTTTACTAGATTTGGTACCATTTTCATCTCCACTAGCCTTTTTGTAAGAAGCAGTGGAGAAACCCCGCACTGGTTTCAGTTCCCAGCCAGTGCACCGCCACTGCAGCCGCCGCTGCCTGTCAGTGGAGGCTCGAGTATTGCTGTGATGCTGGTCGAGTTTCAGTGAAGTTTCCTGACTAAGACAGACTAGGGAGAAAGACCTGGAGATACACTGGAAAATCCACCAGCAGCAACCCAGTGGGTCACAAGAGTCTGACCCCTTTGCCCATGGCGTTTCTCTGAGCCAGGGCTGCCTGACAGCAAGCATCGTATGAGGGTTCCGTTGCATGACCTGCGGGAACACTTGGCTTGAGCCCTCATTCTCGCGTTAGCCCCCAGGCGGGTTCATCATGATATTCCTTTGTGGATTTAGTGTGTACTTCCCTATTTGCTTATAACTCTGGTGTTTGGTGTGTTGGGGATACATACTTGATTTAGAAAATTTTAAAGCTAAGAGTTATGAAAATTGTAAGTATATGGGAGACCAGTACAATGTCTGTAATTCTTAATATTACAAAATTGTTAGAGGAGATATCATCAAGGCTGATCCCATGTAAAAAGGAGGTTACTGAGCCAGCAGATGCCAGTGCATTCATTTCTGCAAATGGAGGACTGGGGGAAAGCCACACTCTGTATTGCCCTCTGTGTGACTTGGCTCAGGCCACTCACCTTTCTGGGTCTAAGGTAACGCTGCTGTGCCGAGCTCTGATTCTCGTGTGTGATCCTTAGATCCCTGTCAGAACGGAGGCTCTTGTGTGGATGGAGTCAACACTTTCTCCTGCCTCTGCCTTCCGGGTTTCATTGGGGATAAGTGCCAGACAGACATGGATGAGTGTCTGAGCGAACCCTGTAAGAATGGTGGGACCTGCTCCGACTATGTCAGCAGCTACACCTGCAAATGCCAGGCGGGATTTGATGGAGTCCACTGTGAGAACAACATTGATGAGTGCACCGAGAGGTGAGCCCCCATGGGTCCAAGTGCAGTGTCCTCTGGGGAAAAGGAGCAAGGGGGCATGCCATGCTGGGGTAGTAGGGGCAGGGAAGAGATGCCCACTTGGGTTCCATGTCCACAACCATCACCCATTTCCTGCCCACTAGGGTCAGAGGTTGAAAAGCATAGTGGGAGGAGGATCATCCTTTTCCACGTGATCCCAAACCCTCTTTATCTTTGCAGACTTGTCAGTGCTCTCTGATCTGTGGGCAGCTTCTTGTTTGATTTTTGTCAAGGAGTGTGCTCCGTTCTTTCATAATGAAATATAGGGGGAAACCTGGACAACTTGCCCTCCTCTAGGAATCTCGGGCGAGTTCAACCTTCTGCAGACGCCCAGGTCTCCTGGGAACATTTTCACATTCCAGAACCTCACTTTCCCAGGTCACAAAACTGATGTTGCTTCAACGTTTGCTCCTTAGCTCCTGTTTCAATGGTGGCACATGCATCGACGGGATCAATTCCTTCTCCTGCTTGTGCCCAATGGGCTTCACTGGCCCCTTCTGCCTCCATGAGATCAATGAATGCAACTCTCACCCATGCCTGAATGAGGGGACGTGTATTGATGGCCTGGGGTCGTACCGCTGCTCCTGCCCTCTGGGCTATACCGGGAAAAACTGTCAGGTAATGACCTTCCTCCCCACCTGCTCAGCTCTCTCACAGTACCTGAGCCTTAAACATCATTCTTTTTTCAGAGAGAATCAATCCCCTCTAAAAGAGAAAATTCTAGTTTCCAAGATATCCTTGAAATAAATCTAGATAACTTCCTACTAGCTGGTAAATTGCACAGTGGGGACACTGATAAGATTCTAGGGCTTCCCAAGCATAATAAGATCGTTAAAACAGACTTACCAAGAACAGCTGAAAAATAAGCATGTGGAGTCGATATATCAGTTCCCTCTACGGTAGGGACACAGAAAGAAAGTTAGCAATCAGAATAATCATTAAAGAACAGGTGCACAGATAGGGAGCCTGGTGCTAAGGCGGCCTGCTTCTGGGGCGGGGCTTCCCCTGTGGCAGGGCAGCTAGCTTGCTGCCATCTGCAGGAAGGTTGGCATACAGGGTATGACTTAACTTACTGGGCTACCTCACAGTCCTAAACATCGATGGTAAGAACTTTGAATAGCAGGACTAAGCAAAACACTTGGCTGTTTGGATGCTAACCAAAGGGTTGGCGATTCAAGCCCACTCAGCAGAGGGACCTGTTGGCCTGTCTTTGAAAGGTGCAGCCTCGGGAGTTCCACGAAGCACAGATAAGCCCAGACACACACAGGGTCTCCAGGAATCAGAGCCAACTCAAAGGGAACTTCAAGATAATAACAGGAAGGGCTGTCCGGACCTGGGAATGAGGGCCTAAAGCTTAGATAGGAGCTTTTAAATTACTATGTGATTAACTATTGTGCTCCCCTTGGATTCCTTGAAACGCCCTGTAACTTATGGTTGTCGTTTTCGGGGTTCGGATCTTGATGTGTGCGCACCCCTGCCTCTGTTCCAGACACTGGTGAACCTCTGCAGCCAGGCTCCTTGTAAAAACAAAGGTACCTGCGTCCAGGACAAAGCCATGTTCCGGTGCCTGTGTCCCCCAGGATGGGCTGGTGCCTACTGTGACGTGCCCAGTGTCTCCTGCAAGGTGGCAGCCTCCCTCAGAAGTGAGCTCTGCCCCCGTGGGTTACGGGTCATGAGGGACCAGCACTGCTTAGGGGCGAGGGTTGCTCTGGCAGGAGAAGATAGTAGTGAACGGCAGCCCTCTGAGCAAAGGGTCGGAGATGCAAGGTGAAGGGGCAGAGGTGGGTGCTTAGCGGCTAACCAAAAAGTCAACAGTTCAAACTCACCAGCTGTATTCCACTCTCAGGGTTGGTTTGTTTCAGCAGAAATCTGGCATCGAGGCGGGTGAACTCCAAAAGAATAAAATTTGACATGTTGACTGGCTTAGAGTCGCTTGCTCGTGACTCAATTCAATCCAACCCTGACATGTACCATGTGCCCTTTTATTTTCTGCTGTCCTCCCCCCGTGCCTCCCCCCTCCCCCCGGTTTTCCAGGAGTGCCTCTCAACCGCCTGTGCCAGAACTCTGGGGTATGTATCAGTGCCGGCAGCACACATCATTGCCAGTGTCCCATGGGCTACACCGGGAGCTACTGCGAGGAGCAGCTGGATGAGTGTGCGTCCAACCCCTGCCAGCACGGAGCCACCTGCAGTGACTTCATCGGGGGCTACCGATGCGAGGTGAGCCAGACTACGGGCATGTATCGCAGAGCTCTTAGGACACTGAGAGTCTGCCAAGAATACTAGTGTATTGTATTTAGTACCAAGGTCTTACCTTTACAGCTTACAGATTTTTCTCAGTCCCCCTTACCAATCACTGTCTTACTGCCTCCCTAGGAAACAAGTTAACACAGTAGAATTCTAGTAAGCTATTTTTATAGAAGCCTGGAACAATCTCTCCCCTCAGGGGCTCCCTTTTTGGGTTCAGCGCCAACATTCATCACAGAGTGGAGAAGCTCTGGTGACATAGTGGGTTATGTCTTGGGCTGCTACCCGCCAGGTCAGCAGTTTGAAACCACCAGCCACCCTGGGGGAGAAAGATGAGGCTTTCTATTCCCGTAAAAAGTTAACAGTCTCAAAAGTCTACAAGGGCAATTCTACCCTGCCCTATAGGGTCACTATGAATTGAAATTGACTCAGCAGCGTGACTTTGACAAGTTTGAGCCCCACCCAGTGGCCCTGGTACGTGTCTGGATAGCAGTTGAAGTAGGAGTGTGACCACTTTCAGGGATATATCTTTGACCCCTGTCACCTTTGTGGACAGTCGTTGATGAGTCCACTTAAACATTCTTCCAAGAAAATGCTGCTCAACCTGTTCTACTGGTGCCGTGTAATGTGAAGATGAGGAAGTACAGGTCCTTAGAAGGACCGGTCATGGTCCTCAGGGACGTGGCACTGGCTTTTTAATAACCAGATAGGTAATGATTACAGCAAAACATTAATAAAACTTAAGAGGGATGAATTTGATACCAATTCAGGGACCCACGCAACACTGAGAAAAGCTTTATTTCCTGATCACAGCCAGTCAGCCACACCTCCCCCTGCCCCTGATCTATCCCAACCAGGGTCCCATGTGTGGACCATTTTCTGAACCTGGAAATGGAGAAATGCAACCTCTTTACCACCAACCCCAGGTTTGCCTGACTAGGTCAGAAGGGTTCTCATCGCATACAAAGGAATATGCGCTTTTTTACTGAGGAAGTTCATTTACAGGAAGGAAAAAGTTTTGTATAAGGATTACATTTTTTCTGGAAGAGGACTAGGTAAACGCTGACAAGCCGCAGACCGACCTGCACAGAATGTGGTGACCCCAGAGAAGAGAGCTAAGACCCCAGGAGCTAAGAGAGTGGGGCACAGGAACATCTGGGTCTCCCTTGCTCCACTGCCATTTCCCATCCTGGTCCAATGTTCTGTGTCCCTGTGCTTCTTCCTGGCAGTGCGTCCCAGGGTATCAGGGTGTCAACTGTGAGTATGAAGTGGACGAGTGCCAGAACCACCCGTGCCAGCATGGAGGCACCTGTATCGACCTCGTGAACCATTTCAAGTGCTCCTGTCCGCCAGGCACTCGGGGTATGAAGTCCGCCTCCCCTATCCCTGTAACTCCGTGCTCACGCCAACGATCTTTTTACAATGAAAGACAGACAGACAGACAGGCTGCATTCTGAGTCTTTCGTTCCATAACTGGTAATTCAATTAGTTTCCACACAGATCCCTCCCCACTCCCCTCCCCCGCGACCAATGATGCTGACTTTATCAGCCTGTTTATAGCTTCTGGATTTTGGCTGCTAGTTAGCAACACCTTGCACACACCAAGGTTCTAAAGGAAGCATCCATGCTCTTCTTTAAGTACTGGCAGTGCGTCCCCTCTGGCTAAAGATTTGTCCCAACACAATCTATTGATGAGTTACTCTTTCAGCCAAGGGTTAGAGATGGCATCTTCTCAGACTCTAAATCCCTACGTGTGTGTCAGTGTCTTCCTTTTCATGTGAGTGTGGTTCTTTTGTTCTGTTAACTCAGCAGTGCCTCATGTTCTACTTACTAAGGGCCTTCTTCTTCACGGCTTTCTGGAAAACGACTTTCTCCTTTAGCTTTAGAATCAACTTCCTACTAAAAATACTATTGGCATTTTTTTTAATTGGAGTCACTAATTTTGTGAATGAGTGCAGAGAGAGCTGCCATCTCTGTGATGAGGAGTCTTCCTGAATGAGTCATGTGTGTCTTTCCATGAACTCAAGTGCTCTCGTGGCTCTTTAAGCACCGTTTAAAGCTAGCTGCATAGAGGTGGAGCACATTTCTGTCGTGATTATTCGTCGGTATTGTATCTTGTGTTATCACTATTGGAAAATGAAGCCTTTCTTCACATTTCTTTTTCTTTTGAATACCCTTGCTTATTGTATTAGTCCATGCTACAAATGCAAGTGAGAAGAATATAGAATTGTCTTCCTTTCTTTGGTAACTTCTGAGAGTTTGTCATGAAATAATTAATATCTCATGTAGTTGCTTCTTTCTTCTCTTCCTTTATGTAAAACGCGTGCAGACATCCATACAGGTGGACTCGTTTGCATCCCTGGTGCATCAAAAGAGTGTTCTTGTCAACCAAGTAACTTTGGAGCTTTCAGTGGTGCTTTCCCTCTGTTTTAGTGTATTTACACTGTTTTACAGAAAGCCTCCAATGGGTCTAAGACTCAAGCATACATCACTCATACTTCAGTTCCAGTCATTACTAGTATTTTTACCTAGATATCTGTATGATTGCTAAACTGTGTCCTTGTCTGCACTGTGCTTCTTTGTCATGACTAAACTGACGAAACTCTCCTGCCTCCCTCTGGAGCACCAGGCCCCTTGTCTTGGCATGGCACAAATCAGAGTACCTGGTCCACGGCACCCACCAGAGTACCTGGTCCACGGCACCCATCAGAGTACCTGGTCCATAGGGTGCTGCTTCACTGGATGGTGCGCTAATCCACGTGAAGCCCTAAGCAGATTCTCCCCTTGCTCATACTGCTCTCCAGTAGAGGTAGATGTCATGAAATAAGAGTATGTCTGCCCTGTCCAACCTAAAAGGTCCCACTACAGGTGGAGAAAGAAGCCAGCCCTGGTGGTGCAGTGGTTGGTGCTTAGCGGCTAACCAAAAAGTCAACAGTTCAAACTTACCAGCTGTTCCGTCACAGAAAGCTGCGCCAGTTTGCTTCGGTAAAGGCCGGGAGCAGTTCTCTGTGTCTGGCTGTTTGTTTCAGGGTCGTGGGGTCAGAATCGGCTCAGAAGAACCCACCAGCAGCGTGAAGAGCAGAGGCTACTCATTGTACAGTACCAGCCACACTGGAGGGTGGTGCCAAAGGTTTTCACAGTGCTCTCTCCTCTCCTTCCTCAGGCCTGCTTTGTGAAGAGAACATCGATGATTGTGCTGGGGGTCCCCACTGCCTCAATGGTGGCCAGTGTGTGGACAGAATTGGAGGCTACAGTTGTCACTGCTCGCCTGGCTTTGCTGGCGACCGGTGTGAGGGGGACATCAACGAGTGCCTCTCCAACCCCTGTAGCTCCGAGGGCAGTCTGGACTGTATACAGCGCACCAACGACTACCTGTGTGTGTGCCGCAGCGCCTTCACCGGTGAGAACCTTCGGGCCTGCCAGCCTCTCTGCCACTGGGGGATCTAGCAGTGAGGAAATTGGGCCAGGCTCTACTTGACCCAACCTAAGAGAAGAATTTCTTCCCTATGGAAAAGTAGGCCAGCTTAAGAGCCCTGGAGACACAGTGGGCTATACTTGAGGCTGCTAACCAAGAGGTTAGTCGTTTGAAACCACCAGTGGGTGGTTCCGAGGGAAACTGGTGAGGCTGTCTCGTCCCATAAAGAGTTAAAGGCTCAGAAACGCAC
Source organism: Echinops telfairi (assembly GCF_000313985.2). Lineage (NCBI taxonomy): Eukaryota > Metazoa > Chordata > Mammalia > Afrosoricida > Tenrecidae > Echinops > Echinops telfairi. The sequence continues at coordinate 1,962,718 of NW_022111366.1, forward strand.
AGGGGCAGTTTGACTCTGTTTATAGGGTTGGTATGGGCCGGCTTTGATTGGACGACAGTGAATGAGTGAGTGAGAAGCCAACTTAATTTAAGGGCTCCTGGTTTCCAAAGGCAGAGCGCAATGCTACGTTATAATAAGCAATCTCCACGTTTCCGTTGCCCAAGCAACGCTTTCCCTTTTGTAGACATTGATTATATCATTGCCGTCGTAAACATAGAGTAAAATGGTAGCAAGGTGGGAGTGGTTCTAACCCTGTTTCCATTGCCCTGCCTTCTGAAGCATGTCCTTTAGAAGTGAGGAAGTTGAGAGAGACTCCTCTCAGCTCCTTTGGGCCTGTGGTCAAGAGGCCGTAGTCCCTGGAGAAGGACCTCAGGCTTGGTAAAGCAGAGGGGCAGGAAAGGAGGAAGGCAGACAGTGATAGGGGTTGGCACAGTGGCTGCCACCAGGGTTCAAACAACAGCAATTGTGTGGGTGACCGGGCGGTGTTCCATTCTGGCGTGCGCAGGGTCCCTGTGAGTTGGCGCCAACTCAGCAGCACCTGACAACAGCAGTTCCCTTTCTAGATCTGCTTTAGCAAATTCCCACACAGGTGGCTGAAAATGGACTTGTTTATTAACCCAGAGTTCTAGATGCTAGAAGTCCTAGAACTAGGTACCAGCAAGGCCATGGTGAGTCCTCTCTTGAAGGTTTTATTGGACATCTTGCTGAACCGCTCCCAGTTTCTGGCATTCTTTGGGTCTTGACTTCTGTATGTCTTTGTGGCTCTTCGTCTTTTTAAAGGCATCGCTCAGTTTTGTAGCCACTCTATTCTAATATAACCCAGCTGATGGCATCTTTGAAGACCCTTTTCCAAGGAAGGTTACGTTTAGTTGCCGAGAGTTGGTACTTGAGGGTGTCTTTTTCGGGCACATAATTCAACCTATAATGGCTCGCTTGTTCCTGCTAAGTGAGTACTGTCCAAAGGGGGCCATCTCCCCAGGTGCCAAGAGACTTCAGCTGTACTCGACGTCTCCTTCACAGTTTCAGTTGCTTGGTCCACTCTGACGGGCCCTGGTGGTGTGATGGTTTATGTGTTGGGCTGCTAACCACAAGATCAGAAGGTTGGGTCCACAGGAGAAAAATAAAGCTGCCTGTTCTCATAAACACGAACAGTCTCGGAAATCCTATGGGGAGGTGTGTAGTTGACTTCATCATAGACATTCTGTTCCAGAACTGTACCTGGAGAAAATTAACTCTGCAAAAACTGAGCTGAGTTTTAATCAGTGTTTTCCAAAGTGGGTGATACCATCCCCTGGGAGAATTTCTTCTTCTTCTTTTTCTGAATAGGGGGCAGTAGACCAAACAAGTTTGGTCACCTACGTTTGAAAGCAAGGCCACTCAGGTTTCAGAACAGCCAGAAGTAATTGAAAAGAGATTGTAGCACAAATCATCATATAGATGTTTTGGCCTAGTAAAACGACTTCTATGAGGTAGATGATGTTAACAGAATGCAGTGAATGATTTTGCTGTGTTTCCTTTAACTTAGGAAAGCCAACATACCTTCAACAGACTGAGTTTCCTTTTCCTTTTTACTTCTTTCTTTCCTGTGGGATTAGATTAGGGTCACTTTTTACATCCAATCTGCTCTGTGAGTTGGTCCAGAGCACATGTGCATATACCTATTTGTGAGAGAGGCAAGCGAGGCAGTGGAGCCAGGATAACCCTGAGATGGAGATAGTGTTTTCTTTCTCTCATCTTCCCATGGGATTAAAACTCAACTGTTGCATGCACACACACACAAGTACATGTTGCTCCATCACTAATGCTCTAACTCACGTGCCTGCAGGGCTCTGTTCAATAACTTGCCATCTCTACTGTGGCCTCTAATAACCCTCTTTGTTTTCTGCCTTGAGGCCGTCACTGTGAGACCTTCATGGATGTGTGCCCCCAGATGCCTTGTCTCAACGGAGGGACGTGTGCTGTGGCCAGCAACATGCCTGATGGCTTCATTTGTCGTTGTCCCCCGGTAAGTGTCCTGTGGATGCTTTAAGGAGCATGTTCTCCTCTGGGCAATCTCTTCCCCAAGTGACGCTTCATCCTATTTTGCTTTGTTGCTTCATGCACCACGATGGGGAGATTTCTCAGTTTCAGATCCTTCTGAAGAAAACACTTGGGTTTTTTCACTTAATGCTGTTGACAACTTTCAACCACACAATAGATGGCCTATAATGTGACCAGAAGCACCTGGGAATCTGTGCGTGAGGTGTTCACAGCCTCCCAGTTGTGTGAACAGAACAAGGAAACACTGCACGGTTTAAAATCAGGAAATGTGAGTGTGTCAGGATTGTGTACCCTCACCGTATGTGGTCAAGCTGTACGCTGAGCCAGTCATCAGAGAAGCTGGAGTGTATGAAGAAGAGTGCAGCACCAGGATTGGAGGAAGACTGATTAACAGCCTGCAGTATGCAGATGACCCAACCTTGCTTGCTGAAAGTGAGGAGGACCGGACTCCCTGTGATGAAGATCAAGGCTTGTAGCTTGCAGTAAGGATAGACCAAAGTCCTCACAAGTAGATCAACTGGTAATATCATGTTCAGTAGATAAAAGGTTGAAGTTGCCAAGGATTTCCTCTTATTTTGATCCACAATCAATGCTCATGGAAGGAGCAGTAAGAGAAAAAAGACATTGCATTAAGTAAATCTACTGCACAAGACCAGACCTCTTTAGAGTATTGAAAAGCAGGGATGTTACTTTAAGAACTAAGGTGCGCCTGACCCAAGCCATGGTGTTTTCCATTGTATCATATGCATGTTGCTGGAGAAGAATATTGAAAATACTCTGGACTGCTTAAAGGACAAAACAGTCTATTGAAAGAAGTAGGGCCAGAGGCAAGGATGGTAAGACTTTGTCCTACCTACGGTGGCCATATTGTCAGGAGAGGTCAGTCTCTGGAGAAGGACACTGCGAAAGAGAAAGGCCCTCGACCAGGCGCGTGCACACAGTGGCTGCATCCATGGGCTCAGGCTTAGGAGCAATTGTGAGGACAGAGGAGGACCGTGCAGTGTTTCCTTCTGTTGTGCAAAAGGTCACCGTGGGTCAGAGCCAACGCGATGGCATCTGGCAACAGCAGCAGCAGCCCCGGGGAGGTCCACAGGACCTGGAACAGCCCGCCACGGGACTGCGCTGGCAATCCAAAAGGGCACCATTGGCTCTGGGCTGAAGTTCAGATTGAATGCGGAGAGAGACGAGGAGGAAAGCAGTGGAAGTGGTACGTACGTACGTGAGGGTGGAAGTGACAGGAGTGCCGTCACACCGTGAGGCCTGCAGCCGCTGTCACAAACCGCTGAGCGTTGAGTGGAAAACCGATTTGCTCTGTGAATTTTTACCCAAACCACAATGAAAAGCTTCTTCTGTTTTTAAGTTTAAAAATGCAGTTTAATATCTCCCAGGAAGAGTAGCTCCTGAGTTGGACTGTCAGTCTTGAGACGCATCGAGGCAAACTCCGAGGAAGTGGCAGAGCGAATCCTTGCAAATCTGCAAATCGCCGGGGCCTCCGGCTTCCCAGTCCTCTGCTGCAGAGGCGTTCGGTACCCAGTTTGGGCCAGCGCTGGTTGGGAAGGCGACTTAAGGCTTTGGCAGGAACCATTCGGGAGAACAAACCTTCTTCTGTCCTTGTGCTATGCACGGTGTGTTAGCTCTGTCAGAAGCTGAGCCTCCCTCAAATGGAGAGAGACCCATAGATGCTCAGTAAGCTTGCCTTGGCGAGGCAGGAAGGAAGACTGCAAGGCGACATGAGAACTTCTCCCGGTAGATCCTTTATCAGACTGATTACCGGGTGGTTGGAGAAGGTGCGTGTAGATAAGAGTGTCACCTGGACGTAATTGCCAGAAGTGCTCTGTTAATGAGGGAATGCTGCTCTCACCCCATGGACCCTTCAGCCCAGGCCTACAGGGTGACTTGAAGAGGGCTTTAGAGACCTTGGCCCAGGAGGCTGCGTGAGGGATCTGAGAGAGGCGCCTGGCCTTTCTCTCCGGAGATGTGCCAGGGAGGAGGTCGGGAGGGGGGAGCAGGCAAGCCCTCCAGCGTTTCCCGCCAGCCTCATCTCTTCACCGATTTCCACAGGGTTTCTCCGGGGCAAGATGCCAGAGCAGCTGCGGACAAGTCAAGTGCAGGAGAGGGGAGCAGTGCGTGCACACTGCCTCAGGACCCCGCTGCTTCTGCCCCAACCCCCAGGACTGTGAGCCAGGCTGCTCCAGCAGCCCCTGCCAGCACGGGGGCACCTGCTATCCTCAGCACCAGCGTCCTTATTACTCTTGCCAGTGCCCTCCCTCGTTCCAGGGCAGCCACTGTGAACTCTATACGCCGCCCCCCAGCACACCTCCTGCCACGTGTCTCAGTCAGTACTGCGCTGACAAAGCCCGGGACGGTGTCTGCGATGAGGCCTGCAACAGCCACGCCTGCCAGTGGGACGGGGGCGACTGCTCGCTCACCATGGAGAACCCCTGGGCCAACTGCTCCTCCCCGCTGCCCTGCTGGGACTACATCAACGACCAGTGTGACGAGCTGTGCAACACGGCCGAGTGCCTCTTTGACAACTTCGAGTGCCAGCGGAACAGCAAGGCGTGCAAGTAAGGGCGCAGGTCCCCAGAGGCTGAGAGGGACTGTCACTAACACAGCTCCGTCTCTGTTCTCGCTCCTAACCACTCCAGTGCTTCAGCCCAAGCTGCCTCTGCTTTCCAGCCGGGTGCCCCGAGGCCCCCTTCTCCGGGCCGGCAGCCTGGTCCCGCCGCCGCACACGATCCGACCCCATGGCCTCCCGGCTGACAAGAGGCTCAGGATTGCTCACTGCACAGTCACCCTCTCTCTGCTCTCTCTGCCTTCTCACCTGCTGCTCGCGCCACTTCCTGGGGGAAATAGCTCCCGGGCAGCCTCTCCCAGGCAGCCTCTTACGTCACCTGCCTGCAGGATGGACAGAAAGGTCTGTACCTGTCCCTTATCACCCATTCATTCCGTTCCCGAAGACTGGCTTTTCTTATCTGGGTTTTGTCGGATACTTAAGATCAACTGGGTCGCTCAGTTAGCCCTCCTGGTCTTCATTGTTTCAGCTTTTTGGCAATTTTATGGTTGCTGTAGGGTTTCCGTGGCACCATAAAAATCTACCATCCCGTTTCATTTAACCGCAGCGAATGACCCACAACGTTGTGAGGCACAGATAGAGCATGGCTCTTTCATAGTGACAAAGGCGCCCTGGTGGCAGTATGGGGCAGGTGTTCAAACCCCCATCTGCTCCTCAGGAGGAAGGTGCGGCTGTGCGATCTCTTAAAGATAGGCAGCCTTGGAAACGCTGCACAGGGTTGCTTTAAGTTGGAGTCAACTCGATGGCCGTGGTTGGGTTTTGGTTTTCCCAGTGAGGGAGCAGAGGCCTGGAGAGGTCAGGCAACTTTCCAAAAAACATAGACATCCTTCCGGACTCCTGACCTCTCCCTTGAGCGAGGAAGGTAAGTTTTACCCACTAGTACAAATGCCAGGGGGAGGTGAGGACCACCGAAGTAGCATGCACAGGATTTGAGTTCTGGCCTCACATTCCATTCCCCAATATTTGATTTTGGGGAAGGACCTAGGGAAGGCTACACGTCGGGTCTGCTGTGCAATGTGGAATGTACATTCCCTCTACCCTTTCTAGGTGGGGCTCAGTTTGGCCAGGGGAAGAGTGGACCACATCGGCCTGGGCCTCCGTAGGGCAACTCTTGATGGCTCCCGGCTAGTTCTCCAGTTTCTAGAGTCAACTCTGGCTTCCAGGAGCTCACCGTGGAGAGCTCACCAGGGGCAGTGTATACGAAAGTAGAGGAAGCACAAACTGGGCTGGTGTTTACTTCAGATACGGAATTTCAGCTAGAAAGCACCCCATGGGCAGGTGAGCCCATGGTGCCGAGTGGGCAGAGAGCTGCCTGTACCTCACTCAGGGAGCGCTCATTGAAGAGTGCACAGGGGGCGGAGCTGGCCTCTAGATGTCAGAGAGAGGAGAAATCAGACAGGCTCCCTGGGACATCTGGGTCCTGGGTTGGCCTCCAGATGATGGGTTGGAAAAGCCTTGGTCGTTGCAGGTGGAAAAGCAAATAGAATTCCAGGCCGTCCTGAACCCCTTTCCCTGTTCCCTGCCTCCTCTGCCCCTCCCTGCCCAGGTATGACAAGTACTGCGCAGACCACTACAAAGACAACCACTGTGACCAGGGCTGCAACAGCGAGGAGTGCGGCTGGGACGGCCTGGACTGTGCTGCTGACCAGCCGGAGAACCTGGCCGAGGGGACCCTGGTTGTCGTGGTGCTGTTGCCGCCTGAGCAGCTGCTCCAGGATGCCCGCAGCTTCCTACGGGCACTGGGCACCCTGCTGCACACCAACCTGCGCATCAAGCGGGATCCCCAAGGGGCCCTCATGGTGTACCCCTATTATGGAGAGAAGTCAGCTGCCATGAAGAAGCAGAGGATGACACGCAGGTCTCTTCCTGTCGAAGACGAGCAGGAGGTAGCCGGGTAGGTTTTTAGTTTCTGAACCTCTTCAGGCTTAACTTTGTAAGACTGAGCACTTTGATACTCAGCAGAAGTCGCAGCACAATTTCTAAAACCACAAACAGCCCTCAAGTCGAGCAAACCCATTCCCCCAGTACATCGCCCTAAAGATGAAGCACAGTCTTGACTGATCTTGGGGTCCAGAAAAGTGGGCTGGACTAAGCAAGACGTCTGACCAAGGGCTGAAATCCCTAACTTTGGCCAGAGGTGCCTCAGCTCACCTGCTAGGACTTTGCTTTGGTATGGTGCAGCGCCTTCATTCACCAGTGTCTCTTTAACCGGAGGGATCTCCCATTCTGTCAGTTCACACTGCACTGTGTGTTGGTATACATCACAGCTTCCCTTCCTGCAGCTACCCAAGATACGGATACAGAGTCAGACAAGAATAGGGTCCAGAATGTAGCTAGGGGCAGCGGGAGGACAATTCTTAGAGTACTACTTAACCCCCACCCCGCCCCTCCCCAAATTGTGTAACGCATGCATTATGTGTGTAAAAGTACAGTACATTTGTAAAGATTGCAGCCTAGACAACCTGTGGGAGAGTTCTACTCCATCACATGTGGTCACTATGAGTTATAATTGACCTCACGCCACCCAGTCACTACTACCAAGTGTGAGCAGTGGGTGGGAAGAGGGTGAGAACAGACCCCTAAAAGAGAAGCACTGAAGACAAACTGCTCACAGTTTTGTTTTCTTTTTTTAAAAAAATCCTTTTATTGGGAGCTCTTCCAGCTCTTACAGGAATCCATACATCAATTGTATCAGTACATCGTTTTCAAAATGACAGTTTTATCAGGTTGGCTTGAGTGGCTCCAGACAGAAGACTTAGAAGCAGCCAGACGAAGGAAAGTGAGACACACCGTAGGTGGAAATGAGTGTTTAGGAGTTGAATGGTCAGGGTCTTCAAAG
>NW_022111366.1:1970309-1986555 GCF_000313985.2 Echinops telfairi
ATCATCCCACAGCTCCAGGATATTCCTGGAAATTGACAACCGCCAGTGTGTTCAAGATTCAGACCAGTGCTTTAAGAACACCGATGCGGCAGCAGCCCTGCTGGCTTCTCACGCCATCCAGGGGACCCTGTCGTACCCTCTTGTGTCTGTCATCAGTGAGTGGCACCCAGGTCAAGGGGGGGAGGCAGGGGAAAGGCACCACTTGGGTGCAGAGGGAAGGGGCATGTGCCAAGGTGCAGCTGGTGAGATCAGGTGCCACCTCAGAGAACGTAACCCTAAGATTTAGAGGCTGACATTTACTCATCACTTGCCCTGTCTCTGAACTTTGCAGGTGAATCCCGGACCCCCAAAAGCACTCAGCTCCTCTATCTACTTGCTGTTGCTTTTGCCATTATCCTCTTTATTATCCTGCTGGGGGTCATCATGGCAAAACGAAAGCGGAAGCACGGCTCTCTGTGGCTGCCTGAAGGCTTCACCCTTCGCCGAGACTCCAGCAATCACAAGCGCCGCGAGCCAGTGGGGCAGGACGCCGTGGGCCTGAAGTAAGAGGCATTGCAACAAGTACTTCTGAGCAGTGCTAACTCTTGAAAACAGGCTGTGTTGAATCATGATGTTAAATTCTGAGCTTGGATTACACGCTCATACTTAAGGCTGCCTCTGAATGTCTCCTGGTGCTGAGACCACACTCAGTCCGAGCTCCTCTAGGCTGCATAGCTTAGCCCCATGGTGCTCGGATTCCACGTTGCAGCTCACTGTTGTAGCCCTCGGGCCATGGGAAAGGGAAGGGGACATGCTTAGGAAACGGCACATGAGCCACTGACCAGCTTCTCTGGCCCAAGAACCCCCAAATTCTGCATATAGCCATGGGAATGTGTCGTGGTAGCAACTTAGAGTTAAAAACAAGTCATTCATCTGGGGCCTAACCTCCGCTCTTCTCTCTCCTCTCTCTCACCGTCTAATATCAGAAACCTGTCCGTACAAGTTTCAGAGGCTAACCTAATCGGTTCTGGAACAAGTGAACATTGGGTCGATGCTGAAGGACCCCAGCCAAAGAAAGCCAAGGTAAACTGGCAGTAGTAAGACCACTACCATTGTCTGGTGGTCACATTTCACATTTCTGTCCTTTGGCATCTGGAGTAACCTGAATGGGAGCCAAAGATGGTCGTCTCCATATGTCATCCAGGCAGCGGCTTTCTCTAGTACTAATGAAAGGCAGGAATCCTGAAGTCATTGATGGTTACCTGTGCATGTTTTCCAGTTGGAGTGCTCCAACTGTAATAAGCTATGGCCCTTCCTCAAGTGTCATGCTGAGAGGAATTAGTGTTCTCCTTACCTTTTTCTGGAAGGGAAGACACAGTTGAGCAGTAGAAGAAACCAGTGACCATTGAGTTTGGAGGCTCCACATTTTGATCCCACAAAACTAAAACCATACAGAAGTAAGAGGTAGATTGGCATGAGGCTGCTGTGGAAAAGACACCCAGCCAGCCACTCACCTACCCATCTATAGTCACACAGGATTAAGAGTTAGTAACACATGACAGCTAAGATCGTTGTTGTAGTTAAAACCAGAATGTGGTACAAGTCCACAACTCTGCTACTTACTGACGGGACAAGTTATTTCACTTCTTTGTCTTTAATTTTCCCTATCCATAAAATGGGAAGAATAATAATATTTACCTCTGAATGGTTGTGATCATTAAGCACAGCAATATATGGAACATTCCTGACCTAGTTTCTGTGATATGCTAAGTATTCAACAAGCGAGAGCTGCTTTTTAAATTGTAAAAACTTATTGTTCAACCAATATTTTTGAGTGCTTTCGATAGCTGGGCACTGTGGTAAGGACAGGGATGCGCTGCAGACAGGTGCATCCCTGATCTTACAGTTGAGTGGTAGAGCCTGCAGGTGTGAGCCCGGAACACCATGTTTGTCGCAGAGGCAAGCAGGGTGTGCTATTTTGGATATGTAAGTTCTGATTTCCATTTGAAGGTTAAGTAGGGGTTTTGCAAACAAAAGAATGAGGGAAATCAGTTCAGACAGAGGAGTAACAGTAGCAAAACACTAGAAACAAAAATATGTTTCTTTAAGGCTCTCGGTGGTCAGGTTGAGTCTGAAGTGTGGCCTTGGGAAGCACTGTGCAGAGATGTTGCGCGGGAGTGATGGGGGTGAAGCCCACACCGGGGCCAGCTCCTTGTAGGCAAGTACTGGTGGAAGGTCCAGTTGATGGGGAAGATTGTTCTTCTTGTTCAGGGTGAAGTTGAGGCTTTACTCTCAGAAGAAGATGACCCCGTGGACCGACGCCCATGGACACAGCAGCACCTGGAGGCGGCCGACATCCGTGGGACGCCCTCATTGGCACTCACTCCTCCTCGGGCAGAGCAGGAGGTGGATGTGCTGGATGTGAACGTCCGCGGCCCAGGTCAGCACCAGCCAGCCTCCCCTCGTTACCAACATGCCCCGCCCCGCCCTGCGCTCAGCCCACCCGGTGGGACGCCACCGCCAGTTCCACAGACCTATCGGCCTGAGGCAGCATGATCCTTCAGGAATAAATGCCTGCCCAACTTGTGAACTCCTATGGGGAAGACAAAATAATTTTACGTTGTTCCCGTGACAGCATATTTGAAGAGGAACCAGCTGATTAGATTGGCTCAATAGTAAAATGGAGAAGCAATGTCTCAAAGCAGAGGGATGAAAAATGAGTTTAGCTGATGATTAGTATATTTGAAATTAACTGAGGTGTTTCAGTTGGATATTTTAGAATATCTCATTTAAAATAACATGAAACTTAGACAGAAAAGTATGTCTAACCTAATAGATGAGCTCCCAGTGGGAGACCCTGACTTCTCCACTACTGTCTCCAGAAAGGACATCAAGAGCAAACGCGCCACCCCATTGAGCCCGGTCTGATTCAAAGCCACCCTCGAGGACAGAGCAGAACTCTGTGGGCTGTCCAGGCTCTATTTTGACAGAAGCTGACTGCCACATCTCTCCTCAGCAAAGGGGGTTTGAACTGCCAAAAGCAGCTGGTGGGCTGGAACCACCGACTTAACCATTGTGCCACCTGGGCTTCTTTGAAAAACCAAACCCACTGCCATCGAGTCAATTCTAACTCATAGCAACCACAGATGGGGTTTCTGAGAGTTTATAAATCTTTTCATGGGCAGATAACCTCATCTTTCTCCCTTAGAGTGGCTGGTGGGCTTGAACTGCTGACCTGTGGCTAGCAATCTAACACTTAGCCCACGGCGCCTCCAGAGCTCCTTTGGAAAAGGCATTATCAGAGGAAAAGTAGGTGACCGGTGTAAAGCTAGTTACTAATTCCCCAAGGACACAGAATCCTCCAGTCACAACCCCCAATACGGATAACATTCACTGCCATTGAGTCAATTCTGACTCATAAGGACCCTTTAAGACAGGATAGAAATGCCTCTGTGAATTTCAGAGACTAACTCTTTATAGGAGTAGAAAGTCTTACCATTTCCACAAGGAGCAGCTGGTGGTTTCAAACTGCTGACTTTGTGGTTAGCAGCCCAACCTGTAATCACTACATCCCATAGGGACAACTTGAGTTAAAATGAACTAATCCAACAATTGGAGCGATTGAATATTAACTTCCTTCTCCTCCTTGAATACTTTCCTGAATTTTTCTTCCCCACAGACGGGTGCACCCCTCTGATGCTGGCATCTCTCCGAGGAGGCAGCACAGACATAAGTGATGACGATGAAGACGCAGAGGACTCGTCTGCCAACATCATCACAGACCTGGTCTGCCAAGGTGCCAGCCTCCAGGCCCAGACAGACCGCACGGGCGAGATGGCCCTGCACCTTGCAGCCCGATACTCCAGAGCAGATGCTGCCAAACATCTCCTGGATGCAGGCGCAGACGCCAATGCCCAGGACAACATGGGCCGCTGCCCTCTCCATGCTGCCGTGGCAGCCGATGCGCAGGGCGTTTTCCAGGTAGAGAACGTGACATGCGTCCCCTCACGCAGTAAGATATCTGTGCTTGAGTCTCGGCAATGCACTTCATCTGTCATGGAATGCATCTGTAATCCCTTGGGAGCGTTAGGGCAGATGTTAGAGTTATACTTGTTAGGTGAGTAAGCAGGAAAAGATGGTCGGCAAACTGGCCCAGAAATAAGCAGCCAGGCAGTGACAAAGCCAACAGCAGATAGTACCAGTCTCCCGGTCACTCCGTGCCCTTCTCTTCAGGCTGCCTTCCGAGAGAGTAGATCAAACCGAGTGGTACCAGCTCCAAACCAAGTGCTCCTTGGCCGTTTTCTTTCTTTCCTACTCCTTTTATTGGATACATTTTCAAAAGTGCCTCCTTTTAGTTGAACCGTTTACAAGATGCGGCTGGAGAGGAATCATTTCTAGGGTTCAGTTCCTTTTTCTGTATTTTCTTTTGGATGGCATTACACACAACTCACCCTATGTCCACTCACAATTTCTACATGAACAATTCAGCGACAGAACATTCTCCAGATGCGTCACATGTTCACTGTTTTCCCATATTGTTTCATCTCCATTAATGTAACTTGCTGTCCCTTAAAGGTCTCGTCTGTGCTTTAGATGAACTATTATTGTTTAAACCCCGAGAGATACTTCTTTATAAGAGAGCAATGCTCAAGGGAAACAGCTTGTATTCTTCCTATATTTGAACTTCAGTCCTGATGATTAAGAATAAATACTTCCGCTGTTGAGGCCACGTGAGACGCTGAAATGCTGGGCTCTTTTCTTGGCGTGAGTTCAGTTATGCTCCTGGAACACTCACAACTTGTAAGCATGCGGTGTCACCTTAGAGGGTACACCAGAAATGCGGGTTTGCCCTTCTCCCCCAATCACCCTCTTCGCATAGACTATGGAAGTATGTGGCCCGTTGTTCTCAAGCACCCGTTCACGCGTTCATTCAACAAGGACGTATGAGCCACCATCTTGGTACACGAGTAACAAGACATCCGCCGCCCTCCAGGGATTGAAGCGCGTCACCGCTGCACTTGTGCCCGTGTTTCTTCTCTTAGTTTCACTCTTTTCCTTCGTCCAGGTGACTCTCTTCTCTCCCTCCTCTAGATCCTGATCCGGAACCGGGCAACCGATCTAGATGCCAGGATGAATGATGGCACGACCCCCCTGATCCTGGCTGCCCGCCTGGCTGTGGAGGGCATGGTGGCAGAGCTGATTAACTGTCAAGCTGACGTAAACGCAGTGGACGACCATGGTAGGGACAAGAGGCTGAGGTTTGGGTTCTTACCTGCAAAGCACACATTTAGGAATGGGAATTTGTTAGAGTTCCCGTGAAGAAGTGTCTTGGGTACAGTTCCTGAGAAGCCTCCATCCATCCATCCGTCTGTTCTTCCTTTCCTTCAATATCTATTTGTTCAGCTCAGGGATTGGAGGCAGTAGGGCTCCCTAGAGGAAGATGAGGAAGGATGGGGCTTCTTAGACCTCACAGAAGGTCTGTGAAAGGTTTGCCTGTGTGGGATCCTGGCCACGTTTACCCTGGCAACTGAATGAGAGCTGACTTCATGGGAAGGGCGGTTGGACATCCGAAGTGTGCATTCTGGCTTGTCATAAATAGGCACCTGTCTTCAGTGATGTGCCTTGATAGATTCTGCTATGGAGAATAACTTAAGTACCACAGACAAATGATCCTTTCACCTAGAGGTCTTCTGAAGGCTAGGCAGTCTGTACCAGCTGTGGTCCTTCCTTTATACTAAAAAAAGGACATAGCCCCTGCTCACTAAGATGTTTTCCTCCTGCAGGAAAATCTGCCCTTCACTGGGCAGCTGCGGTCAATAATGTGGAGGCGACCCTCTTGTTGTTGAAGAACGGAGCCAACCGAGACATGCAGGACAACAAGGTATAGTGTGGGATCGGAGTGGGCTCACGCAATGCGCATGGCACAGCCTCAAGTTTGAGGCCCCTTCCCTTTCAATGAGGAGCCCTGGTGGCAGAGAGGGCTGCCAGCTGAGCTGCTGACGATAGCAGTTTGAAGCCACCCACGGCTCAGCAGGAGAAAGATGAGGCTGTCTGCCCTTGTAAAGATTGACAATCTAGAATCCCAAAGAAGCCGTTCTACCCAGTTCTACAGAGTCACTGTGAGTTGGAACGGACTCAATGGCAGTGAGGTTTTGGCCTTCCCCTCTCCGATCCCCAGGCCCCTGCCCTTTGAATGGTATAGCTGCGCTTGTGGTGGATGTAGACAAAGATGGAAGCAGGTTGGACAGGACTTGTATCCAGAGAGCTTGATGGAGGATGCCGGGATTATCCAGGGCATGTCAGATTGAGACCTGGGCCCAACTCAGTGCTCAGTTTGCACCAGGCTGCCTGCCCATATCGTTGGGGTGGCCTACCTGCCCTCTGTCCATTCGTTCTCCCACCTTGTTCAGCTTTTCTCTTTCTCTTCCTCTTTCTACTCCAGTCCTCTCAGCTACGGTTGTCTCCTCTCTTTTTCCTGTCTCGTCTTTCTTTAGTTTCCCCCAGTTCTATTCTTGCCTTAGTTCCTTCTCTTCCATTCTTATCTCTAACTCCGGCCCCGCTTAGAAGGTTCTCTGGATAGACTGGCCTCTGTATGCGTGTATTCCCATGGGGCATGGCAGCACCCTCAAGAAGGCAGGCTCTGGGGGGAGGGGGGTTGAAAAATAATCTTCCCTTTTTTCATGTGAAAAGCACAGACGCATATACTGTCTATCTGTGGTAGGATGGCTTCATGGGACAGGAGGTGATGAGGGCAAGAAATGATGTCTAAAAGGACTCCTGATGGGGGGATGACAAAAAGGCAGCAAGGCTGGGCGGGGCACACTGCTCCGCTCCCAGAAGTAAGACTAACGTGCCTTCTGCACGGGCTTCTCCCGCAGGAAGAGACACCTCTGTTCCTCGCTGCCCGGGAAGGGAGCTATGAAGCGGCCAAGATCCTGCTAGACCATTTTGCCAACCGGGACATCACGGATCACATGGATCGCCTGCCCCGGGACGTGGCTCGGGACCGCATGCATCATGACATCGTGCGCCTCCTGGACGAGTACAACGTGACCCCGAGCCCTCCAGGCTCTGTGCTGACTTCCGCCCTCTCGCCTGTCATGTGTGGACCCAACAGGGCTTTCCTCAGCCTGAAGCACACCCCTGTGGGCAAGAAGCCGAGGCGGCCCAATGCCAAGAGTGCCATGCCCACTAGCCTCCCTCACCTGGCCAAGGATGCCAAGGGCAGCAGGAGGAAGAAGGCTCTGAGTGACAAGGGCCAGCTGTCTGAGAGCTCGGTGACTTTATCCCCCGTCGATTCCCTGGAGTCTCCTCACACATACATGTCTGACACCACCTCCTCTCCAATGATCACATCCCCTGGGATCTTACAGGCCTCACCACCCAACCCTCTGCTGGCCTCTGCTGCACCCCCTGCCCCCGCCCACTCACAGCATGCCTTGTCCTTCTCTAGCCTTCATGAGATGCAGCCTTTGGCCCCAGGAGCTGGCACTGTGCTTCCCTCTGTGAGCCAGTTGCTGTCTCAGCACCACATCGTCCCTCCAGGCAGTGGCAGTGCAGGGAGCTTGGGCCGGCTGCATCCGGTCACCGTCCCAGCGGACTGGATGAGCCGCATGGAGATGAACGAAAACCAGTACAATGAGCTGTTTGGCATGGTCCTCACTCCATCTGAGGGCACCCACCCTGGCATAGCTCCCCAGAGCAGGCCGTCGGATGGCAAGCACGTAACTGCCCCTCGTGAGCCTTTGCCTCCCATTGTGACTTTCCAGCTGATCCCCAAAGGCAGTATAGCCCAACCAGCTGGGGTTCCTCAGCCTCAGCCCAACTGCCCTCCAGCAATTGCAGGACCCCTGCCCACTATGTTCCAGATTCCAGAAATGGCCCGCTTGCAAAATGCGCCATTCCCCCCAGCCATGATGCCCCAGCAGGATGGGCAGGTAGCTCAGACCATTCTCCCAGCCTATCATCCCTTCCCAGCCTCGGTGGGCAAGTACCCCACGCCCCCTTCACAGCATAGTTACACCTCCTCGAATGCTGCCGAGCGAACGCCCAGCCACAGTGGTCACCTCCAAGGCGAGCACCCCTACCTGACACCATCCCCAGAGTCCCCTGACCAGTGGTCAAGTTCCTCTCCCCACTCGGCTTCCGACTGGTCAGATGTGACCACCAGCCCTACTCCTGGGGGAGCTGGAGGAGGTCAGCGGGGACCCGGGACTCACAGGTCTGAGCCAGCACGCAGCAACATGCAGGTCTATGCGTGAACCAGTCTGCCTCCAGGGTCAGGCCAGAACTACCAATGGTAAGTGCTGCTGCTGTGGAACAACATGAAGGTCATCCGGGAGAGAAATGAAGAAATCTCTGGACCAGCTCCTAGAGGCAGGAGAGAGGATGCTCTTACCTTTGAGATTAAAGCAGAGACGCACTTTCATCCGCTTCATTCACTGGGCACCTGTAGGCTCTTTGTTTGGGACAAAGCTCCCCCTCTCTCTTGCCCACCAGGTCCAGTTCATGGCATTACAAGGTGAAGACAAGCCCTGAGGTCATGTTGGCGCTCCTCCTTTTGGGGAATTTGATGGATGCCTATCGTAGCCCAGATGTTCTTGCAGCCTGGACTGTATTTTCAGCTCTGAGGCCCGTGGCCAGATCTCTGAGCTGTTTCCACAGTCGAGTCCTGTTGGGACTTGTGCCCTGGCGTTCTGCCGGAGTTGATGTTTCTCATCTTTTCATCCTTGGACATTCCTCAGACTTCATTTGGCACCCCGCTGTTGCGCCCCTCCCTGGCTGTCCCCCTTCAGCACGGTATAGTTCAAGACCTCTGCGCTTTAACCCTTCCTCCCCTGGAAGGCAACCTCAGCCTCCTGTTTCCCTCCCATTTCCCAGGGCCCCAGGGTTTACTTGGGTTGTGCATAACCCTCTGCGCATGTTTCTTTAGGGAAAGGACCCACCACGTGCTCCGACAGTTCTCATTCCTGGAGGGAGAAGACTGGGCTTCGCACTCCCACCAACAGTCCCGGCCGGCCGGAAACCCAGCGAGGGTGGTTAGGGTCAGCACTGACCTGAGGGCAGTGCCTCGGTTTCTTGGAGAAGGACACGGTGCGGGTGGGACGAGGTCTGCGGGTAGGAGATCCCTTCAAGAGACTGCCGCCTTAGTTGCCGGGCCTGCTTGCAGGGCTACAGGTAAAGTTTACCTGGAACGAGGAGAAGTCTACTGTTTTTCCATTTCCAGCCCTAGTCAGTGTGAAAGTTTACCCTCAGCCGCCTAGGTACTAGGACTTTTCTGTTGTCATTTTCTTCGTCGTCGTCGTCACCGTCATTGTTTTTGAGCCAGAAAAATGTTGGGAATGACCAAGAGCGAAGTTAACTCGTGCAAGGAGTGGATGCCACCCAGCAGGCCCCTCCTGCCTGCCCCGCATTCTGTTGACTGCCAGGGAGAAGCTCCTTGCCAGCAGGTTGTCCAGCCCTCGGCCCTGCGCCTTTGTTCATTCTGCCCCAGGCTGGCTAAGCCTCTCCTCCCACGGAAGAAAACGTCTCAAACTCTGCACCCTCACGCTTTGGCCAACTCCAGGAACCTGCTTTCCGGCTCCTTACTTCTGTCAGCTGCGGCTTGCAGGCCCCGCTCTACACTTGGGTGCTCCGAGTCACCGGGGCACCTGCTACCTTCTCAAGGACCCAGCTTTTCTATAGGGAAAGGCTGGAAATGGAGAGGTGCTTCCTTTTCTAGAGTTCCAGCCTGCCCCCGTGCTGGGAGGGGAGCTGGGAGGGCCTCGCTCCTGCCTGCTGTGGCGGGTCCTTCCTCTGCTCACAGCGTTTCCGTTCAGGAGACTTAGCAGTGCTGCTGGCCCTTTGGAAGTCACACTCCCATCTCTTGCCATCGGCCTTCTCAAGTGCACACTGTGCTGCCCCACACCCCGGTCTGCTCCTTTACTTGTCCTCGGAGAGACTGCCCTGACCTTCCTGTCAAGGGCAGGAGCAGCATCGGTAAGAGGAGAAATCAGATGGGAACATTTTCCTTTGTCTTCTACATGGGTCAACTAAAAGTCAGTCCCATGGCCATACTACCCTTTCTACCCAGCAGGCTCGGGCGCTAGTTCTGCCGAGTGTGTGGAGCTATTCATGGAATTTGGGTAGTCTGTTTTGCTATCAGTGATTGTCCTCAATCCTGCCAGGACCAGAAGCAGATGCCAATCCTCTCTGAGTGCCCGATTTATCTGACTGCAGCCCCATGTGAAAGCACTATGTGTTTGTGAGCATGACAGTTCTGCAAATGGTTTTTCAACACCCCCCCCCAAGTTTCAACACAAATAATTACTAGTCCTGCCTTGATATAAGCAATTTTTGTTCATTCTGTAGTTTTCTTCTCTCACACTGCTACATTGCACCTGCCTCTTTCAGTGTGTGAAGAGTTTATCCTTCAAAGTGATGACTCTCCACCCATTTGTCAGGTGGTGGATAGAGAGGGCTTCTCCGGACGGGCTGTTTTGGACCACAGCACACCTGTCCTCTCTGCACTCCTTCTGTAGCCCATTTCCCAAATTGTGCCCATGCGGATCCAGAGGTGTTGATCTTTGATCGCCTCCTCCACCCCTGAGCACAGTGGGGAACTAACTTGCTGGGTTCTCCCTGGGAAACTAAGGCCACTGCTTGGGGTTGGGAGAAGGTGCTGTGAGAGCTGCCATCCATCTGCATGCAGCGGGCATCGATGTTGCCGAGCATGAGGACACTCACTGCCTTTTGAGCATTTTATCCCATGGGAAGGACCCCTGGGTTGTACAGTATTTAATTAAAAAGGGAAGGTAAAATGGAGAATAATTTTCTCAGCAGGGTTCTAAATGGAAAACCAAGCTTTTAAAGGATTCATCTTTATGTCAACGTTCACACACACACCTTTTCTGTTTTGCTTGCTGTTTGTATGTTTAAGTTCGTCCATTGGGTCCTCATCTGCCTGACCTTGGGGATAAGTTTTTTTATTTGTTTATTTCTACAGTTTTGTTGTAAGCCTCGTTTCCTGTCTTACATGGATGGTGGGGGAGGAGAGACTTGAAGAGGAAAGAGACCGAGATGTTAAGATTTCATATGTGACCAGCTATTGTACTCGGGCCCATTGTGTATTCTTCCTATTAAATTGACTCGTCTGTAACCCTTGCCTAGTAACGGACCAAAGGTGTGATGTCTTCTTGGCGGGGAGGTTGGGCCTTAACCAGTACATTGAATGTATGACTCTTTGAGAGGAGAAATTTATATACCCAGAGGCCCCCACTAATAGCTGTTTGGTACTATGGCTCCTCATGTACATTTCCTGTAAAAGTGATATTATATCTGCTTGTATGAGAAACCCAATAACCATTAAATTGACTGCATGCTCCTGACTCTCTATAGTAAGGAAAATGCACACTTTGTTTTTACCTTTCAAACATTCATTCTAAAAGTAGCTAAGAACAAATTTATATGAAAGTATTTTCATCACAAAATAATAAAGTTACATGCCAAGTACAGTGGAATTTCTTCTCTTTTTTCTACCGATCCTTTGCCCTTAGCCCTCCAGGTTTTACTTCTATTCTGTCGTACGTTGTGGTGAGAGAAATCCTTTTCTTTTCATTCTGAAGGTCACATAACCAGGCACTGTGTTTTCCGTCTTGCGAGCAGATCGCGGATCCGTTTGGCTTTGAGCGAGAAGCTTTCTCCAAATCTGAAATGCGTCAAGACGGAGTCAACCTGCTGTACACGAACAGTAGCGGTGACAGACAGACAATTGCTTAGGACAAAGTACCTTCTTTGGAATGGGAATCATTGATATGGGCAATAATACCAATGATGTTATTACCTAAACAATTTTCAACATAATTCCTCAAAGTAAATTTTGTTTATCCCATTACCATCAGGTCAATTCCAGCTGTGAGGCCCGAGAGGACGGAGAAGAGTCAAAATGCCCCATTGGGTTTCCAAGGCTGTGGTGTTTGGGGAAGCAGACTGCTGCATCTTTCTACCATGCCGTAGGTGGCAGCTCCAAGCGCTGACCTTTCAGTTAGCTGAGGATTGAACCTTTCTGTCGCCAGAGCACCTTTAAATTTGGTGCAGACCCTAGTCTAAGTTGTATACAGTAGATTTTTAAGCATTGTTTGTTCAAAAGTTTATATTCCTAATATTTAAACTACAATCAGTGAGACGTTTGAAAATAAGGATTTGACTTTAGTACTATAAATAACATTTAAGAAATCCCTACCATCGAGTTGATTCTTATACATAGTGGCCCTACAAGACAGTAGAATTGTTCCATGGAATTTTTGAGGTGGTAAATCTTTACAGATACGGATAGCCTCATCTTCCTCCCATGGAGTGGCTGGTAGATTTGAACCGTCATCCTTTCTGTGAGCAGCCCAATGCTTAACGCATTGTCCCATTAGGGCTCTTTGCCTATAGCATTATTGGTCATATGGCAACCTTAGCATCTATTTTATTGCCACCCTGGTGTGTAGAAAGCCCCTGCATCACCCAGCCAGTACTAGATACTGGTTATACCCAGTGTGGGAATTTACATGGGACATTTATTTTTGTAACGGTTTTATTGGCATATAATTAATTCACATGCCATACAATTTGATGGTACAGATATATCTTCAAAAGTGTTGTGCAGTTATCACCACGATCGATTTTAGGTCAGTTTCTTTATCCTTGTATCCATTATTATGGTCTCATTAAACTCCCAACCTCCCCTGCAATAACTATAAAGAACTCAATCTAGTCTGTCTATGGATTACCTATCCTGGACTTCATATGAAGAAAATCAAACAAAAAACCCAACTGCAATAAAATAAAATACTGAAAAATCTCAATCTAAGAGAAAGCAGAAGATAATCGAAATAAATTTCAAATGGGTCAAAGAGGAAAGAAATGATTAGGTGTTAGATTTTCAACCTAACAATATCTGCAGTAATTCACTTTTGACTACTCTCTGTCTGAGGGCAAGACTGTTCTACAGGCTTCATCCTCATGGGGACTCTGCAAGTGGACTTTGGGCTTTCAGTGTCATCCATAGCCATCTACAAACCAGGTGCTCAGAACTTAAGCTCTGACACAATTTCCTCATCCAGCATTGGAAGAGGAAATTGTATTGGAGCTTAAGTTCTGATACTTTTTTAAAACTCTGAAACTTTTATTTTTTTGTTTTAAAATCCCCTCTGATCTTGGATTTTATTATTTACAATCCTTGGATCACAAGGGCTGCTGGGCTCTGTGTGGACTTCGCTGACTCCTCACTTAGATGGCTGCTTGCTTTAATACCCCAGACACTATTCTTTCTGATATCTGAGCACCATCTGTTCACGTTGCTCTAAGACCCATCTCTTCAGTGATCACTTCATGAGGGCAAGCGCTGTGCAGGGCCAAACTGTAAGGATTCATTCTTTTTAGATCGGGGCTTACAATGAAGTGCAAGCTCAAAATCCTTCTCATATATCTAAAGTTTATATATACAGTGAACCCTCGCCACTTTGCGCTTTGACTTCCGCGGCTTCACTCTATTGCGGTTTTTGCGTAACAGCGCATGCTCTGTCATTACTGCCACTGATTGGCTCATACTGTATACGCTTGATGCCATAAATAATATAATAAATAATAAATGATAATTGTAACGTCCAAAATGTTTTACTGTATTTTCCCTTTTTCGTTTAATAAATTGGGTAATATGAGTGTAATGGTGACTAAAGGGTGTTTTTTCATGTCCTCTATGCTCTAACTACGAAAATATTTGATTTACAAATAAGGAATCCTACTTCGCGGAATTTCATTTATCGCAGTAGGGTCTAGAACCGATTAACCGCGATAAACGAGGGTTCACTATCCTTGGCCCATCTGTTAGTTCTGGTAGACGAGAGAAACAAATCTATAGAAACTCGTGCATAAGAGAGTTTTGTATAAAGGATAATTGTACATGCCACGTGCTCATAAGAGGTACCATATAGACTCGTGTATAAGCCAAGTTTTTCAGAACACTTTTTATGCTGAAAAATCCCCCTCAGCTTATCCTCGAGTGAGGGTCCCACTTACCTGTTCTCTGGTGCAGCACGGGCATTCTCGTCTCTCCCGCTCATCTGCAGGCGCCTGCAGCCTCTGTGGGTGATCTGATGACTGCTATATCACCGCTCTTCTTTCTCCTGCATGCCAGCAGGCTCTGTGTTGTCCGTGCTGTGCTGGGCAAGAACCTGCCCGCTTCTGTGTGCTGGTACCTGGGCGCACCGCATCCTTGTCAGATGAATGCTGGATGCAGCCGCTCTTCTGCCCCTCTCCAGGGCTGTGACCAATGACGTAGCCTTTACAGCCTTACCAGTGCTTGGTTACGCCCCCTTGCTCCGGCCAAGCATTGCTCAATACAAGTACCAGTATATCTCTGGTCTTGGATATACAGTACGCTTATTTACAGTACTTAGTCTGCTATATTTTATTTTTTATTTTCTTTTTAACCCCTATCTGGACCCAGTGTTGACTATGCTTGCATAGAGCAGCCTGTGTTAGGGCTCATAATGTACGCACTGAGTTGTGTACGCACTGTTACTGCATATGTTGTGTTAGCACTTCCCATACATATGCAGTAATGCTAAATATGCAGCAGTGCAGCACATGCAGTAACACAGTGCATTATTCCAGGTGGGCATACATCTGTCTTGCAGCCCCTAGATGTGTGTGTAAATAAACCTTTCAAAGACCATGTGCGAAAGATGTGGCATGCATGGATGTCATCTGGTCAAGCCTGACTGACAAAAGTGGGGAATCTGAAGAAGCCCGGCATAGAATCGATAGCAGTGGGTTTGTGGTACATGGGAAGAGAGTCCAGAGGACATGGTGCAACACGCCTTCAGGACATGTGGCATCAGTAATGCTGGGGATGGCAGTGGAGACAGCGCTTTGTACGAGAACGACAGCAGTGATGGGGATGACTGTGAACTCGGTGATGATGATAGTGTCTATGCGGGTGACCGCACACCAGCTAATGCTGCAGCTCTGTTTGGACAGACAGATGAGGAGGAGGAATCCAGTTTTGAAGGATTTTAACTCTTGTGATTTAGCCTGGTTGCGGATTGAGCTAAGGTTTTTGTACTTTAAAGTTATTGTTGATACCATATTGTTTTTGTTGACCCTCTTTTCTCTTTACAGAGCTAGTTTACTGTTTTTTCTTTGAAATAAATATTCAAAAACATTTAACCTACTGATGCCTCAATTAATGTAATTTTATTGGCATCTATTTTTCTTTTGAAATTTACCAGTAGGTGCTGCATTGCCCATCCTAGGCTTGTACTTGAGTCAATACGTTTTCCCAGTTTTATGGTAAAATTAGGTGCCTCGTCTTATATTCGGGTTGGCTTAGACTTGCGTACATATCGTAACTTTAAGGCAGCACTATTATGGAAGGATATTATGGGGATCAATCTTGATTATGACTATGTGATTGGGACTATTCTCTAGCTCACAAGTATGAAGGCCTCCCTCCACCCAGAATCCTGGCCTATCAGGCTTCTTAAAATATTAGAATAAAGAATTTGTCTGCATACACAATTCCCATTTTTCGGTTTCCCACATTTCTGCCTTTTGTTTTATGTGTATACTTCAAAAGAGCCATCGAGGCTATATGACATTTTTTTCATATGCCATAGCTTTCTATAGGAGCAGCATGTGACTGCAAGGGCAAACACTATGAATATAAGCAGCACAGTTAGGCTAGAACCTAAGCTATGCAAAACGCTTTGAACCCAGACACAGGGGTCAAGTCCCCCCAAGCCATTTACCAATTGTTTAATACAGCAGAGCTAGGGGATGACTTTAGCCTGTCCTTAAATGTATTGAAAAATTCCTTTTTCAGCTGAATAACATCTAAAGAAAAGTTTCCCTTAAACCTCTGCAAATGATTTCTAATTAAAGCCCCATTATGTATGGTGACATTGCACAAATAAGGGGTTACATAAAAATTAGTAATGTTCCAGCCCATATTGACCATTAATTAATGTTGAAAGCCCATAATCTTGATCTTCTAGCAAATGAACAGTATGTTGTGATAGTCCAGTCCTTTTGCATACAATGTTCAGTTATGATCTGTTGTATTAAAAGTAGCGTGGGGGAGTGGGGTGTCAGCCCCATCCACTACTAGAGCTCACTGGTTCAATAATACTACTTTTGGGTTCAGTAATGCACAATTGTACAGTTGAGATATATAAGTATTATATTAAAGTCATCGAGAGCATGAGAGAGAAAAGAGATATTACAGTGATGCAGTCAGACA
>NW_022111366.1:1987628-1990330 GCF_000313985.2 Echinops telfairi
TCAGGAATCTGTGAGGTCTCTGATGTTTTGGATAACTTCAGCAAGAGGTCAGGGGTCTGAACTCACATCACGGCATTAGCTGTCCTTTCCCTTCTGGGCTGTACTGGCTGAAATGGGATCCACTTCTCTCCTTTGCCTGTGAAAACAGAAACAAATAGCCCCTGCCTTCGGGCTATTAGCAACCTGGAAACAGAATCATTGTTAATATTGGGTAGTTTCTGCATCTTGTCCTTGTCCTTCATCTTTCTCCACACGTGGTTGCACCCTTCTAAGGGGAATCCATCTGCTTTCCCCTGCAAAACAGTTGGACTCCATATCTTCCGACAGGTGCCAAATTGACATGAAAACCTAACCATCACAGAGGCCGTAGTAGCCCTATCCTTTGAGATTTCAAAGGCCGTGCCCTCCCTGTTGAGACTGAGGCCATTCTCGCTCCTTCTCGCAGTTCTGCTAACCTCGGAGATGCTCCAAGGATGGTCCTCTTTCCCTTTCCTTGGTGACTGATGGATGTCCTCCCTTGGGCCTTTTGTGCCTGCAGAAGTCCAAGGAGCAGAGAGTGCTCTTTCATTTAGCTCTTTCTCTGTCCCCTTCGATCACAGCTGGTGGGTCTTCGGCTGTTCTTGATAGTTGGTTACATCCATTAGTCACAGGCTTAATCTCTTTATCAACCGATTGTGCAACGTGCCCTTGGTGCACATTCTAGGGCTCCCGTCTTTGGTGTAGGCAACAGCTTTCCCAAATCTTTCATTTCCTTTCCATTTCCATAGTCCACTTTTAAGTCCATCTCTTTTCTCTCATATTTTAACATAAGCAGCAAAGAGAAACAACACAGCTCTTTAAGATCTTGGTTAGAAATCTCCTCAGGCAGGTACCCTATTTCATCCCTAACAAGTTTTACCTCCCACCAAATATTTGAACATGATTCAGACAAATTATTTGCCACTGCATAAAAACCACCATTCCTCCAGTCTTGTTACAGCTTTTATCATTTTATCCCCCAAAGCACATGCAGTGCCCACCTTTCTAGGAAGTTTGTGTTTATCTGTTTGCTGGCAACCTACGTATTTTCTAAAACTAGAGATTTCGCTGTAGCTTTTATCACTTCTGTCTGAGGAATTGTCTAATTCTACCCACGGTCTCTTCATACAGTCCAGGCTTTATTGTTAGACACCATAAAACACAATAGCCTCTACTCATTACACAATTCCAAAACTGCTTCACATGTTAGGTATTTATTACAGAAACATCCTACTCCTGTTACCAAGTTCACTCTTAGGTATCTAGAGTGGCTGTAACAGAAATACCACAAGTGAATGGTTTTAGCGAGTGAAAATTTATTTTCTCATAGTTTAGGAAGCTAGAAGTGCAAATTCAGGTGCAAGTTTTGGGGAATATTGTCTTTTTCTCTTGTCTCTGATGGAAGCTCCTATTCTCTTGGAACTTCTGCACCTCGACAATCTTCATGTGCTTTGATATCTTTCATCCCCCCACACTACTATGCTTGCTTGTTTAATCTCTTTTTATGTCAGAAAAGAAATTGACTCGAGATAGACATATTAATTTTGCTTCATTAACATAACAAAGACAGCCCATTTCCAAAATAACCACAGGCATAGAAGCAAGGATTTACAACACATATAGGTTGTTGTTGTTGTTGTTGTTGTTGTTAGATGCCATAGAGTTGGTGCTGACCCTAAGCACAACACAGTGAAACACTGTCCGGTCCTGCCCCATTCTCACAATTGTTCCTATGCTCCAGCCCGTTGGTGCAGCTACTGTGTCAAGTCATCTCCTTGAGGGCCTTCCTGGTTTTCATTGCTGTCTACTTTTGTATGATGTCCTTATCCAGAGACTGGTCTGTCCCGACAAGATGTCCAAAGTATGTATAATGAAGATTTGCCATCAGTGGTAGTTACATAATCTCATGTCACTTTGATAAATAGGTTACTGGGGTGGAGTCTAGCCTGTCAATCAGGTCACAGCCTGATTGATGCCTCCTAGTGGGCGTAGCCTTCTCATGAGAATTATGAAAGTTTACTCTCTTCCACTGTGGAGGCGGGACACACTTTATCTCTGCTTTCCCTTCCTTTTGACAAGATGCATGGAGCCATGCTGATGGCAGCCAGAGCCCTGAAGATGCTTCCCCCTCCACTGGACCCACAAGAGTTTCCACCCAACGGCCTGTGATTTTGTTGCATTTGGCATCATTGCATGTGCTGTGTGAGTCTGAAGAGGAATTCATGAGTTGATATCAGACTTATTGGTGAATATTGAAGTTATGGATGATCGGACTAGGCTTGGATGTTTTCTGACTATGTAATTACTCATTAATATATAGCTCTTTCCTGTACATATATGAGTCTCCCTGGATTTGTTTCTCTAGTCCACCCGGACTAACACACCATCCTTGCTTCTAAATAAAATTCTGACTATACTTCTTCCAAGAGAGCTTTGCGTGTCCTTTTGGCAGTCCATGGTACTTCAAGATTCTTCACAGCACCACAAGTCAAACACATTGATTCTTCTTCAGTCTTCCTTATTCAACACATATAGGTGGTGGGACATAAGTCAACCCATAAAAATCATATTACTTATTGATTCACTAATGAAGATTTTTGTTTTCTTTATGTTGAGGTGTGTGGGGAAAAGATGAGGATGTCTGTACCCTTAAAAGTCTACAGTCTCCAATGTCCCACAGATTG
>NW_022111366.1:1991590-1992847 GCF_000313985.2 Echinops telfairi
CAGAGGCTTTCAGTTAAGGTGTAATGCACATTGAAGTCTGAAGCCTTATGCTCATCACTAAATGTTTCAAGTTTTTTTTTACAAGTAAGGTTCTGTCAACTGCATATCTCCAGTTGTTAATAAGTCATCTTCAAACCTGATGCCTCAGTCTTTTTTATAGTTAGTTCAACTACTCAGGCTCTTTGCTCAGCATACAGACTGAATAAATATAGTGAAAGGATGTAACCTAAAAGACACTTTTTCTGATTTTAAACTAAGTACTACCCCCTTCTTCTGTTTGAAGGGCTGCCTCTTGGTATCCGTATAGGTTCTTCACACGCACAATGAAATGTTCTGGAGTTCCCATTCTTTGCAATGCTGTCCATCATTTGTTAGGATCCACAGAGTCAAATGTCTTTTGAGCCACATAGGCAAACATCTTTCTGGTATTCTCTAACAAAGAAAATTTATTATATATAAATATATAAACATCCCTTTCCAAATAGGATTACAACCACAGACATAGAAGTAAGGAATGACAACACATTTAGGTGACTGTTGGTATGGGTGTTGTTGAAGTACTCTTGTTCCTCTTCTTCTTTCAGCCTGACTGTAAACCCTGGTCATCTTTGGAGTGCCAATCTGATCTCGCTCTGGTCAGTCCAGAGAGTCTCGCAAGACATTAGCATCGCGTTCTTGCCTTTGTCGTCACCATTGTGCTGTGAGTGAATCAGCTGTAGCCCAGCTCCCTGGTTCATCAGCGTCCACTGACCCTGCTCTTTTCTCCACTGGTAACTAGTACCTCAAAATCTATACTAATGAAAACTGACAGTACAGTTCAAGGCAAATATAGCATAGTATAGTATTTAAGTACAACTCTATATATGTGTATATAATATATTGAGTATTAAATATATTTTCTATCCTTAAATTTCAAGATCTAATATGTAAAAGTCTACATGGGAACTAGGGATAAATGGATGTGGCATATTCTAAGGTACATACCATATCTACTGAGTGGCAAAGGAACTTTTTAAAAATACACTGACATAACGACATGATCCTGTACATTGAAAACCCTAAAAACTCCACAACAGGAGTACTTACTGTGATAGAGGAATATGGAAGAGTGTTAGGATACAAGGTCAACAAACAGGAGTCAGTAGGTTTTCTATACACATCAGACAGGACCATGGAAGAGGGGATTAAGAAGGAAGTACCCTTCACAGTAGCTAAGAACAAACTGAAATACCTAGGAATATATTTAACAAAAAAAAC
>NW_022111366.1:1996109-1998047 GCF_000313985.2 Echinops telfairi
GGACCCAATGCCCATCTGTAGACAACTGGACATCCCTTGCAGAGGGGTAGTGGGGAGGAGATGAGTTGCTCAGGGTGCAGTGTAGCATTGATGAAACTCACAACCTTCCTCTAGTTCTTAAACGCTTCCTACCCCCAACTACCATGATCCCAATTCTACCTTGCAAACCTGGTTAGACCAGAGGATGCACAGTGGTGCAAATGGGAACTGGAAACACAGGGAATCCAGGACAGATGAACCCCTGGGAACCAGTGGTGAGAGTGGTGATAATGGGAGGGAAGGGGGAAAGGTGTGTAAAAAGGGGGAACCGATTACAAGGATCTACATATAACCTCCTTCCTGGGGGATGGGCAACGGAGGAGTGGGTGAGGGGAGACGCCGGGCAGTGTAAGATATGATAAAATATATATACTGCCATAAAATAAGACTACATGAAAAGATAAAAACCTTGACATTTCTCCAATAATGCCATTCATATTTTGTCTCCTTATTTAAAGCAACTTGTGATATTTTCCTTCCCTGAGCACCTGGAAACACATACAGCTGCTGGTGAGAAACTTGTGTGAATCTCTTTCATAGTGGTAGAACCCACAGAAAGGTCAGGTCTGGTGGAGCCAATGATCTGTGATAAGTTTGAAGCTGTCTACTGCTGTTCTTCCGACACAGACAGCAGAATGGATTGGCTAAGGGTCCAGGGTTTTGGCCTCACAACCTAAGAGTGTGTCGAGATCCTGTCACCTAGCAGCATGATCTGAACCAAGTGCCGTTTCCATTTAGAGCATAAAAAGTGCCTGGCACACAGTCCGCCCTCCAGAAGTAAGGTCTACTATGTGTCCCAGAGTCAGGGTGACAACATACCTTGTCTGGGTTCATGCACGAGCTTTCCCATAGTCTCCCTGACTCAAGCGGGGTCCGTTTATAACCTTTCCCTATAATGCGACCACTAGAATGAATTCCCCACAAACAGAAGTGGGAAGGTTGTTCTTATGTCAGAAACCGTTGCACATACTCAGGGAGGACTTGTGATTGATCTGTGACATTGACCACAAGCATCTCCATGGTCTGAGCTGGGATCTCCTTCCCTGCCAGGTGCCATCTCTCAGCCACACTGCACTGCAGCACAACCCACTCTTGGCCTTTCTCTGCAGCGTCACAGCGTTATTCTCTCTGAAGGTAGTTTCCTCTTCCCGGCAGCCCCATCACTGCACACCAGCGAGGATCGCGCCCCAGATGGACAACCAATAGGAAGAATCACCCGGTAAAATAGTTCTTTGACATCTTCGTCTTTCCTGAGTTCATAAATGAAGTCAGGGGCACCATGGGTGGGGCCTGCAGAAGGTGTAGCATTTACACTGCTAGTCTCAGCCTGTGTCCACTCCTGTCCACCTGGGTGCGCTTCCCCTTTGCCACTGGTCACTCAGAGGGACCTTTGCAAAGGGACAAAGGAGAGGTGGGCACAGTGGCCTGTACAACCTCCCAGCCTAGGGAAAGTATTAGATGGGGGTCAGCGCACGGGAAAGCCACTCAAACGGCAGGGGATGACGCGCGCTTTTAACAATGTGTTCCACTTCTCCATTCTGACGCTCCTTCGGGTCATCAGTTCCAAGGGCCAACTACCCCCACCGCACCCTCCTTTCTTTAATTCTCGCGCACTCTCCCCTCGTTTCTCCCACGTGCGCCCAACGGAACTGCGCAGAACACCCACTCCCGGGGCCGCCTAGTGCCCAGGAAGGTAGCTGGCCCAAGAGACCCCGGAGCCTGGAACCGAGGTCCCAAACCCTGCAGGGAGAGCGGCTCCTGGTGCTCCCGCGTCCTGGCGGCGGTCTCTGGCTTTCAGGCCCACGGAGGCCTGGCCTTGGGGCGCCGGGCCATGAAGGCAGGGAGGACGGCCCCCTCCCCAGGCCCCTGGCTCCCAGTGCTAGTCCTGGCGAGGCTCCT
>NW_022111366.1:1998607-2010717 GCF_000313985.2 Echinops telfairi
TTACTGGATTCTATGAGCACCCAAGGTACATGGAATTGTTACTGCTGTTTAATCGCGATCGATACTTGTTTGTGAAGTCCAATGCTTCTCAGATTCTAAGCGATGCCCTTCTTCTCACTGGGATTTTGGACACCTACATTCAGGAACTCATTGTGAGGATAAGCCTACAAGCTGTTGAAATATGGACAGACAGAGACAAAATTAAGACCGACCATAAGCATATAGCTCAGATTTCAGATGAGTTTGCGATGTACAGACTCAACCACCTTTATAAGCGGATCCAAAGTGATTGGGCACATTTGTTTATACAGAAAAAGCATTTTGATGGGTATGGAATGTCCCTCGGAGGGACATGTACTGTGTACGCAGGATCCACCGTTTCATATCCTGGCCTGAATATCCTGGGACCGGCCACCTGGACAGCTCATGAAATAGGCCACAGTTTTAGAATATTTCATGACAAAAAATACTGTCATTGTAATGGTAGATACAGCTGCATCATGGGCACTGGGCGTAGTGGGTTCAGTAACTGCAGTAAAGCCGATTTTTTTATAGCTTTAAGTGCAGGATTAACTTGTATGACTAATATCCCAATAATAAATTATATGCCGGATACCTGTGGAAACGGAATTGTGGAAGGGGATGAGGAATGTGACTGTGGCACAAAAGGAGACTGTGATATAGACAAGTGCTGCGAACCAGGTTGTAAGTTGAAGCCTGGTGCCAACTGCAGCATTGGTCTTTGCTGTCATGAGTGCCAATTTCGCCCATCTGGATATGTATGTAGGCAGCAAGAAAATGAATGTGACCTTGCAGAGTATTGCGATGGGACCTCACATTTATGCCCAAGGGATACTTATAAACAAGATGGAACCCCTTGCAAATACGAAGCCCACTGTTTTAGGAAGGGGTGTCGATCCAGGCTTATGCAGTGCCAAGGAATTTTTGGACCTGATGCTAAGGACGCTCCTATTCAGTGCTACCAAGCAGCGAATTCGGAGGGTGACCAATTTGGTAATTGTGAAATTGAGAAAGTTAGAATATACAAGAAGTGTGAGATCAAAAATGCATTATGTGGCCGAATACAATGTATAAATGTCAAATTGGTCCCTGATATGCCAGATCATAGTTTAATAATTATCACTCATCTGAAGAAGGAAAATCTTGTGTGTTGGGGCATAGGCTACCATCAAGCAATGAGACCCCTGGGGATCCCTGACCTGGGTGAGATAAATGATGGCACCAGCTGTGGCCAGAACCAGATATGTGCGAACAGAACCTGTGTGAGTGACTTGTTTGTGAAATACGACTGCTTGCCTGAGAAGTGCAACCGCCGAGGGGTCTGCAACAATAAAAGGAACTGCCACTGCATGTACGGCTGGGCCCCTCCGTTCTGTGAGGAAGAAGGCTATGGAGGGAGCATCGACAGTGGGCCTGCAGGACCACTGCTACTTCCAGAGGTAATGGCCTCGTCAACGCATGTTGTGACCATAATGTTCTTACGACTTGTTTTCTTACTCTTCTCGATGATTGCCGTGTTTTTCTTGCGAGAGAAACTCGAAAAGAAGGAACCCCCCCCCCCAGATAGCAGTAAAGACGGAGACCCCATAGAGACGTGACACCAACCCCGTCATCAGGATCATTTCTGGAACAAGCTTATCACATCCAAACGCTGTTTTTGTACGTCTATGATTCTTTTCCTTATCCTTTAATCTATATCATTTCGTGAAAGTTTTGATCAGCAAATAAATGATATCCTTGTTCTGGAAATAAGTCCATGCATTTTTTTTTATTTATGAAAAGGTCTCATTTGGCTCCTTAGTGCAGGATCAAATTATGGGTATCCTGAAAAAATGGCTCAAATTGCTCCTCTGGACTCCAAGATGCTGACTGTTTGGAATCTGGTGGAATTAAAACGGCTTTCCATATTGTTCCTTATCTCTAAAGCCCCAGAGAACAAATTTATGATCTGCCTTTCCCTCTGTCTCCCTCAGCTTGAGATCAG
This sequence comes from Echinops telfairi, assembly GCF_000313985.2. Classification (NCBI taxonomy): domain Eukaryota; kingdom Metazoa; phylum Chordata; class Mammalia; order Afrosoricida; family Tenrecidae; genus Echinops; species Echinops telfairi. The sequence goes on from NW_022111366.1 coordinate 2,000,613, forward strand.
AGAACATCTGTGCCAGTTCAATTGCTAGAAGAATTAAATAGCTTTATCTTAGTTCAGCCATAAGCCTAATGCCACAAGTGGGTAGTTTTAAAGAACAAGACTTGAATGTCAATGGTTTGGGGGTCTAGAGTCCCAATCAGGCCATTGGACCTACAGGGTGGGTGTGGGTAGGGGGACAGTGCTTGACCTTTGGTAGCTGTGGGCATTCCTTGCTCTCCCTTGGTTGGTTGGGGGATTTTCTCATGGCTTCTGCTGGTTTGATCTGTCTTTGTAGCCTTTTTACGTTTTGTTGTTGTTGTATTTGTGTTTAGGTGACTTTAAGTTGGGTCTGACAACAACAGGATGTACAATAATGAAACAAGACCCTAGTCATACATGGTCCTCACAATTGCTTGGGCCCATGACTGTAGCCACTGTATCAAGGATCTTCATCTTTTTGCTGCCCTTCTATTTTACCAAGCATGATGCCTTTTTCCAGGGACTGATTTCTCCTAGGGGGAGAAAGATGGGCCTTTCTACCCTTCTAAAATGTTAGTCTAGATTTTCAAAGTCACTAGCAGTATGTACCTGGGGGGCTGCCCAAACCTCTCTCCACACCTCTGATCTCTTGAAATCAGCCCCCTTCCCTGCTGTCAAGCATCCCTACAAGAAGGAGCTGTGTACTGCTGCCTGAGGACCCCAGGATGGCCGAGGGAGACCAGACAGGTACATGGCAGCTGTGCTTAGTGTCCAGCACTAAGGAGACTCCTGTTTATATTATTTCCAACTGCCTGCTAGACCTCACCACCTTCATGGCTCATTGGAATTTTTCAAATAGACACTCTGTGCAGTTTCTGGTTGCCCAGCATTCATAGGAATGAAGACATACACAGAGATAGTGTTTCTAAGAAAATTCAAAAGTGTAGATAGATGTCTTGATTGAAGAGTATTCAACATTCATTATTCATTTATTTTTATTTATTTCTGTACTACCGCAAGTGAAAGTCATGATTACACTAATGGAGATAACCTGTTTAGCAGGCCCACAGTCATCTTGTCACATCTTAAAACTGTGGTGGGATATCTTCTGCTATTACGTCACCCTGGCCATGCTGCTAATGGCCTTCCTGACCAGAGCACTGCAGCTCACGCAGAGCAGGCGTTGTGCTGTCTTCCATGGAAGGTGGAATTGGACCATCACTGCACAGCGCCTTGGGACGTCCTGTAACTCAGCATGAACGTGACATCTGACAGAGGGCCCTGTGTCCAATCCGGAGCAGGATCCAGAATGACCTCCATCAGTTACGGTCTTCCTACATTTTTGGAATCTGTCAAGAGGAACAGCTCTAGCTGCAAGGGTTTGCCAAGTTCTTCCCCCACCTGGTGCTCTGGCACATGTTCATATTTGTGGCCTGTAGCAGTTTGGCTTCACTACCCCAGTGCCAGCCTCGGCATGAGCATTTTGTGGCCATTCTTCACAAGAGCTCTGATTCTCCATTCCGCGTGCATGTGTGGCAGAAGGATATCATGTATAGAGTATATCTGAAGCAGATAAGAGTCCATGTCTCTTTTTTGGGCCATCATAATAACCGATTTATCCTATTTTTATGTTTTATCCTGTATTACCATTGAAATGGACTTGTGCTAGTTAGGTTTATTGTGCTACCTAGGCCAATAGGAACATGTGGGCAGAGTTTAACCAGATTGAAGCTTGAGTGGATGACGACTGAAATAAAGAAAGACATCTGGCATTCCCTCTCTCTCTTGCTCCCTGGTGATCAGACCAGCATGCTCCTGCTTTGGCTAGTTCTTTGACTCAACCTGTGTGCTACACTACCTGTGGGCCAAGCCAACCCATGGATGTGTCGCTAGAGCTTGAGGCTCCTTCGATACCTACTTCGACATGCTGCTTGTGTGTACACTGCTTGAGATTGAGGCTGGTGGATCCTGTTGCCCTCCTTGGATTTGAGATCCCATCGGGGCCTACTTTGCTAAAGCACCCAAGCATGACCCACCCTGCTATCTGTCTTCCTTGCCTGAGGGAAAATTCCCCTTTGTGCTTCCTTGACCAGGGACATGACAGCCCATGGACTTGAAGAATTTCCAGTATTAACTGTTGTACGAAACTGAGCCCTCTGCACAGTCATGTGGACGATTTAGCTGTTATATTCCTTCTCGCTGTACAAACCTATCCTCTTATGTATCATAAGCATCCTGGGTTTGTTTCCCTAGAAAACCCTGCCTAACACACAACTGTACCATTGATGTGTGGGCTTTCATAGGATAGAAATGCTACCAGTGTGTCTACACCTTGGCAGAAATATTTCAAGTCCTAGCTTCATCTGATGTCATTTTGGTTATACTGTATGATCTCACCTCCTCCTACTACTTGTGGTGAATGCTGAGGAGCTCTCTGAAGCAAGGTTTCTTTGAGGCCTTAAGAGAAAAAAAGCAACTACTGTGATGATCTTGAAGCCAAGGATGGCTTTGCCTTCAGCTTCCTTCGAATCATCAGTAAGGTCCTGTCCAGTGCTAGTGCATCTCCATATTCCTGTGAGGGGTCAGTGAGAACAAACAGATCCACCTCAAGGGACAGTGGAGAAAGTCAAAAGTCAGCTTGTGGAAAATTCATAGGACAAGGGGGAACTGTATCTCTTCATGCTCAGTGGTCTTCCAGATGATCTCTTTGAGCTCGCTTACATTGAAGTGCTAAGCCTGGAGCTCATCCCTGAGGTCAAGATGCTCTCTATAGCCTCTCAGCTGTCAACCTCAAAAGAGATGTACCGGTCCCATTCCTCTCTGGTGGTAGACAATGCTACATGGTCTCTCTGGAGGAGAATGAAAACTCCCTGTCCCTGAAATTGACTCAACTGCAGAAGATCCCACGCTGGATGTTTCACCTGAAGAATCTGAAGTAATTGTATCTGTCAGGTGATGTCCTGCCCGAGCACTTGCGCATCAAGCACATGGAGGACTTTCAGGATGTAAAAACCTGGCATCTCCCCAGTGCAGCCTCTCCTGGGACCCACAAGTCGGGACAGACCTCCTGCCTTCAGTGCAGGAGTTGTCCCTCGATAGTGAGGGAAGCAAAGTGGTTGAGTGGCACCAGGTTGGAAAGATGGTTAATCTGAAAAGCCAAGAGCTGATCAGCTGTGACCTGGAACTCATTCTTCACTCCATCTTCAGGTTGAACAATGTGCATGAGGTAGAGCTAAAAGAAAATAACCTGACCGTGTGGAGATGATCATTAACGTTTGGCATCTTCAAAATCTTTCCCATGTGGATTTGTGGCACAATAACCTTGCTTATAATCCTGCCCAAATGGTGGCATTATCTAACCCAGACAAGCCCTCTCTGAACTATAATAATATTGAGAACCTGACCCTGCAGTTTTTTTCTATGTACCAAAATAGTAAATACCGTTTGTCAATTTCAGATTCCCCTGCACGTGTACCCTGCCCTATTGCAGTTAGCTTTTGTATTCCCTATGCCAAGGTTCTTAGGTTTGTCCCGATTCCTTTGCTAATGGTCCTGATGGTTTGGGGTTTTACTTCTAGGTCCGTGACCCACCTTGAGTTTGTTCTTGTGCACGGGGTGAGGTAAACATCTTGTTTAATTTTTCTACATGTGGATTTCCATTGTTTCCAGCACCACTTCTTAAATAGGGTGTCACCACGCTCCCACTTGATGCTTTTGGGGCCCTTGTTGAAGATCAGTTGTCTATATGCTTATGGTTTTATTTCTGGGTTTTCTATTCTTGGTCTATTCCATTGGTCTGTGTATCTGTCATTATGTCAGTGTCATGCTGTTTTGACCGCTGTGGCTTTGTAGTAGGTGTGAAAGTCAGGTAAAGCGAGCCCTCCAACTGCATTTTTCTTCTTGAGGAGATCACTGATAATTCTGGGCTTCTTCCCTCTCCATATGAAATTGGTGGTCAGTTTTTCCAATTCTTTGAAATAGGTTGTTAGCATTTGAGTCAGGAGAGCATTAAACTTATAAAATGCCCTGGGTAGGATAGACATCTTTACTATATTGAGTCTTCTGATCCATGAGCACGGGATATTCCTCCATTTGTGGAGGTTGCTTTTGATTTCTTGTAGTAGGGTCATGTAGTTTTCCTTGTATAGATCTTTTGTTGCTGCTGTTGTTAGATATATCCCTAGATATTTCAGTTTGTTCTTGGTTATTGTAAATGGTACTGCCTTCTTGATCTTCTCTTCCATGGTCTTGTCCGATGTGTACAGCAAACCAATCAACTTCTGTTTGTTAATCTTGTATCCTGCCACTCTTCGATATTCCTCTATCACTGTCAGTACTCCGGTTGTGGAGCTTTGGGGATTTTCAATGTACAGAATCTTGTCATCTGCAAATAACAATAATTTCACCTCTTCCTCTTCCAGTTGGATACCCTTGATGTCCTTCTGTTGTCTTATGTTATTAGCTATGACCTCCAGTATGATATTGAATAGAAGTGGGGACAAGAGACATCCTTGTCTAGTTCCCCCTTTTCAGTGGGATTGATTTTATCTTTCCTCCCTTGACTATGATGTAATCTGTCAGCTTTTCGTAGATAGCTTGTATTAACTTGAGGAACTGCCCTTCCATTCCTATCTTCCTGAGTGTTTTAATCAGGAATGGGTGCTGGATGTGGTCAAATGCTTTTTCTGCATCTATAGATATTATCATGTGGTTCTTATACTTTTTCTTATCGATGTGGCATATAATATTGATGGATTTTTCAGATGTTAAACCATCCCTGCATCCCTGGGATGAATCCTACCTGATCCTGATGGATGATGTTTTATATACTTTTGTATTCCATCGGCCAATATCTTGTGGAAGACTTTTGCATCTCTGTTCATTAGAGATATCAGTCTATAGTTCTCTATTCCTTTGGGATCCTTGCCCCGTTTGAGTATCAAAGTTATACTGTCTTCATAAAATGAGTTTGGGAGTTTGCTATCCTTTTCTACTCTCTGAAATACTTTGTGGAGGATTGGTGTCAGCTCTTCCCTGAATGCTTTGTAGAATTCTCCAGTGAAGCTATCTGGTCTGAGAGCTTTTTTGTTGGTAGCTTCTTGATAACCACATCTATTTCTTCTTTTCCTAGGGATTTGTTTAGGTTCTTGACTTCTATCTGGGATAGTCTAGGGAGGGATTCTTTTTCCTAGTATTTGTCCATGTCTTCCACATTGTTGAACTCATTAGTGTACAGACTTTCATAGTACTTTGTGATTATCTAATTAGGGTCTGTTGTGATTATTACCCCTGTTTCATTCCTGATCCTGACTATTGTTGCTTGCTCTTTCCTTTCTTTGGTTAGGAGTGCCAGCAGTTTGTCGATTCTGTTGATCCTTTCAAAGAACCAGCTGTTTGCTGCTTTAATCTTCTGGATTGTTCTTTTGTCTTCCCGGTGGCTCAACTTTGCCCGGATTTTTAAAAATTTCTTTTCTTTTGCTGTTGGAGGGATTGTTCTGTTGACTCTGTTCTAATTCCTGGAGGTTTTGTGAAAACGTATCCGCCACAAGTCTTTCTTCCTTTTTCACATATTTTCCTATTGCTTTCAAGCTACCTCTGATGACTGCTTTCGCCATATCCCATAGGTTTTGATACGAAGGATTCTCATTCTCATTAGCTTCTAGAAACTTTTTGATCTCCCCTTTAGTCTGGGTCAGTATCCACTCATGTTGCACAAGATCATTATTCATCCTCCAATTGTTTGCCCTTGTTTTCCTGGCCATCCTTTTATTGATCTCCAGCTTTATGGCATGGTGATCCTAGAAGAGCACCTGTATAATCTCAATGTGTTTGAATTTACTTAGGCTTGACTTGTGTCCCAGCATGTGGTCTATTTTTGAAAATGTGCCATGTGTGCTTGAGAAGATCATGTTTTTGTTTTTGTTTTTTTGCATTTGGATGGAAAGCTCTAAACATGTCTATCAGATCTATCTGCCTAATTGTAGTGTTTAGCTCTATAGTCTCCTTGCTGAGCTTCCTTTCAATGACCTATCTTTCTCTGAAAGCAGTGTAGTAAAGTCCCCTACTATAATTGTTGAGTCTGTGATATCTTTCTTCATGTTCTGAATAGTTTGTTTCACAAATTTTGCGGCTCTCATTTGGTGCATATATATTTATTATGCTCAGAGGTTCCTGGTACAGTGATCCTGTGAGAATTATATAGTGCCCCTCCGTATCTATTTTTATGGTTTGAACCTTGAGATCAGTGTTGTTTGAGATTATGATTGCAACTCCTGCTTTTTTGAGTCACCGTTTACCTGGTATATCTTCCACCAGCCTTTTATTCTTAATTTATTCTTGTCTGCGAGATTAAGATGTGTTTCCTACAGGACCAGAGCTTGCAGGTGGAATTGCTGCTAGCCCAGTGTAGGGAAGGGGAACTGTGGGACATGGGCGCAGCTCACCCAGGTGGGAGCCACATGCAGAGACCTGATATGTGTGGTCTGGCCCAGCCTTGGGGAGCTCTACGCAATAGTTTTGATGTTCCTGGGGCAGCGAGCAGGCCAGGGGGTGAATGGGGGAGGCATTGGTTGGTGGCAAGGTGCACAAGGGTTGCACAGCTGGAGGGAAATCCCTCATATATGGACCCAGATCTCTGGGGCTTGAGATAAAGCAGATGCAGTGCAAGGCCCCTCCGGTACAGGACCCCTCGTAGGGACCTTTCCACTCACCAGAACACTTCCACTTGACCTCCTGGACACTAGACTCACCGGAGCTTCCCATATGGGCCGCTAACCTTGGCACCATCTTGACCAGAACCCTTTTTTATATTAATGGTCATTAGTATCCATTTCTCTGATGCATACTCACCCTTACCTATCATTTACATTCTTGGTTTTTTTGTTTGGGGTTTGGTTTATTTTTAAGGCAGAGTGTATCGTGTTTCACAGCATTTCTTTGGGACATAACTTTTACTTCCTTCTCCTGCTTGCTCAACTTCTCCATAGTTTGATTTTTCCCTCAACAATGCTGATGAACCCTGAGAAAATTCCTACTTTTGGTCTCTGCCTAAAAAAGAGCAGATTCCACAGGAGATGTCACCTTCAAGGTCATCTTGAAATTAATGGATTTGCTTAAGTTTCTTCTCCTTGACTCTAATCAAGGTCTTTCTTATTTGCTAAGAATTTTTATATTCATTGTAAAACATTAAATCTTTTCTACTGTGTGATCTTGAAGCCATCATCTGTGGTAATAATTTTTTTCAGGCATAGAAAAAATATACCTTTTTAAAGAATTTACTTATTCCTGGTGGGGTTTGATCTAGTGCCATGTAGCCGAGAGGAATTACTGAGAGCCGAATGAAGGTGAAACATGATAGTGGGACAGGGGAAAAATAAAAGGAAATACAGCAGAAAAAACTGGGAGAAAAAAGACATTTATAAATATGGGCAGGTATATATGTAAACATATTAATAAATAACAATAGGTATATAGGTCTATGTACGTATAGTTATAGGTTAACTATTAAAGTAGCAGACAGATATTGAGCCTCTACTTCAGTCCTCCCTCAACACAAGAACACTTTGTTCTAATAACTTGGCATTCTATGATGCTCGTCTTCCTGACATGATTGCTGAAAATAAAATGGGTGCATAAGCAAATGTAGTGAAGAAATCTGATGGTTCCCAGCTATTACAAGATATTGTGTCTAAGGTCTTAAAGGCTTGAAGGTAAACAAGCGGCCATTTAGCAGGCAAGCAAAAAAAACCTACATGGAAGAAGCACACCAGCCTGTGGCATTGAGGGGATCAGGTATCAGGAATCAGAAGACCCAAAACAAACTATCATATTGATGTGAACAAGGGAGGTCAGAGTGGAGACCCAAAGCCCACCTATAGGCAATTGGGCATCCCTCACAGAAGGGTCACAAGGAAGCGGTGAGTCAGCCAAGGTACAGTATAGCACCAATGAAACACACAACATTCCTCTTGTTCTTTAATGCCCTTCCTTCCCACTATCATGACCCCAGTTCTACATTAAAAATTGGCTAGACTGGAGCATGTGCACTGGTAGAGATAAGAGCTCTCGACACACAGAATCCAGGACAGATAAACCCCTCAGAAACAGTAATGGGATTAGTGATACCATGAGGGTAGCGGGGCTTTGGGGGGAGGCGAGGGAAAAAAGGGGGAACTGATCACCATGATTGACATATAACCCTGCCCATCCAGTGAGATGAACAACAGAAACATGGGTGAAGGGATTCATCAGCTGGTGTAAGGTATGAAAATAATAATAATTTATAATTTACCAAGAGTCTACAAGGGTGGGAGGGTAGGGGTTGGTGGGAAAATAGAGGAACTGATACCAAGGGCTCAAGTAGAAAGAAAATATTTTGAAAATTATGTTGGCACATATGCACAAATGTGCTTGGTAAAAATGATGCATGGATTTTTATTAGTGCTTTAAGAGCGCACAATAAAACGATTTGTCTTTTAAAAACAGAATTTGCTTATTAATGCATTTGGTTTTGGATGCTTATGATTCTCATGTTTGTGTGCATTCATCTCCAAAATGTGTTTCTATTGTGCAACTAATGACACCAGGTTAAGAAAAGCCTGTGTCCCAGGCACAAAATCATTTGCAGGGTGTTTCCTAGTGAGAAGATGTCTCTGCATCTCTCTTCTCTAGTTGCCACCCCATTGGACAGGTATAATCCTTAGTTACATATATAAACCGTAGTGGAAGGGAGAGGTACAATGTGGAGTTTTAAAACTGATTTCAAAACACTTTGTAGAAATTTAGTAAGAGCTAAAGCAAAACAAACCAACACAAGGACCTTTTCCTACCCTCTGCATGACCTCCAGATATATTAATGTAAAACATGCAGTCTATTCAGTGATAGTGATGAGTTCACCAAGCTCACAAAAAAATCAGATGCCTTTAATACTGAAATTCATCTCATGCCTCTGTCTAATTCTTCTGGAATACATTTTGCTCATTTTAAAACAGAACATTTTATTGGGCCTTTTATTATCATGCATGTAGTAAAATTAATCCAATCAACCAATGCAATTTTTGAGGGGGAAAAAGAGGGTCTCAGAGCCTCTGGGCGCAGTTCTCCCCTGTGCTGTTTGGTTGCTAGGAGTCAGCATCTCCTCGATGCCTGTGACTTTGTTTTGGTTTTGTTTGGTGTCTCCTGGTAACAAATAAGAATACTGCAGACGAAAGTTGACCATCCTCTCTTCTAAGGAGTGTTCTGGTGGTCCTTCCTCCTTTGTATAGAGCACCACTTAAGTGGGATTAGATTTAGAAGCCGGCTACTCCATTGTGGTCTCATTTACATAAGTGAGAAAACTCTTTTTAGTTTCCAGCAGTGTTAGATTTACAGCTGCATGAATTGAAATCCCAACCTGTTTGGGGCGAATACAATTCCATCCCTAATAGGTACAGACCATATTTTATACATAAAAATAGCATAAGGGGTATTTCATAGAGAAACAGTTACCCTCTCAGAACTTCACAGGGGCAGTGCTGCTCTGTTCAATAGGCTTGCTCTGAGTTGGGGTTGACTTGATGGCAATGTGTTTGGTGTGGTTTGAGTTTTTATGGGTCATTCCTGTTATGAAGACTGTGTGATCTCTAACTCAATGTTTGGGTCGATCTCAGGTGGGATAATGACTTGTTATGAGATGCCATCAAGTACATGCCAACACAAAACAACCCTACATACAATAGGCCTGGCCAGTCTTGTTCCATCCTCACGCTCACTCCAATACTGGAGCCCATCGTTGCAGCCACTGTGTCAGTCCCTCTCAGTACCATAACTCCTGCATTTCACTGCAGTCTATAAATGATGACAAATTCTGCCAGTGTCCTGGGAGTCAATGCTCTCCAAAAAATGTGCCATTTCAGATTGAACTTGCAGAGACAGGGCTTTGTGAGGATGTATGTGCTGAAGGACACCTGGCCTTAGGTTTAAAAAAGAGAGAGCAGAGAATGGGGACTGCCTTTCATTTCCTAGTTCCCCGTGGCCCTGTCTCCAAATCGTCTCTACCTCGAGCACAGTGCTCTGGTGCCTTCAGGGACATGGGAGAGGGGGAGGTGGGGGGAAGGGAAGAGGTGTTAACAAACCCAGGGAAAAGGGAACAACAAGCGATCCAAATTG
>NW_022111366.1:2012339-2019261 GCF_000313985.2 Echinops telfairi
TTGTATCAATCATATTTGTACATATGTTGCCCTCATTATTTTCTAAACATTTACTTTTTATTGAGCCCTTGGTATCAGCTCCTTTTTTTCCCCTCCCTGTCCCCTGCCCTCCTGGTGATCCCTTAATAAATTATAAATTATTATTATTTTCATATCTTACACTGACCACTGTCTTCTTTCCCCCACAGTTTCTGTTGTCCGTCCTCTGGGTGGTGGGGTGGTATTATGTCGATCATTGTGATTGGTTACCCCTCCCCTCCCCGCTCCCCACCTTTCCACTATCCTCCTGGTATCACTACTCCCATTTCTATTCCTGAGGGGTTTATTTGACCTGGATTCTGCATGTCATGAGCTCTTATCTGCACCTGTCAATATGCTCTGGTCTAACCAGAACTGATAGGCAGGGTTGGGGTTAGGATAGTGAGAAATGAGGAAGCCTCATGGAACCAGAGGAATATTCTGTGTTTCATTGGTGCTATAGTATGCCCTGGTTGACTCATCCCTTCCTTGTGACCCTTCGGTGAGGGTGTGTCCCATTGTCTACACATGGGTTTGGGGTCTCTGCTCCGACCCCCCTCATTCTCAACAATATGGTTTGTTTTGTTTGTAGTTCTGCCCATTAATAACCAGCTTGGATGAGACACACAGAGAAGAGTGGCCCCTTAGACTATGAAGGATACTGCTTTTACTCAGGTGAGATTGCAATCACCCTGATTTTGTGATGATCATAATCGCAAACATATGCTAATGTTGCCATCACCAGAAAAAGGGCTCAACATCCATTGTTCATGGACAGCTGTAATGCTGACGGCTGAGACCTGTTGAGAGTTCCCTAGGTGTCTAACAGTGGTCTAAGTGCTTATGTGCACTCAGTGTCTAGATCTGATACTACATCTTTGAGTTAGGAGGTATTTCCTCCCTTCCCAAAAGAGAAAATTGAATCACATCAGAGTTTAAAGATCTGTCCAACAAAATTAAATACAGCTAGTAACATTTGTGGAAAATTTGTTATCTTTCCCCCAATTTATTTTAGGGTTCCTTTGTCAGTAATGACTATTCAATTAAACATATAAAATAGAAATATGAATCTAAGAAGTAGGATTTATTTAAGGATTAAAAGAATCTTCATTCACTAGAAAGTGTTTTAGCATTATTTATTGAAATAAGGTATTTGAAATAATATTTTGTCACTAGGTATTGAAAATATTTGTACTTATCAGAAACTTTTAAAATTGTGAGCTGGGCCAAGGACAGCTCATCCGTGTTGCATTCAACAGCCCATACGCATTTGGTTTCAACCCATCTGTCGCACTCTCCTTGACGTGTGACCACTTGTGCTGCTTCTTCATGGTTTTTCCTGTTTCCAGGCCTCTCTTCTTTCCTATCTGTGCCTTTTTTTTGGGTAATTGATGTCCTTTTGATCTTAATTGGTTGATTATCCCAACATGAAAGTGAGTTCATTTCCAGATCTGAAAGATGATTAAGGGCTATCGTCTTGAGGGTCCCAAATATCTCTCTCAGAACCGTAGTGTTTCTTTTATGATTCTAAATCTGTCCCCACCTTTTCCCCCCACCTCATCCAGGAGCTTCTAGTGTGATCCTTTTCAGTTGGTAATGTCAGCCAGGTACCATCTCGTTTTTCTGGTCTCAGAGCTGTGGAGATGGGTGTCTCTGTGGACCCTTTTCCCATTGTCTTTTCATTTTCATCACCTTTCTTTCGTCCAAATGGGGAGACACAGACAAATGGTTGCATCTTGGATGGTTGATCTAAAGCTTTTAAGTCCCCAGTCGCTAATCACCACAGTAGGCTGTAGAACGTTGCTTTGTGAACTAGAACATGGCAACTGGCCTTGGCTTCATTCAAGCTTCTCATTCTCTCAGGGCATTTGGTTATGTCTGCGCTGTTTCATAACTCTTCTCCCTGTGTGCTTCACCTCCAGGAAGAAATCAAGGTATCAGTCTGGTGGTACTCTGGCAGAAGTATTTGGATGCTCCACTAATTCATAAATATACTTACGGCAAAGGTAAATAGGCATACAAATATCTTCTGTCAAAGCTATACATATGGGTACACATTCCCCAATCTCCCTTGCACACTCATTCAACTGTGTGTCTATCCATGTATCCAGTAGTAGATTATTATTAGTGCAGGTTTGTGTACCAACATACCACCAATCCCCTCTATGGCCTTTAACTCTTGCAAACCTTCCAGTGTTTTCCCTTATCTTCACGAATGTAATGTTTCCTAATTTCCTCCTTTTTGTACATTGCCTTCCACTTTACCCACTAACACTAGGCTACCCTCTCGGAGGGGAGAGATGGAGGGGGATGAAGAAAACCCACATATATGGAGGGTTTAATAGGATATTGTTATTAATTTCATTTCTTGAGATCGGCTGTGTAAACATATATAGTATGTTTCCTTAAAAACTAAACAAACAAAAATCACATTCCTTATCCCTCAAATCTAAATTGTGGTTTGAGTGTAAAAAAAATTTTTTTAAAGAGGCAGAAAAATAAAATTGAAATCGACTTGGAGTCTTTAGTGACACACAAGTTCATCTCAAACAAAAACAGAGCAATAACACACCTGTCTACCTACTAGCCAGTGACTTCCCCTACTTCCCTTCCTCACTTGCCACTGGTAACCATCAAAGACTGTTTCTTTTCATGTGAACACCTTGTCTTGACTTTATACTAGTGGGCTCAGTTTGACAGCAGTTGATCTTTTATGATTGACAAATGAGGCTCATCCTCATTATGACATGTTTTGCAGACTCACAATTCTGTAATATTGCACAGTGTTCTATTGTATGAACCTAAGTGTATTTTTCTATTGTTCCACAGTGGGCCCTGATGTTATTTCCATCTTTTTGCTATTGTGAATAGTGTTTCCATGAATGTGAGTGTGCACATATCTATTTGTGCCATGGTTTTTCCTTCTCTAGGATATATGCCAGCTAGAGAGATGACTCGGTCTTATGGTATAGCTGAGATATGTCTCTGATAGAGAGCATATTGATAGGGCCTGTTTACACCTCAGTCACCAAGCCCCCTCTTACAAGTGGAGGCTCTGTTCCAAGGCAGGCTAGAGCAGGGAGAGGTAGCAGATTATGGTAAACTCTAGGAACCACTATCTCACCATACAGACTCGTAATAGACTTACTAATGCAATGGTTTTTCCAAGTGCATTAGCTGAATAGTGTCCTCTGAACTTCTCTAGCCTTCTACACATGCTGCTATTGTCATTTTTAAAAATCTATTTTAGGCTTTCAAAGGAAAAAGACAGGACTTTCCACTCCTCTAAAGAGTTAGAGCTTTGGAAACCCATAGGGTCAGCCTACCCTGTCCTGTAGGTCACCATGAGTTGGAGTTGACTGGATGGTAGTGTTTAGTTTTGGTATTTTAGACTCCCCTGGGCTCCATGTCATATCCACTGGACCCTGGCACCTTTCCATGACCAGTCTGGATACCAGAGCATCGACACTGCATCTTGACTGTGCTTGGTGGTTGCAGTGAAGACAGAGCTCTGGCTCTGGCTTTTCATCTTCCGTAAGCGGCCTTGGTTTTCATCCTTTGTGGCACCCCAATGGCTTTCTCCTTTCCATTTGTAAGTTCATAGTTTTACCCATCGGTTGAGTCTTAAGTCTTTATTCTTATGTACCCTACCTGGCATGATTCTCAGTAAATCACAGCAGTTCGTATGCCTACAATCTTCAGCAAGGCTTTTCCATGGTTGGGCAAGAGTCTGTATGGCACAGTTGAATAACTTGGTGTGGATCATTTATCTAAAGTCTTTGAAACTTCCACCGATCACAATGATCTACATATAACACCCTCCCTAGGGGATGGACAACAGAAAAGTGGGTGAAGGGAGACATCGGAGAGTGTAAGACATGAGAAAAGTAATAATAATTTATAAATTATCAAGGGTTCATGAGGGAAGGGGGGTGGATGAGGGAGAGAAAAAATGAGCTGAAACCAAGGGCTCAAGTAGAAAGCACGTGTTTTGAGAACAATGATGGCAACAAATGTACAAATGTGCTTGACACAATGGATGGACTTATGGAATGTAATAAGAGTTGTATGAGCCCCCAATAAAATGATTAAAAACAAAACAAAACAAAACAAAATTCTGTAAAATGATTGAGTGGGAGCATGCAAATAAGTCATGTGGGACTCTAATGGGGGGATTGTTTAGATTTTTCCATTCTACTGTCATCTCAGAAGCAGGAACAGAAAATCTCATGAACACAAAAAAGAAGAGCCAGGAATGGGGTGTGTCCAAGATCCCTGGGAGGAGAAGAGGCTGTAGAGCAGCGGTTCTCAACCTGTGGATCGCAACCCCTTTTGGGGTCGAACGACCCTTTCACAGGGGTCACCCGATTCATAACAGTAACAAAATTACAGTTATCAAGTAGCAATGAAAATAATGTTATGGTTGGGGAGTCACCACCACATGAGGAACTGTATTAAAGGGTCACGGCCTTAGGAAGGTTAGAAACTACTGCAGTAGAGAGATAGTGGCAGCATCATAAGTTAGAGCCGCAGCTTTCCTGGCCTACACAATGAATAAAACTGAGTGCACTGGGGTAGGAGGCTGGCTTTCAGAGCTGTTGCCCTTTGGTCATTTGTCAAGTGCTAACAAAGCTTGGTAACATTTTCTCTAACTGGGTAGAGGCGAAGGGGCTATGTGACCACAGAGATGTGCCTTCTGGTACAGCTGACAACAAACACTACACTCTAGAATAAAGAATTGTATCCTTAACATTTCTGATGCTGATTTTTTGTCACCTACTCACTTCCTTATTAAACCCCATACTTGTGAGAATACTATTGTCTGTGAGTTCTCTGTGGCCACCCAACAGATGATAAAATCCAGCAGGGAAGTAAAATACTGTGGGAGTGGTGATTGGTTTCAGTCTCTTATAGGTGTGAATTAAAATTCCATTTTTGTTTTCTTCTTACTTGTCCATTTTTTACTTGTCTTCTAAGAGGAACATTTGCATTGTTAGTAGTTAACATTAAATCATTTCATAGTTAAGTGCTGGAAATTCTTTTATGTACCTCACTATATCTGAATATTTTATAGCGAACTTAACCAGGTTTTATAAATTAAGTGTATTTTCATGCTAAGATATTCTCTTAATTGCTATCTTCTTTCTTGTTTCTGACTTCCAGCATAGTACAAATGGCTAAGTGTTGATTAGTAGCAGAAAGGCTGGTGGTTTGGTCCCCAGAGGAAGCCTAGAAGAAAGTCCTGGTGGCCTACTCTGAAACAGCGTTCTAAAAAAACTCAAAAGTATTTTGGTCAAGTCAATTCTGACTCATGTTACTGCTACAGGGCAGGGTTGAACTGCCCCTTTGGGTTTCTGAAACTCGAATCTTTAGGGGAGAAAGCTCCGCCTTTCTCCAGTGGAGAGCCCGGTGTTTTCTAACTGCTGAGCATTTGGATGTATCCCAATGAGTGACCTCTATGCCACTAGGGCTCCTTAGGCTGGAAAATTCTATGGAGTGAAGTCTGCTTTGTAACACATGGAGCTGCCATAATTTTAAATCCGCTCAATGGCAATTGGTGTTACACACACACACACACACACACACTTCATATACTCGTGTATAAGCCCAGTTTTTCAGCACATTTTTAATGCAGTTTTTGTGGTAAAATTAGGTGCCTAGGCTGATATTCAGGTCGGCTTATCCTTGAGTATGTACAGTATGTATTTATATTTTTCCTTATGCAGAGGCAAAATAATTTTTCTCAAAAACCCTAGAAATTGAAGAAGCAAATTAAGACTAGCATTTATTTCCAAGCTCTGTGTGCCCTGCTTCTTATTAGGCAAACTCTTCTTATGCTATAACTCATTCAGTCTTCACAGGGACCCTGTCACGTAGGAGTGGTATCTTCATGTGGTCGTCATGCACTCTGATGTTCTCCCTGTGAAATTTAAGGAGGACATCAGAGTAGGACATGAGGATTGCCCTCCAAAGAATCTCTTCTCCCACTCATAAGGTCGTTGGAACCAGCGAATTGAGTTCTTGGCCTACTCATTTGAGGTGATGTCTAGGTCAGTGATGTGAGCAGACACGGAAGACCAATAGCAGCCAGCGATCAGTGGGCTACCCTCCTGTGCTTCTGCTGCTCTCTGAGGCACACCATCCCAAGAACGGCGTCCTTGGCCAGCAATAAAGAGATTCGAGACAGCTATGGGGCAAATTCCCCAAGGAGAAGGCACCCTCACATTGCTGGCAAGTAAACTACATTGGACCCTTGCCTATAGGCCTACCCCACCCACCATGAACACTGCCCACCATCCCCCAACCACCCCCAAGTTTCCATTGCATCATATTCTGATCTGTAAGGATCCTCTAGGACCCTCTAGGACAAGAACTTCCCAAGTAGGATTGCCAAGGCTGTGATCTTTAAGGACACAGGATACCTCATTTTTTTAACCTGTGGAGTGACTGCTATGTTTGAAATACCAACTTCCTTGTTGGCAGCTCAGTGCTTTAACCAATGCTCCAACAGGTCTCTTTGCCTTTCTATATGAAGGACTGGAATAGAAGATACCAGGCCTCTTTGCCTTTCTATATAAAGGACTGGAACAGAACGTACTATGCCAACTTGGGGTACCAAGTTACATTCTGCAAACCAAGCAGCATTCTTTATAGCCCATAGTGCTCAGCAATGGATAAAAAGATGCCATGTGAAATAAAAATGTTATATTGCATATCATATTCAGAGTAAAAATGTAAGAGAGAATTGGAATAGGCAACTGGAAGACTTGTCTAAAGCAGGGGAACTACAGGCACGTAGAGCTAGCTTTCCTGCTTTCATGAGGGTGTGTTTGCTTTCAACACAAGTTTGGCCGAGTCAGAGTACCCACTAGATATAGTCCTCTGCTTTTCTGGGTGATCTTTG
>NW_022111366.1:2021925-2023744 GCF_000313985.2 Echinops telfairi
AGTTGGACAAGCCCCCAATAAAATGATTAAAAAAAGAGAGAAAATATTTCTTTTACAAAGAAGATATACAAATGGCCAATAAGTAAGTGAAAAGGAAATTGTAAATGAAAGGCATGAGATATTACTTTACAATTTAGAATGGCTGTTATGAGAAAAATGAAAAATAACATGTGTTAGGATGTTAAAATGGAATTATTATTGATGGTACTGTAAAGGTGTGCAGTCACTATAGGAAACAGTTGGCAGTTTCTTGAAATTTTAAATAAATGTGACCTAGCAATTTCATTTGTAGATAAATACCCCAAAGACTTGAAAGCTGGGACTGAAAAAGATACTTATACAGCCATGTTCATTGCTGCACTATTTAAATAAAATACTTTAGGCATGAAAGGACAAATATTTATATGAATCACTTATACAAAATATTTAGTTATCACCAGGTGCTAGAGATGAGGGCAATTAAGAATCATCACTTAAAGAATAGAGGAATGAATATCTTTCTAGAAGTAGATAGTGGTGATGGTTGTAAAATACAGTAAATGTAAGAGTTGGGCTGCTAACCAGTAGACCAGCAGATCGAAATGACCAGCTACTCTGTGGGAGAAAGATGAAGTTTCTCTTCCCTAAAGAGTTACCTTTTCGGAAACCCACGGGGTCAGTTCTACCCTGACCTATAGGGTTGCTGTGAATCAGAATGCACTCTATGGCAGTCAGTTCGGTTTGAGTTTAATTAAACACTTAAAGTGGCTACAATGGCAATTTTAGGTGTGTGTGTGTGTGTGTGTGTGTGTGTGTGTGTGTGTGTGTGTATCTCCACAATTTAAAAAATGAACGTGTAAAAGGGAAAGGAACTGTAGCTATACCTTTAAACTTTTATTTCAGAATCTCTAAGGGCTTGATAAGGGTCCGGTTGTGTCTTTACCTTATGTTACCATTGAAAGCAATTGCTTTTCCAGTGAGTGAGGTAGTTCACTGGAGCAGAAAACTATATCTGATATTCTATACTTAACATAATGATTGGGAATGGAGTGAGCAGGAGACACTCACTGGACCGATGCTGTTCCCATCCATCTAGATTAGCAGGGCAGCTGACTCTAACACCCCCTTGAAAGATGAAACCATTTGGAGAGCAGGTTGAGTAGCAGCTGAAGGTAAAGTTATGAGTAAATGTTTTATTCAACCGGAAAAATCCAATCTTCCATTGGCACTTCAAGAGAGGCTCAGAGAAAAAGAGCACGATTATTTGTTAGCACCATTCTACCAAATATCTGAAAGGGTGAACATGTGTGCTTGCCGAGACTACCTCTGGTTTTGGAGCCTGACAAGATTGATGGAAAGCATCAAAGCTGAGTTGCATTGCTTAGGGAGACATTTTGGCCATACAATATGATGGGCTTCTGGACATTGTTAATGCCTGAAGGGAACACAGCAAACGTCTGCATTAAACAAACAAACAAATAAACAAACCTCTTATGTTTCGCATTGCTTCCATTATAAAGTCTATCATTGGAGGAGAAAGTTCTGGGAACTACTCGGAATGGACTCATCTAACTGGCCGGTGTTCAGCTCCTGGAAGAGTAACTACTGGGTAACTCTAAATTTTGATGAGCAAATGCTTAGTAAGGGTCTTGGTTAGAACTGGCAATATATAACCAAAGTATAAACAGCATGGTACACACAGTACACAAATACGTATCACCCTTCTTTGTGTGACCGGAAAGTTATGAAGCACAAGAAAGAAAAACACAATGGCAGGCCTGTCTGGATAGGACAGGCTGGATGAACAATCTGGAGGAGAAAACAACGGGACTGACAGTTC
>NW_022111366.1:2025231-2026169 GCF_000313985.2 Echinops telfairi
AAAAAAAAAAAGAGAAACACAATGAATTTATGTTGGGAATAAATCAGTAGTCATCAGATGGTGGGTCTTCATTTTCTTGATAAAGACCCCCACCCTGAAATGAGGAAGTCTATAGGAAGCCTTCCAATACAAGAAAACGAAATTTTATGTAATCCTAAACTCATCTAATAATAACATTGGGGACCCAACATTTTTGGATGCAAAAGATGTATTACACAAGGGTGGCTGGCGGGTTAAATACCACTGGCCCACAAGGCAGATAATGGCTTTGGTGGGGGGGGGGGGTAAGTGGCAGTCTAGATATCGAGGGGAACACTGGAATTCATTTGCAATGAGGAATGGTATTCAAAGGGGAAAGAAGTATTAACTAGAACCTGCAGATTAGAGGGAACTCACAATGCTACACCATGCTTTGATAGTGGTGATTTATGAGTGGATGCTTGGAGAAAGATGCAGGCTGAAAAAATATGGGAGGGGCTGGATATAGGCCCACAAATTATATATGTATATAGGTTTTATGGAAGATATTTGTAAATGTTTTGGGCAAATGCTCTGCATAAGATCCCTTTAAAGCATAGAAGCCTGGTACAAATCTAATAAGGCTATGCAGGAGGAGCCTCAGTGGAACTCTCTACAAGAGACTTTGAAAAAAAGCAGACACATTTCAACAGCTTGAGTTCTGGATCTTCCACGAGGCACAGAAGCTTTTGCTAAATTACATTCCAGCATTTCAGAGGGAAGAAGTGATGGGAAGAATCCTTCAAGAAACTACAGATGTTGCGGCTGTCCAGCAGGAGTCCTGCGGAGGCGCCCTTCCCTGAGCTCTCCGTACTTCAGCGGGGAGCTGATGGTTCTCCGCCTTCTCATCGCTTCTGCTTAGCACTGCAGAGGACACGAACACTTCTCAGCATAAACGAGGGAGCATTACAGTGAACCCT
>NW_022111366.1:2027338-2028799 GCF_000313985.2 Echinops telfairi
ACTGGAATACATACACATGTGGACCCGGAGGAGGTCTTGAAGGAGAAGAAAACTTGGGTCCTCCCATGAGGGAGTTTAGGGTGATGATCTCTAGCTACTGTAAGCAATTGGAGGGAAATTTGTTAGTGATACAGGAAAACCAGAAGAGACTATAAAGTACCTCAAGAAGGCACTATAAGACCAATATAACAAAATAAACGAACAAAACAAAACAACACAAAAACCAACCAAACCACCCAGAAATAATTGAACAACTCCAAATAGAAATCCCAAAGACAAACACTAGAACTGGACAGCACTTTGAAAGAACAAAAGAGAAGGATGGAACAGGAGAATAAAGAATCAGTGAATTGAACACAAATCTCTTGAGACCAAAATACAAGAAGATCAAGCTCAAACAGACCGAAAAAGCAGAACAAAGCCTAGGAATTCTCTGGGCCTCAATCAAAGGGACAACTTCCATGTGCTAAGCAGAGATGAGGAGTATTAACTTCAGAAAGCTTAGCCGAAGAAGTATTAAAGGAGAATTTCCCTGGTATCACGACAGGAGACAAAATGACTATTGAAGAACCCAAGAGAACTCCAAATAGAATCAATCCCAGAAGAAAGTCACCATAGCACTTTATAGTCAAACTTTGTAACACTGAAGAGAAGGAAACAATCCTGAGGGTGGCAAAAAGAACCATCATGGGTAAATTCCAGCCAATCAGGATTAGTTCAGCTTATTCTGCTGAAAACATGCCACAAAGAAGGCAATGGATCAATATATGCAAAATTTTGAGTGAAAAAACAACAACAAAACAACCCTGCTGACCCAGAATCCTATAGTGAACAAAATTATCCCTCCAATATGAGAGAGAAATAAAATCATTTCTAGATAAACAAGAGCTAAAGGAATTTATAAAGATAAGACTACTTTTACAAAAAATGTATTAAGTTCTTTGGACAGAGAATCAACAACAACAGACAGAAAACTAAATCACCATAAAATCCATTTTTATGGAGAAACATCCTACTTAATACACAGAGTGAAGCAGAATTCTATGAATTATAAGGAATTACATAATATTTCCACAATGAAGACAACAGCAAACTGTGTGTGTGTGTGTGTATGTGTGCATGTACAAAAACAGTGTGGATAATCAATAGTCTAATGGAGCAGATATCTACTCATTCACAAAAGACAACAAATTGTTTTGCATCAGGAAAGAAGACCACAAGAAAACAATTGATCCTCAAAGGAAAAAGTTAAAATCTCAACAAAACAAAAAGAGAGAAAAATCATATAAGCATGCTAAAACAGTAACTCAGAAACCAAACTCACTGCTATCAAGCTGATGTGGACTCATAGTGAATCTGTGAGTTTCCCAGACTGTAGCTCTTTACAGGAGTAGACAACCCCAATGTTTTTTCCATGAAGCAGCAGGTGGTTTTGAACTGCTAACCACAATGCCACCTGGG
>NW_022111366.1:2030248-2031499 GCF_000313985.2 Echinops telfairi
AGAAGGGAAGGGGGAGCGGGGAGGGAGGGGAAAAATGAGGAGCTGATGCCAGGGGCTTAAGTGGAGAGCAAATGTTTTGAGAATGATGAGGGCAACGAATGTACAAATGTGATTTACACAATGGATGTATGGCTTGTGATAAGAGTTGTATGAGCCCCTAATAAAATGATTTTTTAAAAAAGAAAGTATTGACAAGAAAATTTATAAACAAAAGGAATTCACAAAAATTATCATGAACATTGAAATCAATGTAACCATAAAATAACAAAATGATGGCAATAAAACCATACTCATCAATAACAACATTGAATGTAAATGGATTGAACTCCCCAGTTAAGTGACAAAGAGTAGCAGAATGGATGAGAAAACATGAACCTTTAATCTGCTGCTTACAAGAAACACACCTTAGATATAAAGACAAGCAAAATAAAGATCAAAGAATAGAAAATCATATATCAAGCTAATGGTAGTCAAAAGAAAGCAGGATTAGCAATAGTAATCTCTTACAAAATAGACATTAAAGTAAAAGACATAATGAGAGACAAGGAAAGTCATTATATGATCATCAAAACTGCAGTTGAATAAGAAATTATAACCATATGCACTAAATCAATGGCCTTTGAAATATGTGAGAGAGAGAGAGGGAGAGAAACCTCATCATGGTCCACTGAGCCTGAGACAACATCCCTACTCAGAGCAGCCAATGCACAGAGGACTTTAGGGCTGCCCCCGCTCCCCGCCTTGCAGGGAGCAACACTGGAGACACTGCGGAATGTGTGCCTGGTCTGCCCCATGCACAGTGGGGTGAAACAGGCAGGGAGTGCAACCGGGCAGCAAGGGGAGCAAAGTAACCAAGTCCCTGAGGATTCCTGAAAATAGACTTCTGACTTGGGGGACAGGACTTGGCACCACATCAGACTTGATCGGAAAACATACGTAAGAGTCTGTGGACAGACCTGGAACTATTGTTGTTGTTTTTTAACTTGTTTTGTTTTCTGTTTTTGTTTGTTTGTTGTTGTTTTCTTTTGCTTTATGTGTAGCTATATAAGATAGGCGGGATGAACAATCCTGAGGAGAAAACAACAGAACTGGCTGTTCCAAGGTGTATTAGTCTGGGTACTTTGGAGAAACAAATCCACGGCGACTCACGTGTGAGAGAGTTTTATGCAAAGAAAATGTGCATCACGAAAACATCCCAACCCAATGCTGCCCAAGCCCACAAGTCCAACATTAACCCATTAACCCAACACC
>NW_022111366.1:2032098-2034160 GCF_000313985.2 Echinops telfairi
GGAAGAGGAGGGGGCGGGGAATGGGACAGGGGAGCAATAAACTCAGTGAAAAGGGAACAATAGATCTAAAATTGATGGCGAGGAGTGCATATAATTCCTGGTGGGGTTTAATCTGAGAGGAGTTACTGAGAGCCGAATGGAGGGTGAGTATGATAGTAGGATAGGAGGAAGGTGAATGGAAATAGAGGACAGAAATAGGAGGCAAAAGCTATAAAAGCTTAACAAAAGAACACTTTGTTCTAATAACCTGGCACTCTTTTGTACTCACCTTCCTGACACGATCGCTGAAGACAAAGTGGGTGCATAGGCAAATGTGGTGAAGAGAGCACATGGTGCCCAGCTATCCAAAGATATAGCGTCTGGGGTCTTAAAGGATTGAAGTTAAACAAGCAGCCATCCATCAGGGAAGCAAATAAGCCCACATGGAAGAAGTACACCAGTCTGTGTGATCATGAGGTGATGACAGGATCAGGTATCAGGTATCAAAAGATCCAACACAAACAACTGTATTGATGCGAATGAGGGGGTTTGGAGTGGAAACCCAAAGTCCATCTGTAGACAATTGGATATCCCCACCACAGAAGGGATGATTCAACCAAGGTGCAGTATAGCACCGATGAAACACATCTTTCCTCTAGTTCCTGAATACTCCCTCCGCACCACTACCAGACCCAGTTCTACCTTACAAATCTGGCTAGACTGGAGAACACACATTGGTACAGATAAGAGCTCTCGAAAAATGGAATTCAGGACAGATAAACCCTCAGAAACAGTAGTGGGAGTAGTGATACCATGAGGGTAGGGGGATGGTTGAGGAGGCGGAAAAGGGAGAAAGGGGGAACCCATCACAAGGTTGGATATATAGCGCCCCCCACCCCCTGAAGGGGATGAATAACAGAAACGTGGGTGAAGGGAGACAACGGACAGTGTAATATACAAAATAATAATAACAATATATAATTGATTAAGGATTCATGACGGTGAGAGGGTGGGGGAGGGAAGGGAAAAAAGAGAAGTTTATACCAAGGGCTCAAGTAGAAAATGTTCTGGGAATGATGATGGCACCATATGTACAAGTATGCTTGATACAATTGATGTATGGAATGTTATAAGAGCTGTAAGAGCCCCCAATAAAATTATTTTAAAAAACACCCCCCCAAATAAAACCACTCTTGATGAAACGGAATAAACTATAATAAACTAAAAGAAGAAAAAGAAATGAAGAGACAAATAGACCATAATACAATATAGGAGATGTCAAGGCATCATTTTCAAGCAAAGATTGATCAAACAGAAAGAAAATCAACAGACACAGAAGAACTAAACAATACAGTTAATTTGATCTCTTAGACATATACAGAACACTTCATCCAACAAAAACACATTTTAAACTTTTTTCTAGTGCACACGAGACTTTCTCTAGAGTAGATTATATTTTAAACCACAAAGCAAGCATGAACAAATTAAAAAACATCAAGATGCTACAAACCACTTTTTTAGATCACAATGCTGTACAATTAGAAATATCACGTTAAGATGGGGGGAGAGTGGCAGATATGTCTCAGAAAAGGCAACTATATCTCTGTTGATAGGAAAATGGGAGGAGCAACCTCCCATGTGGAGTGGTGTGGGGGAATGCTTAGTAATACTTATTTGGAACCCAAGGGGAGAATATGCCTGGTATTAGGTTCCTAATTGGACACTTTTGACCCAGTTTCTATGTTGCCCTTGGTGACCCTGCCCATATGCTATCAAATACTGGGACTTTAGACGCTGTTCTTGTGAGGCACAGGGCATCCTTCAGAGGCCACACCAGAAGGACTCAATGTGGAAACCCCCGAAGTGAATGGCCTTTACTTCAGACTCAGCCTGTCGCCTTTGGCCTTAAAGCTGAAACCCCATAGTGTGAGGAGAATCTAGGCCAAGGTCATAGAACTAGCAGATGTTGGACTTTGGTTGAATCTCTTGCCTTGAGGGTGCCCTCCTTGCTTCATTATGTCATGTATTAATCTGGTAGGTGTGGTCCTGTTGTTGTGAATGAATATTAGTGGAAGATTTTCCT
>NW_022111366.1:2035594-2044309 GCF_000313985.2 Echinops telfairi
CTCAAATAGAAAGTAAATGTTTAGAAAATAATGATGGCAACATATGTACAAATATGCTTGGTACAGTTGATGTATAGATTGTTAGAAGAGCTATAAGAGTCCCCAATAAAATGATATTAAAAAAAAAAGTCTGAAGGAAAGATGAGCTCTTTGAGCCAGCTGATCTTGCCACAATGCTTTTGAATCCATCTGGCAGAATGCTTCCTGAGGCCAAGATGTTTGTTTAAAATGAAAAACGTCAAATCAACTTCCATAGCGAGTACATCAGTGGTAATTCAATGATCTTCTTTCACCAGCTTTGGTACTGGGCCACAGGGTTTCTGTTTGCTGAATGTGATGACCCCCTCTCTCTGGGTGACCTCATCTTGGTGGTCTTCTCAGCCTTCTTTAAAACACTTGATCAATCAAAAGCAAATAAACAAAAAAAAATCCCTCGTTTCATATGAACCAAACTAGCTGAAGAATGTTCCCATGTAAAATCTAGGAAGATGTCCATTGTGATTTGTTAAACATTGGATACTAGCCCTGACCTCAATATGGATTATTTTTCCAAGGCCCACATGTGTTTCCTTGTTTTGAAGGCACCAGAGCATGGCTAGGGCAAATGTGTGATGGAGAGAATGTGTTGGTAGCCATCCCCTCCTTGCAGAGACAAATTTAAACATATGTTGTTTGGAGTACATGTATGAGCTGGAGACACAGTAGTGAACCAGGGACTGAATATGGTGTATGAAGAAGAGATATAAAGGTTTCTGAAGGCCGGCCTTGGAGTGTGGGCTTCTGGATGTATGGTAGTGCTGGAGTTGGAAAACCGGGACCAAGCAGCAGATTAGAGAGGGAGAACGCATTCAGTCTTGCTCACGCGAAGTCGATGAACAAAGGCTATGGCCTAAGAACTCTCCATAGACGCTCGGTACCTAACTGCCTTGGCAGGCCTTGTGCCAACAGACAGCAGAAATCACTTTTTGCAGCAACCTGCCTTTGCCAGTGCATGGAGAAGACGGCTATGGAATACGAGAAAAGGGTTTTCAGAAGGAACAATTATTGAATCTATGGCTTCCCCCTCCTCCAGATGAAAACACTCCCTTGTCTTGATGGTGGAGATCAAACCACATACTTTTACTGGACAGTGATTGCTTTGTAAAAAAAAATGGTATCACAAAGTCTTAGCTGGAGGGAAAACCGGAGTTGCTTAGGAGAAAGGTATTGACAATCACTAAAGGGGAAATGAAAAGCCACGAGGGCTTTTAACTAGGAAGAGAGGGAAGTGGGAGGAGGAAAGAGGCTAGCTAACAACTTGGAGAAGTGGCGAAATGGGAGAATAACCCAGAAAGAAACGAGGATGACAGGTTTGGGGGAAGGGAGAAGACAAAGCCAGGGGGTATGTGGCAAGAGGGAGAGAGTAGAGAAGACCCTTCTTTGAGGTTGGAAATTGAGAAAGGTTGGCATTGGCATGCAAGGGGGAAATGAACGAGACGAGTGGGGTCTGGGCGCGAAGGGCTCTCCGGTTGCGGCTGTGGGGGCAGAGAATGGGGAGACACCGAGGGTGGAGGGCGTTGTGGGGCAGGACCTAGCGCTCTGGGAGGAGCCGCTGGCTGAAGCAGCGGCAGAAGAGGCAGGACCCAGCTAGGTCTCTCTCAACAGCGGCCACTGGAGCGGCTGCTCACCCTGAGCCAGAGGGATGCGCCGCCCTGCAGTCCCGGGAGGCCGAGGACAGGCAGGCACGCAGGGCATCTAGGATTGCGGGGGTCGGTGGGGGGCAATGAATGAAGAGGACTGACCGTGGGTCCAGCGGTCGCGCATACCCCACGGCTCACCGAGCGCCTTAGAGCGAGATCCCGGTGCCGGCTCCTCCAGTGCGGCCGCACCCCCGGGCCTCCTGCGGCAGCGCCCGGAGCTGCCCAGCAGCGGGGCGGCGACTGCCAAGGAGGAAGCCCCCGCCGCTGGGGCCGCACCCTGGAGGAGGTGAGGGCCCTGCCCGCTCCAGGCGCGGGAGACCAGGAGGCTGTGCAGGGCGCCGGAGTCGAGGAGCGGGGTGTGCGTGCGCGTGTGTGCGCGCGCGCGCGCGGGTGGGTGTATGTCGGGGGTCTGTACGTGTGGCTGCGGGGTCTCAGACCCGGCAGCGTGGAAGGGTTGCTGCGGAGGAACCATTGCCTGCCGAACATTGCAGGGCAGAGGAGGTGACAGGGCCAGTGATGGGAGGAGTGTCGGGGAGTGGCCTGGAAAGAAAGGCGTGGTGTTGGACTGCAGGGACTCAGAGTTTTGGGAAACCTGCTCTCCACTCTCGGGGTTTTCGCTGATGGGTAGACACCCGGCTTGTTGAAGGTGAGGTTGAAGGCTCTTCCTGTTGGGTGGGGCCCCGACTCCGGAGGACATCCCGGATGGAAGCGCCTGGGTGGGGAAAAGAAGAGGGCGAATCAGGAAAGGTGTGCTCAGTGTGCAGGCTGGCACCACCATCTTCTGGGGATATTCATCTGAGACACAGGCAGCAGGGCGGCGGTTGGTGAAGGCTGGTGTTTCTTGACTGCCTCCTTTTGCCTCCAGAGCTGCAGCCCTGCCCGTTGGCTGGAGCCGAGGTCCCGCAGCATGACAAGCTCCGCTCCAAACCCTTTGCCTTAGAAATCGGGACAGATTAGGCCCCATTTTTCTCCAGGTAGTAGCAGCCGCAGGATGCAAACCTGGCACACAGGCAATCTTCTGGCGAAGGGACCGACCGCGCTGCCTGTTCCCTCTATAATGCTTTCCTGTCTATGTCAGCCGACTCCTTCCTAAGAAGTGAGGGCCCTGCTCAGACATCAAGCTACAGGCAACCGTGGGTTCTGTTTCCAAGTTACCAGGAGCGCAACCAGGATTGTAGGAAATACATTTCCTTCCTCTGGCTCCTGGTTCCTATGCAAAACATTGGGATTTGGGTTAAAAGAATATTGCGGGATGCAGTGGCTAGTGGTTCTGTATTTTGTGTGCAGGACACTGCTTTATTTGTGGACGATGAAATCTAAATCTATTCACAGACACAAAGGCGCCGAAGGAATCGCCTGCTCTGAGTCCGTGTATCCAAGTCCGCAGGCTGCACACACGGAGCAGCAGCTAGGGCAGGAAAGACGGATGGGGGAGGAGGGAGCTCACCCGTGTCTTGTGCAGATCTGAATCCTGCATGTTTCAGAGTAGAAATACACCTCATGGGGTCTTCCGGGTCTGTAATTTAAAAATGGATAGCCAAGCCTTTCTTCAGCGGTGAGGCTGGGCGGAACTGAAACACCCACCTTCCAGTTATTTTCGCATAATCATCTAGTCGATTCCGACTCAGGGCCACCCTTTTAGACAGGATAGAACTGTCCCTGTCAGTTTCGGAGATTGTAACTTAACGAAGCAGAAAGGCTCATCATCTTCCCTCAGAGGGGTTGGTGATTTTGAACTGCTGACCCTGCAGTTAGCAGCCCGATGTGTACCCACTAATCCATAGCTGACCACAAACTGTACCACCAGGGGCCTTCCCAAAACTCAAAAACCAAACTCCCTGCATGGAATCTGACTGATAGAGTCTGACCGTGTGAACCAGGTGGCTAATAACTTGCAGATGGGGGCCAAGAGACAAAAGACCAGTAGCGCTTCCCACAGGACATGGATCTGCCTGGCCTAACAAGATAGGAAACAAATCCGAGTAGAGGAACACTAGCAAATGCATGGCCTTGGGGAAATGTCTGATTGGAGGTAGCCCTGTGCTTAGAACTTTTCCATGAACATATTTAAAATTGGTCCTCTCCAAAGTATATTATTATTAAAAATAGAGACTTTAGTGAACTTTAATTGATTACAGTCTGTTTCAACGTATGCATTTGAAGCTGAGTAGATTGCACATTCTGGGAGGATAGTTCAGAACCAACAGAAACTGTCAGGGGAAATTGATTACAGAGACAATTCAATAAGTTCCTACCATCAAATGTCAACAATGATGTCCTTCTCGCCATTTTGCCATTTCTTTCTCTCACTCTATTTTGTTATTATATATACATCTATACACATCCACCCATCCATACACATACATTACAGTTGAGAGATAATGAAATATAATAAGCTGGATCAACTCAAAGTACATATTTTGATAAGTTCTGACCTACCTAGGGAATTGCTACATAGAAAATCACTACCATGATCCAGATGATCAACATATCTGTCACTCCCCAAACTTTCCTTCGGCCTCTTCACAATCCCCCTCCTACTTTTGAAAGAAGTACACGCAGAATGCTCAGGGACTTTGGACCTGTTATCAGGAGAGAGGAGTCCCTGGAAAAGGCCGTCGTACTTGATCAAGCAAGGGTCGGTCAAAAGGGGAAAGACCCTTTACAAGATGGATTCACACAGGGGCTTCAAATGCGGGCTCAGACATCACAGTTATGCGGGTGTTGCTGTACCAGGCAGTGTTTCAACAACATAGGGTAGCCCTGAATTAACAGGACCTCATACCACCGCTGGGAGAAAGACCAGGCTTTCTACTCCTCTATACAGTCTCGGAAACCCACAGCGGGGTAATTATGAGTCAGCATGGACTCGAAGGCAGTTAGTGCTTTGTTTGTCTTTTAACACCATCTTTTCCTGCCCTGCTAATATACAGGCAGCCACTTTCTATCACAATACATTAGTTTGCATTTTCTAGAATTTATATAAATAATCATACAGCACGTATGTTTTTTTAAATCTGGCTTCTTTCGTATTAACTATTTTGAAGTTCGTCCATGCTATTGTTTGCGTCAATAGTTCATGTCCTTTTGAGGCTAGGTAGGAGGAAAATGGAAATTGTATGGCTATACCAACTGTGTTGATTCATCAGTTGTTGGGGTGACGCCAGTTTGGGACGATTACAAATACAGCTGTTATTGACATTCATGTACAAGTCCTTGTGATTATGCATTACTTATTTTCTCTTGGGTAAACGTATCAAGTGGAACAGGAGATTCATGTGTCTATCTAGCTTATTCAGAAACTGCCAGCTTGTTTTCCAAAGTCTGTACACCCGACCTTCTTCCTTGCAATGGAGGGGAGATCCCGCTTGTCCAACCGTTTGGCGCTCTGGCTTTTACAGTCGTTCTTGTCGGTGTGAAATGAGAACTTCCTAAAGTTTTGATTTGCATTTTTCTAATGACTAATGCAAAACCACCAGATGAGGCTTTCTAATCCTATAAAGGGTTACGGTCTCTGAAATCCCCAGGGGCAGTCCTGCCTTGTCCTAGAAGGTCACCGTGAGTCAGCATCGACTTGATGGCAGGGAGTTAATGACGAAAGATGTCGACCTCACATGCATTTACTTGTCCATATATCTTTGGTCAAGAGTCTATTAATGGAAGGTGAGTTCATTAATTTAAGACTTTTCTTCCTCTAATATAGATTTCTTAGTGCTATACCTTTCATTTGAACACTTCATTTTAGCTGTGTCCCACATATTTTGATGACTTGTGAATTCATTTTTCATTCCATTTAAATTAATTTCTTGTCTCATTTTTGGCTCTTCTTCATTCCATGGGTTAAAGAGTGTGTGTTGTGTTTTTCAGGTATTTGAATATTTTGTAATATTTATTATGGATTTCTAGTTGAGTTTTATTTTTGTCAGAGAAAATACTTCATATGATTTGGATACTTTTACATTCGTTGTGACTTGTTCTATGACCTGGATTTGAGTTTGTTGGGTGAAAGGACAGGCGCTCTGCCGTTGTTGGCCAGTGTGCTTTATAATGATGTCAAGCCACATTGGTTCATTGCGTTCGGAAGGTCTCTTAACTTTTGTTATGTAAATGTCGTAATCTTTCTTTTACTCTCTTGAACATGTGGAGTTTATAATGATTTTTAATTTTGACATTTGTGTCAGCTATGGATGTTTTTAGCGGTTGTTTTTCTCTTTGTGATAGAAAATTGTGCCTGTTTGCATGCTTGATAATGTTTTATTAGATGTCACACATTGAAGATTTTACCTGTTGGATACAGGGAATTTTGAATCCTTGTAATTATTCTTGAAATGTACTTTGGAAAGTAGTTATTTGGAAACCGTTCGATCTTTTTGTCTCTTGCGTTTTAGTTTTGTTGGGTGAGGTCAAAGTGGAATTTCACTTACAGTTAATTTTCTCCACTACCAAGTATGATGCACAATACCCCACAAATTAAGGATTTTACTTCCATTGTTATGCTCCTTTTGAGCATATATGTATTTTTATTCTTTAACTGCTCTTTTGATTCTGTAGGTCTCCCCTCCAAGAAAATGATTAAAAACAATTTAAATATAGCCAGAGCTGATTCATTATTCCCCACCCACCCCCCAAAGTATGTATGAAATGTTAGGAATTTCTGGGTATTAGAGCATAATGGAGCCCTGGTGGTGTAGTGGCTACGCATTGGGCTGTGATCTGCATGGCTGGCAGTTTGAAACCACCAGCAGCTCCACAGGGGAAAGACTGGGTTTCCTACTCCTGTCAACAGTTAGTCTTGGAAAGCCACAGGGTCAGTATGAGCCAGCGTTGACTCGATGGGAGTGGGTTTGGTTTGATATGCGAGTGTCATAAGGAACAAGATTATCAGATAAAGGTGATCCTCTCACAGCTTGAATGTAGGAAACTGATGTGGAGATAACAGAAAATGCAAGTAAATATGAAAATAAAAGGAGTTCAAATATTAATCAAGCTTACCAAAAAAGATGAAATGGAATCACAGGTTACAGAGGGACGGAGGCAGGTGCAATTGCAGGTAGGAATGAGCTCAATGCATGAACAGAAAGAAGAGCAGTCCACCGGGAGCATGATAAATCAGAGGGGATGGGCAAGAGATGTGAGTGAAGAAGTAGGCGGAGACCAGGTTATGGGAGGCCTTGTAGGTAAGATGTTTGGGTTTCATTCTAAGGGCTTGGAGAGGCCAATAGGTTTAAAAATCCTAAAACAGGAGTATGGTATCATCTAGAAAATGCCTTCACATATCACCCTGAGATTGGAGAGCAGACCACCTCGACTTTAGGAGATCTAAAGTGGAAGCAGGGATGGTTATTTAGAAGGATTTTGCAGTTGTCCAGATAATGGTGAATCACATTGTGGTGGGAACATTGTAATTAGTAGGAAGTAAACTTATTTAAACTAGGAAATGGAAGAAACATTAAAGTTAAAGAGCTGAGCAGAAAAATTTTAAGGGGAGCTCAAGAAGATGAAATAATATCTTATGAAGATAATTGCAAAGACCTGGAGTTACAAAGCCAAAAGGAAGAACACACTTAGAATATCTCAAAGAACTGAAGAGAAACATGCAAGTCTTCAGTTGCAATATTTCAGGATTCCATGGACAAAAATAGTGAATTAGGCAGGAGACATTAAGCAAAGATGAAAGGAATACAGAATCACTTTATCAAAAAGAGTTGGTTGACATTCAACCATTTCAAGAGGTAGCATATGATCAAGAACCAATGATATTGAAGGAGGAAGTCCAAGCTACACTGTAGGCATGAGGGGAAAGCAGGGCTCCAGGAATAGAATAAATACCAAATGAAATGTTTCAGTAGACTGATGAAGCACCGGAAGCACTCAGTCTATGCCAAGAAATCTGGAAGACAGCTATCTGGCTGACTGACTGGAAAATATATGTATTTGTGCCCTTCCCAAAGAAAGGTGACCTAACAGAATTCTCAAAATACCAACAACAACAAAAAAGTAATTAATATCACATGCGAGTAAGTTTTCATTCAAGATAATTGTAGCAGTACATTGGTAAAAGCTGCCAGAAATTCAAGCCAGATTTTGAAACTATATATGCCATAAGTAATATCATTGGTGATGTCAGATGACTCTTGTTTGAAAGCAGAGAGTACTAGAAAGATGTTTACTTGTGTTTTATTGCCTCTGCAAAGGTATCTGACTGTGTGGATCACAGTCAATTTAAGGTAACATTGAGGAGAATGGGAATTCAAGAACATGTGTAATCATTCTAACAGCACAAAGGAGAATAATATGGTTCAAAATCAGGAAAGGTATGATGCTAGTTGTATACTTTCACTATTCCTACTCAGTCTGTATGTTGAGCCAACAATCAGAGAAGCTGTACTATATGAAGTACTATATGTAGTACTATATGTACTATATGAAGAAGAACTCGGCATTAGGATTGCTGAAAGGTTAGTTAGCAAGTTTGATATGTTCATGACACAACCTTCCTTACTGAAATCAAGGTGGAATTGAAGTACTGGCTTATGAACATCAAGGCCTGCAACCTCAGTTTGGATTGCAACTCAGTGAAAGAAATCTCAAATTCTCAGAACTAGACCGATAGACAACATCATGATAAATGGAGTAAAGGTTGAAGTTGTCAAGGACTTTATTTTACTTAGATCCCCAATGAATACTTTTGGAAACGGCAGTCAAGAAAGTCAATTATGCAATGATGCATTGGGTAAAGTAACATGTTGAATGGCAAGGATGTCACTTTGAGGGCTAAGGTGAACTGACTCAAGCCAGGGTATTTTTAATGGCCTCATAAACATTCTACAAAAGTGGAAATGATAGCTCTTTCTCACAGAATTGCAATGAGGATTGAGTGAGCGTATGCTTAATAAGTGCTTCATGTAGTCCTGTCCCATAGCTATCATTTCCACTTTTGTAGAAAGGTTAAGCAATTTGACATGGCCACTAATAAGTGGTAGAGGTAGTGCTTCAATCAGTTTCATGTACTTAAAAGTAATTATTTTTGTTCATC
>NW_022111366.1:2044890-2050697 GCF_000313985.2 Echinops telfairi
GAACTGAACAAAACCATATTTTATTATAATATTGTATTATAATTATGTAGCCTCCATTATATTCCAAACTGTAACCTCTTTTATTGCTCTTTAAACTTTGGCTTTGAAATCTTCAAGTAAATATTGCAGTTAATATGTACGGCCTTATTAAACTCTCAAAGAAAAAGGCTTTCGTAGAACGCACGTGTCTCTTAAAAGAGAGAGGGGAAAATTCCTGTTGTAACTAAAGGCACAGTTTGAAAAGGTCACACTCAGGTAGGACATTCTACAGAATGGGTGACCAAGGTACAACATCTCAATTCCTGAATTTTGATCGCGAGTTGGGCTTCGTTGTGCAGCCTTAAATAAATAATTATTCTGAATTCTCTGTTCCCCTATTTTTAGACAATATGATAGTTTCCTAGAGAGTGGGAGGACTGGGCCCCTAACTCTATAGCATGACCTCGAATCTAGGATTCAGGCATCTGCGTATTAGTTATCTATTATTGCGTAACAAATGACCCCAAACTTAGAGGTTCAAGTCAACAAGCCTTCATTAGCTCATAGTTCCTGTGAGTCAAAGATCTGAGAGCACTGGCCTGGTGACATTGGCTCAATGCTCTCGTGGGGCGACAGTCAAACTGTTAGCTCGGGCTGCAGGCATGTCAAGACTCAACCAGAACTGAAAGTTCTACTTCCAACTTTATACACATGGTTGGTGTAAGACATTCGTTTCTTACAAGCGACGGCACTAAGCGCTTCAGGGTTTCCCGGGTTATTCGCTGGAGAGCCTCTGTTACTTGACACATGATTGGGCTGTTGATAAACATAGTAACTTATCCCCGCCCACAAGTGGTCCAAGAGAGAAAGCAAGAATGCCCAAAATGGAATCACAGGTTTTTAAATAATATATTCTTGGAAGTGACATTCCATTACTTGTATTTTATTCTGTTCTCAGAAAAGAGTCACTAGATTTACCCCCACGTGAGGGGAGTGGATTAAATAAGGGTGTGGTGATCAGAGATCTGTGGGGGTCATCCTAGAGATTACCTACCACAGTCTGCATCCAGTGCCCAAGCTTTGGACAATTCCAGGAACAATGCTGAGCACGGGATTACAAAGAGGACTAAGATGTGGATAATACTCTCAGGGAGCTCACTGGAGTGAGACAATGATGCCGGGATTTGAATGCTGACTCTACTCAGTTAAAAGAAGGCCCCGAGCCAGTTCTTCCCTGTTCAGTCATGGCCAATAAAGCGACACTGGAACAATCTTTAATTTGTAAAATGTAGGTGAATCAGGATGATAACTGGAATGGGAAAATGATTAAATTATGAAACTTTTTAAATTAAAAGATCATTTTATTGGGGGGTTCTTACAGCTCTTACAACAATCTATGCATCAATTGTATCAAGCATTTTGTACAAATGTTGCCATTATTATTTTCTACATTTACTTTCTATTTGAGTCCTTGGTATCAGTTCCTCTTTTTCCCCCTCCCTCCCCCACCCTCCCACCCTTGTGAAACCTTGATCAATTATATATTATTATTATTGTTATTTCATGTCTTACACTGTCTGTTGTCTCCCTTTACCCACCTTTCTGTTACTCGTCCCCCCACCCCACCCCAGGGAGGGGCTATATAGCCAACCTTGTGATGGGAAAAAATATTTTCCTGGTTAGGGAAAATATATTTTTTTAAAAATTGGATTTGTAAAAACTCCTACTAGAAACTTAATCTCAGTCTTAGAAAGTAAGGGCAGCATCTATGTTACACAGCAACCAAATCTCATGATTTGGCTGGAAGGTGGAAACAATGGTGCTCAGCTCCAAATTGGTGGCTGATGGCACCACTTTAAATGTGTGCCGCTCTCCACAGTCCTGGCAGTAGTGCAATCTCACATGGCAGGCTTCTGCAAGGGCTTCTGCTCACTGCGTCTTCCGTATCTCTGATCCTAGAGCTTGGACCTAGAGGTTTTCTAATTTCAGTCTTTGTTTTTGCTTCACCCAAATTTTAAAAGTTCATATTGTTCTCATTTTGCTTGGTCAGCTATGAATGAACTGGTACAAATTGATTCAATGCCTGGATCAAAGCCAAACTTATAGTCTAAGATTGATGGCATCTGTGAGCCTGAAGGAGCCCTGGTGGAGCAGTTGGGTGTCGGACTGCTACCTACAAGGACGGTGGTTCCAACCCACTAGCCACTGCACAGGGAAAAGGGAAGGCTATTTGCTTCCATAGAGATTTACACTTTTACTTTCAACCTAGTTCCGATCCAGCCCTGGGGGACCCAAGCCACCAAGACAACTAGGACTTTGGGCTCTGTCTTTCTGAGACACGCAGCATCCTTCACCAGACATACCAGAAGTCTCCGATTTGGAACTTCACTAAGTGAACTGGACTTTACCTTAAACTCACCTGTAGCAGATTTAAGGAACTGAAACACACCCTTGGGCTTAAAGCTGAAACACTCCAGGGTGAGAAGAAGCAGATGACTGCTATCCCAAGGTTATGGATTTGGAGGTCATTGGACTTTGTTCAGATCTCTTGCTTTGAGAGCTGGCAGCTTGGGACTACCAAATGTTTGCTATTTTCATGGTCTCTTTGCTTTTATTTTTTTATATAACATATCTTATTCTACCAGGTGTGGTTCTGCCTTTGTGAATGAGCATTATTGAAAATATTGCCCTATCTCCAACTCTCATTGTTTGCATGAGTAGTGTCCAAAAAACTACTTGAATTTTTTATCTGCGCAGGTCCGCAATCCATGTATTTTGCTATAAGCTGCCCTGTTCCTGTATACTTTTCTTTTCTAAACAGCATTTGAAATTCTATAACACTGGCTAGATTAATGATATGATCAATCGAATTACCATATGCCCCATGGGGGTGGTTTACAAAGTTCCCCACTAAAAAGGTAATGATGTCTTTAAAGTGGACAAGGGGCATATGAATGGATTTTGAGCTTGCGCTTAATTGTAGCCCCAATCTAAGAACAATTAGATTTTATGACACTATATTTGCCCTCACGAAAAGATCAGTGAAGATATGAGTGCTATAGCAAAGTGTAGTGAAGAAATCAGGTAGTGTTTAGGTACCAGAAAGAATAGTGTCTGGGATCTTAAAGTCTTGTCTTAAAACAAATAGCCATCTAAAAGAAGTGAC
This sequence comes from Echinops telfairi, assembly GCF_000313985.2. NCBI lineage: Eukaryota > Metazoa > Chordata > Mammalia > Afrosoricida > Tenrecidae > Echinops > Echinops telfairi. Next base: position 2,048,036 of record NW_022111366.1, read on the forward strand.
AGCTAATCCCCATGGAATAAGCACATCAGCCTATGTGATTGAAGAATTGTGAATAATAAAACCTAAGATCAGAGGAGGGAATGGTATCAGAGATTAACTTTTGAACACCCAGTTTGCAGAAGGTTATGGATGACCGTGAACGTGCAAAATTCATTTGCAGGGTTGCCATCCAGATTAAGCCTCTGGTGAATCCCCTCTAACCATAAACCAGGGATGTGAATAGCCTTGCTATTAAACAGAGCGCATTGGAAAGTGGGCTAATGTGGATATAGTTAGTGTAAAATGTATTACCTTATCATTTGTTCTCCCTTTTTACCATTTAATATTTTTAAATTATTTTCTGTTATCTTTTCAGCAAAAACTCTTTTATTTTGTTGTTGTTTGGGGGTTTTATTTGTTTTGCTTTTTATTTTTCTTTATATGAAATTCTGGATAGGTAAATCTATAGCGACAGTAACTAGATTAGTGGTTATGGCAAGGGAGGTTGGGGAGAAATGGGTAACCAATAATTATGAGTACAAGAAAGAAGAAAGCGTTCTGAAATCTATTATGGTGATTATTCCAAAATTCTTTTTAATATGTTTAAACTTTTGAATTGTATGATAAATTAATTATATGTTAATAATTTTAATTACAGCTTAGGAACTCATGGTAGTGGTTGTTTTTGCTGGTATGAGACTAAAAGAGTATGAGACAAGCTTCAAGAAAAATGTTGAATATGTACAACTATTCCTGATACAATTGATGTGTGGAGTGTAATAAGTATTGTAAGAGCCCTCAATAAAATGATTTAAAAAGACAAGAAAAAGAAAAATGTTGAGGCTCCTGTTGAGACCAACTGGCAATATTGGAAGGCTAAATAAGACAAAATATGTTTTGGAAATGGAGGGTACTTGCTTTCTCATAAAAGCAGTTGTGTGGGTCTTAAAATTCATTAGAAAGGCATGGTGTTTTGTTATAAGATTAGAATGGGACAGAATTTGGCCTAGTCCTAGGCTTGGTATTAGACCCGATCTTGTATGCGACATACCTTTTGCGATAAAGGGCAGTGGAGAATGATGTGTTGCTATGATGCTAAAGGGGTTTCAGCCGAGTTTCCAGTGTAAGACTCAGAAGAAAAGGCTGATCAGCTGCTTCTGAAACTCAGCCAGTGAAAACCCTATGGGTCACAGTGGTCTGAGCTGTGATAGATCATGAGGATAGCATGACTGAGTAGCATTTTGTCCAAGTGTGCATGGGGTAATGAATTCTCTAAGATCATTTCTGCCAGCAGGGGGCACTTGGAGATGGTTTTCCTGGTCGTGGCTCAGGTGTGGTTCTTGTAGAGGTGCAGCTCTTAAAGTTTCCTTTGCGGTTTGAATTCACTAAAGCCTGCACGAAAGGCACAAGCAGCATGGATACTTTGATTGCCAGCGCCAACTGCAGGCTGTGTGACAGTAAGACTGGAAGTACAGTAGATATGATCTTCGAGTTGAGTGTCTCAGCTGAGAGTTGGGGCTCTGGACTTTCATAATATGACCAGCTCCTGAAAAATTGCATTCTGGTTGCTTTAGTAGGAGCCCTGGTGGTGTAGTGGTTACACATTGGGCTGCTAACTGCAAGGTCAGAAGTTTGAAACCACCAGTTGCTGCTATGGGGGAGAAAGATGAGGTTTCTACTCCTGTAGAGAGTTACAGTTTTGGAAACTCCCAGGGGCAGTTCTACCCTGTAAGCCAGCATCAACTTGATGGCAGTAAGTTTGTTTTTTGCTTTGTTTTATTATTTCTTCCCTCTCCGACCATCTCTCTTTTCCACCCCTGCCTTGTTTTGCTTTCTTCCAACACTACCCATATGTCTTAGACTGGTTTCTAGAGGAACAAAACCAGAGGTGTTCATAAGTGTATAGGAAATATTTTTATATCAAGCAAGAAATGTATATCAAGGAATGGCTTGGTGCAATCCAGCTTAAGCTGGAGCCCCCTCCAGACTCATGCAGCTGCCAACTGAGGAAGCTGGCAGCTGAGAGGTGGGTGCAGAGTTGCATGGCTCCAGGTCAGCAGGAACATGGTAAGGCACCGAGAGCTCCGAGGGTCGGCGGGCTTCATGAACTGCCAGCTCCATAAGTCAGATACAGGATCCAAGCAAACAAGGAGGATGAAGGAGAGAGATCAGTCACCCACAGTGTCTCTTCCAATTCGATCACAGCCCCAAGGAGATGTCATTAGGCTGTGTCTTGATTGAGAGATTGGACTCTACCCATACCTTCCCACAGGTACAAGCAGTTGACACAATGCCTAATCATCATATCACAGAAATTTGACCTTGAGACATGAAACTATTTGGGAAGAATATCAGAGGAGCTAACCTTGGCTCAGACAGTCCCTTATGCCACCTGATGTCTGTCGTTAAGTCATCAAATCAGTTCTGACTCAAAGCAACCCTACACACAACCGAAGGAAACACTGTGCAGTCCTCTGTCATTCTCAGACATGATTGCCATGTTGTAGCCCATTGAGGCAGCCACTGTGTCAATCCATCTTATTTTGAGCATCTTCCTCTTTTTCCCTGCCTTTCTGCTTCCACAAGTCTAATGTCCTTTTCCAAGGACTGGTCTCTCCTGTTAGCATGTCCAAAGTACGTAGGATGAAACTATCTTTGTTTCTTCTTCTTCTTTTTAAAAATC
>NW_022111366.1:2055129-2056643 GCF_000313985.2 Echinops telfairi
TAAACAGGAATTGGTGTTGGATGTTGTTGAATGCTTTTTCCACATCTATTGATATTATCATGTGGTTCTTATGGTTTTTCATATCAATGTGGCGGATGATACTAATGGTCTTTTGTATGTTGAACCATCCCTGCATCCCTGGTATGAATCCCACTTGGTCATGGTGAATTTTTTGTTTTAGCTTCTTTTGTATTCTATTGGTCAGTATTTTGTTAAGGATTTTTGCCTCAAGGTTCATTAGTGATATTGGTCTGTAGTTCTCAATTCTTGTGGGATCCCTGCCTGGTTTCGATATCAGTGTTGTACTAGCTTCATAGAAATAGTTCAAGAGTTTGCTGTCTTTTTCTATGTTCTGGAAGAGTTTGTGTAGGATTGGTGTCAGTTCTTCCCTGAATGCTTGGTAGAATTCTCCTGTGAAGCCATTTGGTCCAGGGAATTTTTTGTTGGTAATCCCTTGGTAACCTTGTCTATTTCTTCTATTGCTATGGGTCTGTTGAGATTCTTGACATCCATCAGGGATAATCTATGGAGGTATTGTTTTTCCAAGTATTTGTCCATGTCTGCCATGTTGTTGAATTCATTGGAGTACAATCTTTTGTAGTACTTTGTAATTATACTTTTTATTTCATTAGTATCTGTTTTAATGTCCCCTCTTTCATCCCTCATTCTTACTATTGAAATTTGTTCCTTCCTTTATTTGATTAGGTTTGCCAGCAGTCTGTTGATTCTATTTATCCTTTAAAAGAACCAATTTTTAGCTGCATTAATTTTTTCCTTGTTTTTCTTATTTTCCCTCTCCTGAATCTCAGCCCTGACTTTTATTTTTCTTTTCTTTTGCTATTAGTAGGATTGTCCTGTTGAATCTTTTCTAGTTGCTGTAATTTTTTTGTGTGTGCCAGCATATCAATCATAAGGAAGTCTCTCTTCCTTTTTCAGGTGTGCATGTATTGCTATGAAACTTCCTCAGATATCTGCCTTTGCTGTGTACCAATTGTTTGGGTATATCGTGGTCTCATTCTCATTAGTTTCTAGAAATTTCCTAATTTCATCTCTGATCTGGACCAGTTCACACTCCTTTTGCAATAGAGAATTATTCATCCTCCAATTGTTTGTTCTTGTTTTCTTCATCTTCCTTTTGTTAATCTCCCGCTTTATGCCACAGAGATAGGTGTATATGATATCAATGCACTTAAATTTATGCAGATTTGACTTATGCCCCAGCATGTGGTCTATCTTTGAATATGCACTAGGTGGGCTTGAAAAAAAGTGATTTTTTTTTTTTTTTTTTTGTATTTTGGTGAAGGGGTTTGTAAATACCTATCAGGTCAAATTGTCTAATTGTAATGCTTAGATCTCTAACCTCCTTGTTGAATTTCTTTCCCTATGATCTAGCTTTCTCAGAGTGCGGTGTATTGAAGTCACCTACTATAATTTTTGAGTCTGTGATTTCTTTTTTCATTTTCTGGAGCATTTGTTTGACGTATTCAGGGGCCACCCTTGCTTCCAAGAAGCAT
>NW_022111366.1:2057661-2059286 GCF_000313985.2 Echinops telfairi
GTGCACCTTAGTGCGTTAAATAACATCCTTATTTTCAATACTTTAAAGAGATCTTGTGCCCCAGATTTGCCCATGCAGTGTGTTTGATTTCTTGATGTCTGTTTCCATGAGGATTGACTGTGGATCCAAACAAGGTGAAATCCTTGACAAGTTAATCTTTTCTTCTATTATCATAATGTTGTCCTTTAGGCCAGTTCTGAGGATTTGGGTTTTCTTTATGTTAAGTTGCAATCCATATTGAAGACTGCAGTCCTCAGCAAGTGCTGCAAGTCCGCCTTGCTTTTCAGCAAGGAAGCTTGTGTCATCTGCATATCAAAGATTATTAATAAACCTTCCTTCAATCCTGATCTGTGTTCTTCTTCATATAGATCAGCTTCTCTGGTTATGTGCTCAGCATAGCAATTGAATAAGTATGGTAAAATGATAGAATCCTGATGCACACCTTTCCTGATTTTAAACTATGTAGTAATCTCTTCTATTTGAATGATTGCCTCTTGGTCCATGTACAGGTTGCACATGAGAAAATGAAATTTTTTGACAGGTCATATGATAGAGACTGAGAGCTGCTATCAACAGAGTGAGCAGATTATAGCACTAGAGTGTCCCAGAAGAGATATAACTAAATGTTTGACTTGTCACACAGTCTTGGGATGAACAACCAGGGCCCAGGCTAGAGTGTAGCAAGAAAGACACTTATTCCCAGGATCATGCAATTGAGGATAGGATCCTGTCTTTAGTTAAAATTGTTGATGTTTGGTTCATCATGAATTTTAAAATATGGCATTAAACATTATTCATCTTGTTTACTGAGGTGTTTTATATTTGCCGTCTTAAATTTCATGCTCTGGGTGAGCACACACCATTAACTCTGAACACTTTCACAATGACATCAAAATGTTGAACCAATTGAGTAAGTCCAACAAGAACCTTCTGGTCTTAATTTTTCCTTCTCTCTCTTGAGAACTCACCATAGCCAATGAATAGAAGATTCCATTATTCTTTTTGGTATTCCACATTCTCTGACTTGAAGAGCCCTCCACTAAGTCTGTGGTATTATATGACAGCCGTAGCCTAAAAATGGGATTCTTATATCTGATTAAGAGATTATTTTAATTGAAAGGAACTGTTGTGGTTAATGATGGGTGAGTTTGTTCTTTTAATGAACCAGCATGATCTTGGAGGGTTAACTCCTACAACCAGTACACTCACTTGAACTTAGCAAGGTTGTAGGTTCACTGAGGAATCCTCTTCTTTTATCAAGGATTATCAGATGCTTGATATTGAATGCAATAGCTAAATATTTTGTCTTCTTAGGAGCCCTGGTTATGTAGCTGCTAATTGCAAGGCCAGCAGTTTGAAACCACCAGCTGTTCTGAGGGAGAAAGGAGAGGCTTTCTACTCCTGAAAAGAGTTACAGTCTTGGAAAGTCACAGAGGCAGTTCTACACTGTCCTAGAGAGTCAATATGAGTCAGCATCAGTTCAATGGCAGTGAATTTGATTTTAAATTTGCGATATGCTAAAATGGAAATGAAAACAAAAATGAATTTTAAAATGTGGAATTTTACCCATTATAATTTTTGTTTATGTGAGGTTTTCCCCCCCTAAAAGTCATGGTTCAGGTGGA
>NW_022111366.1:2059640-2060726 GCF_000313985.2 Echinops telfairi
TAATTCTGATCTCAGGGTTATGGAGGCTGTGGTTTGTAAAGCTCTATAATTCTTTGGATTAATGGTTCCCCAAATCTTTGATTTTTTTTTCACCCTTCTTTCCTCCCAATAGGGAGAGTCCAATAGTTACATCCTAAGAGCTGCTTACAAGTTTTGAAGACCCAAATTTCTATTCACCACAGTAGGATGTAGAACATTATCTTTGCAAGCTATGTTACGCCAAGTGAACTTTCCCCAAGACTGTGACCCTAAGCCCCCAAGCTCAGACTCATTTCCTCAAGGCAATTATTTATGGCTAAGAATTTTTCAGAACTTTGACCCTTGTTTTGCTCAATATATAATGGGTATATTTGTTGTATACACAAATATGCATGTAGAAATACCATCAACAAATTTATATGTGGTTGTGGATGTGGCCCTGTTCACCTATCCATATGTAATTTGTTGTTATTCCTGACAGCACCTCTGAGAGTCTTCCGATGCCTTATACTATGCTGATCTCCTTATTGTCTGTGGTCTTCCCTTCATTAAATTGATACATGTCTATTTTCTCATTAGTGGCTTTTATCCCCATCTCTCAGCAACCTCAGCAACAGCCCTCAGGTAGTACCAGATGTGCATTCCATAATGCACCAACCTAGAGGTGCTCCAGTGCCATCCAGCCATCTAGTTTCTACAAATATGCACCACGGAGCAGGAGTGGGGTGGGTGGGCAGTAGAGATCAAAGGAAGCCATCAATAGGTTTTCAGTTTGGAGCCTCAGCCAGCAGTACCAGCAGGGAGGTAGTCTCTCAGAACAACACCACTTAGCACTAAAAAGAAACTTTTGAAAGGAATCGTGAAAGATATGGAGGTACATGTGACTCTTCAGGGCAGTGGATTACTTACTAATGAAAGATAAACCTTACCAATGAAAGATAAACCTATTATGTCAGACACTTATTACTATGGAATTACTCACAGAGACATCCAAAAACTAGTTTATTTAGTTAGTTTATAGTGCCAACCTGACCGATAAACACATGTGGGGTTAATTGAAGGGCAGAGAGATTAAATGACTCGGTGAGCCTCGCCTTTCTAGTTCTC
>NW_022111366.1:2061052-2061969 GCF_000313985.2 Echinops telfairi
TGGATTGGTGTTGGACATATGGGTTAAGGTTGGACTTGTGGGCTTGGGCAACACTGGGTTGGGATGCTTTCTTGATGCGCACTTAACCTTTATATAAAACTCTCTCTTATACATGAGTTTCTGTGGATTTGTTTCTCTAAAGTATCCAGACTAACACACTAGTATTAAGGTTTCTCAATGGGATGAAAGAAAACATGGGGAAAATTTTTAAAATAAGTCAAGAAAACAATAGAAGAGCAAAACAAGGAACTTAATAAGTAGATAAAAACCATAAATAAAAAGCAACTAGAAATACTGAAGCTCAATAATAAAATAACAGAAGTAAAAAGCTCCTTAGAAGAATACAGAGGTAGAATCAAAGCCACGGGAGGAACTCTGGAACTAGAAGACAAAGGCTCTGCGATGCTTTAGTTTGAAGAACAAGTGGGGAAAATGAGCAGGGCAGAAGGTTCTGTGGGACAACATGAAGAGAAAGAACACACCTAACAGAAATTCCAGAAAGAGGAGAGCGGAAACAAAACACAGAAGATATTGTAGAAGCAATAATCAAAGTAGATTTCCCAACTATAGAAGATGAGATTATCATCCAAGATGCTCAACCAATTCCATATAGGTTAAACCCTAAGAGAAATGCCCCAAGACATAACATAATGGAGCTACCAGGTCCAAAGGGAAAGGAAGACTTTTGAGAGCAGCCTGAGATAAGGGAATGTCACTTACAAAGGAGCAGCAATAGGATTAAGTGCTGATGTTTCACCACTATCTGTGCAGGTAAGAAGGCAAGGGGTGACATATACAAAGTCTTGAAAGACAATAACTACCACCCAGAACTAATATACCAGCAAAATCATCATTCAAAAATGAAGGTGAAATTAGAATTTTCCTAGATAAACAGAAAGTCAGGGAATTTGTAACCA
>NW_022111366.1:2063894-2065176 GCF_000313985.2 Echinops telfairi
TGGGTTACTTTGAACAAATAAATCTTTTGGTAGCTGCTTCATTTATCAGACAAGGACATTTGATAACATGGCATATTATTTCCTCTGCTTTAGAAAAAAGCTTTTCTAAATATTGGGAAATTCTTTTTCGTCTTTACTGGATCAGAACTTGTTTAACCCATAATGTATGTCTAAGGACCGTTCTGGATATTTGGTTCTTTGTTTTCTTGTGTGTGTGTGTGTGTGTTTATGCATAAATAATACATATGTACATTTTATTTTACATTCACCAAAAACTATTCTAAATGCTTGACAACCCTGGGCATCTCCCTGTTGTTACAGGATGCTATCCTTCTGAGCAACTCGAGAAATTGATCACCTCAAGTAAAATGGGGGTGGGGGTGGAACTTGTAAGCTATAAGCTTTTCAATCAAATAAATGATCCAGTAATTAACTAAACAACTTTTAAAAATCTCTCAAAATCCATACCTAGAGAATCATATCAATGCAACTTTAGTTGTGAAATCCCCCTGAGTGAAAAGAAATCTTACCACTACTCAAAACCTCCCCATCCAAATAAAGAAAACTAGACTAATATTGGTATGTCTTCACGGTTTTTAGGTGGGTATTCATTCTTTTTAGATAACCAGATTTTTACAAAAAGTTAAAATCTGTGTTACATTGACTAACGTGTGATTCATGGATTGTCTGAAGACCATGCTGGCAAAAACCTAATAAGCTGGTGAGCGATGCTGCCGCCGAGGACCTGCTGCATGCCTGGTGAACAATCGTGTCACCCGGACCGGAATGGCTTGTTTTTACCCCAGCCCACTCCTCACACGTAGGCTCAACCTTCTCCGTGTCAGGGTGACTCTAGCTCAGCGGAAGCCCGGAAAACAACTCTGTAGTCATCAGAATGTTAACCCAATTGGATATTTTTTACTTTTTGTAAATGCTGGTAAACCATGGTCAAAAAATAGTTTCATATGCTGTTAAAATTGTTTTTAAAAATAACAAGAAAAAGTATATTTCAAAAATTAATTCAGCTTTGAAGTTAGAGAACAAAGAAGCTATCAACCTCACCTTGAGAGGGGGCGGGGGAAATGTTTAAAAAATTGTTTTGCCATCAATCCCCGAAGACAGTATTCCTGCTTGGAGCAGACAACGCGCAGGGAGGACCATAGGGCTGGCCCCACCATGAGACATGATGTCCCTCACTAAACCATAGCGCTGTGGGGAACAATATTGGAGACTCGGTGGGCGAAGTGTGCCCAATCTGACCGCATCACGCTGGGGTGAAGCA
>NW_022111366.1:2067302-2068182 GCF_000313985.2 Echinops telfairi
GGGAGGGGAAAAATGAGCTGATACCAAGGGCTCAAGTAGAAAGAAAATGTTTTGAAAATGATGATGGCAACAAATGTACAAATGTGCTTAAAACAATGGACGTAGGTGTGGATTCTGATGAGTTGTATGAGCCCCGAGTAAAATGATTTTTTTAATGACGCATCTATATGACAATGACTGCACCTTAAGCACAGGACCATAAAAGGATTAAAGTCCAGGGTGTCGGGGAGACACTCGATACAGAAGTAAGCAGAATACAGAACGAGCAGGAGGGGCAATGTTAACACATAACAATAAGTTTTAAGTCAACATTTATTATGAGACATTTTACTTGCACCATTTTTGGGGGTGATGGATGGAACAGTTTTAAAAAGGAATAAAGAAACAAAACCTGCATGAAGTTAACCACTTGGCCCTACCAGAAATCTCATGTACTCAAGGGTAGTACGGTACACACGCGACTTCATTACGCATGTGCTTGGTGCAGACTCTTTTCAGACACAAAGTCAATGTCAGCAAGTCTAAAAAGATCCAAACCCTAGAAAGCATCTAATCTGACCATCATAGAATGAAGCTCCAAAATCAATAACCAAAAGAATAAGAACAGCTAAATAAATGTACGGAAACTTAAACACTATTGAAATTACAAAGCCATTGGTCATCAATGAAATCAAAAGGATCCTTAGAATCGAAAGACTATAGTTGAAGAGGTAAAAATCACTAATTTTACTGAGTTTTGCTCCCTCCTCAAGTACATATCATTTTAATAACCTCTTAGACAAATCAGGAGGGATATTTAATGTGCTTCGCTGCAGACCCAAATATGATGGTTTAATTGCAGAACACACTGTGCTTGAGCTGTGAGTTGGCCTACCCTCTG
>NW_022111366.1:2068282-2069399 GCF_000313985.2 Echinops telfairi
GAAGTTAGGATTATGGAGAGCACTTTCCTGCCACCAGCTTCTCTTCATCTGAGCTAGTTGGCAACATGAACTTGTTATAGTGTTTGTATAAAATAGTATATAGTATAAGATAGTGTATGTGTGTGTATGCATATAGATGTATGATCATATAAAAAAAAAGCATTGATGAAACTACCATTTGTTGAGTTTGGGTAGTGTAATATCAAAGTATAATCGGTTACCTGGAATGATATTAAAATCTTTTTTTCTTCTTCACTCAAAAAATCCCCTGAAGTTGTCTTAAAGTTAGCCTGCCTGCCTGCACACTATTCTATTTTAACTATGCGGGGAAACATCTACATTACATATTTGGAATATTAGCCAGAGACTTGACGGGACAATGAGTTTGTTAAATGAGAGAGGGTACAAATGGTTATACAACTGCAAGAATGTCATCATTCTCACTAAGCTGTACGTGTTGAAACTATACTGTGTATGCTCTCAATAAAATAAAATTAGAAAAAAATTTGTTTTCCTCGTTGGAATACTTTTTCTTGACATCATACAATAGTGGTGTCAGACACTACTTGTCCTTTTGTGATTAACTATTCCACTCAGCAAAAATATCCTCTAGGTTCATCCATGTTATAAGATTACGCACAATTCATCATTATTCTTTAATGCTGTGGTATCACATCCTCTTGAGTGACTGTACCATTGTTTGTTCAGCCAGTCACCTGTTGGTTGGCACTTGGTTGTGCCTTTTGTTTTGTGACGAATGCTGCAGGGAACATGGGTGTGCCTTTATGTGTCCATGTCCCAGTTCTTAAATCTCTGTGTGACCGAGCAGTGGGCTTGCTAGATACAATAGTGTTTCCATTTCTAACTTTTCAACACTGGTTGTATCATTTTACAGACCCATCAGCGGTATAGGAGGGTGTTCCAGTCTCTCCATATCCACTTCAGCATTTGCTGTTTTCTGTGTTATTGGATTTTACTTTTATTGCTAGAGTGAGATAATATCTCATTTTTGCTTTGATGTGCATTGCTCTCACTGCTAACCACAACATTGGTGGTTCAAATCCATGAGCTGCTCCAAGGGAGAAAGTTGAGGCTATCTGCTCCCATAAGATTTACA
>NW_022111366.1:2069499-2073159 GCF_000313985.2 Echinops telfairi
AAGCAGGTCTTGAAGGAACCTCAAATTAAAGCGACGCAGTCCATGGGTTAGGTGTCCCACAGGTAGTGTAGCTTGCAAATTGAGGCAAAGAACAAGCTGCACACTGGTCCAATGATCAAAGAGCAAGAGACAACTTGCCGAGTCATTTATCCCTCTGCCCTTCAATTAATCCCACGTGTTTATCGGCCAGGTTGGCAAAATAACCTAACTACCTCATCATCCATTGGGAGTGGGTGGTGGGTGTAGAGAGGAGGGATCTGAAGATGAAAAACACAGCTGGTTCGGACATGTCGAAGACTTGGACCTACCTTTTTGACTTCCAGTTATTTCCACCTCATGTCTGTGTGCCTGAGGCCCAAGTGGAAGGCCTCGATTCCCCGTCCTCTTTGACCCTAACTGACTAGAGGACAGAACCAGGAATCTCACTACTCCGTGTACTGATGACCGGTGACACCGGCTGTGCCGCACGGGTCCTCTCGGTTCTAGGAGAGGTTGCAAAATTCCATTTGCTTATAAAGATACTGCATTTTGCAATCCTAAGACATGGTAATATTTTATATTACTAGCATCCTTCAACACCCTACTCAAATGCTGCCTTCTCTCACCCAGTGGATTCCAGAAATCTTTTTTTTTTATTGGGAGCTCTTGCAGCTCTTATCACAATCCATCCATCCCTTGAGTCAATCACATTTGTACATATGTTGCCACCATCATTTTCAAAATATTTTCTTTCTACTTGAGCCCTTGGTATCAGCTCCTCATTTTTTTCCCTCCCTCCCTCCTTCCCTCCCTTCCTCTACCACCCTCCTTCCCTCATGAACCCTTGATAAATTATAAATTATTATTATTTTCATATCATACATTATTCGCTATCTGCCTTCACCCACTTTTCTGTTGCTCGCCTCCCTGGGGGAGGGGGCGGGTGTTATATGTTGATCATTGTGATCGGTTCCCCCTTTCTCCCCCAACCTTCCCCCTACCCTCCTGGGACGCTACTCTCATTATTGGTCCTGAGGATTTATCTGTCCTGGATTCCCTGTTTCCAGATCTTATCTGTACCAGTGTACATGCTGTGGTCAAACTGGATTGGTAAGGTAGAATTGGGATCATGATAATGGGGGGTGTGTGTGAAGCATTAAAGAACTAGAGGAAAGTTGTATGTTTCATCGGTGCTATACTGCATCCTGACTGGCTCATCTCTTCCTTGTGACCCTTCTGTAAGGGGATGTCCAGTTGTCTACAGATGGGCTTTGGGTCTCCACTCACACTCCCTTCATTCACATTGATAAGATTTTTTGTTCTGGGTCTTTGATTCCTGGCACCTGATTCTCCAGAAATCTTTTATAGGCTTTCCAAGGCTGCAAGTCTTTATGGGAGCATGTACCTTCATCCTTCTTCCACAGGCTGGCCTATCGGTTTGAAATGCTGATGTTGCGTTCAATGCCACTAGGTGTCCTTGAAACCTTCTCTTCAAGAACCCAAACCCACTGCTTGGGAATTGATTCCAACTCATGGTGTCCCTACAGGACAGGGTAGAGCTACCCTGGTGGGTTTCCAGGACTGTAACTCTTTACAGGAGTAGAAAGTCTCCTCTTTCTCCTGTGGAGCAGCTGGTAGTTTTGAGCTACTGACCTTGTGGTTTTCAGCCCGATGTGTAACCACTACATCACCAAGGCTTCGTGACACGTCTAGTTACTCCCTCCCTCCTTTCTATTCCCCTTTGTACTTTCATTGCAGCCCTTTACATAATCTGATTTGTATTAGGGTTTGATGCACATGTAGCACAATGCATAGCACATGCTGAACTAAAGATGAGTTGATCAAATAAGGCAGTGAAGTGATCCCTACATTTTATCAGTTTGTGAGAATAAATTAGGACCCATGGACAGTAACTACATAAGCTCCCACCTGTTTATTCAGGAAATGAGGCCCCCAACTAAGCCTGCCTTTCCTCCCCCACAAATATTTCTGCTAATCACAAGCGTTGTTTTCTAATCTCCCATAAATTGTTACTGGTCTCAATCTCTGTGGCTCTGAAGTGCAGATGCCTCTTTGCCCACATGATGGTCCGCAGAGCAACAGGGCCCTTGCCCGTCTTGACTCACCACAGTGAGTGAAAAGCAGATCTTCTGATTTGTATACGTGCCACCTTTTCTCTCCGGGATACTTTGACCTGGGTAGCCAGGCGCAACCAAGCCTCTGTTTTGCCCACTTTGTTCTCCGCTGTACCACTGGAAATACATATATTGTATCTGTGTCTAACTAACTCTCTTAAGAAGTTTTTCTACGATATGAAACTCCAGTTTTAATCCTGGGGAACCTACTGGCACGCCACCAAATCTCTCCCAGCTCCCGCCCAAGGAGCCCTGGCAGCTCTGTTGGGTACGTTTGGACTGATAATTACACGGTCAGTGGTTCAAACCCACCAGCTGCTCAGAGGGGGAAGTTGAAGTTGTTGGCTCCTATGAAGATTAGCAAAGACTGGGTAAGGTCCTGTGAGTCAGAATTGACTCTATGCCAGTAGTTTTGTTTTAAATCCCGCTCTCATTTGTGAACGAGGGAAACACACAGAGTTGTTTTCTTAACGAACTGCTTCATTTCTCTTCCTTGCACTTGTCATCATCTGACAGATTACAGTTTTTTCGGTGTTGATGGCCGCTCTCTGCCAATAGACTGAGCTCCATGAAATCCAAATCATTGCTTACTATTACTGATCTTTTTCTTCTATTGTACCCTTAGCCTACAAAGTAGCGTCTTAAACTCAGGACATATTTGTTAAGGATCACTGTGGCCCAGTGATTAAAACACTTTTTAGTTAACTGGAAAGTTGGTGGTCAGTGACCACCCTGCAGAACAAAGCTATGGCAGATTGACTCTAAAGATTTACAGCCTTAGAAACCATATGGGGGACCATTACTCTCTGTCCTGCAGGGTTGTTACTCCAACATAGGGTTGCTGTGAGTCTAAGTTGACTCATAGCAATGGGTTTTAAATATTCATTAAGTGGGATTATTAAGATAACCTGTCAGAATTATTGTACACATTTTAAGGAGCTTTTTGAGTTGTATATCTGAGTAATGATCTACCCTCGATATTAATGGTTTTAAATGCCCATATTTTATGATATCTTAGGACATTTTAGGTTAGGACAGCTCTCATCTGCTCCATTTGTTCTCTGGGTCGCTCAGTGGGACTCAGCTGAAGGCTCTGGAGGGCCCAGGACAATGCCACTCCTAGTCTGATGCCTTCCTTCCAGGGCACTGCTGCCAGGCGCTCCCCATGTAATTCCAGGGCCTCTCCCCACAGTCTCTCCAGCAGAGCAGTCTCCTTTATTTCATGGCAGGTCAGTAGGAGAAGCTCAGGTGGAAACTGCAAGTCACCTTAGGAGCCAGCCTGAGAAGCTTGTGACCTAGTACTGCATTGCTTTGGTCAAGTAACTCTGCAAGGCCAGCCCAGACTCAAGGGAAGGAGAACTAGTCTCTACCTTCTGATGGGAGCTGTCCCAAAGAATTTTTTTTAATCTTTTAATTAAGGGCACATGCAACTCTTATCACAATCCCTACGTACATCAATTGTGTAAAGCACATTTGTACATTCGTTGCCCTCATCATTCTCAAAACATTTGCTCTCCACTTAAGCCCCTGGCATCAGCTCCTCATT
>NW_022111366.1:2074606-2078590 GCF_000313985.2 Echinops telfairi
CCAAATGAAGGCTGAACATGATAGTGGGACAAGAGGAAAGTAAAAGAAAATAGAGGAAAGAGCTAGGAGGCAAAGGGCATTTATAGAGGTCTAAACACATTTATTGTCATCCCTAATCTACAAGCCTTCAGCCACAAGCCCTTTAATCTCCACCCTTTGCCTACAAACACTACTCTCAAGTGCAAATTACACTGCTTCCTAAAGCGCCCTAAAGTTTTATTATGCATTGACTGCATCAGCTCTGAAGTCCAGAATATTAGCATCTAAATCAGGTTGAGATGAGGATGAAGCTTTATGGGAACTAGAGGTATAAGTTATGTGCCCTCTCACCCAGCATACAGCGGCAGGGCAGAGATGGCATAATTATAAGAGACACTCATGTCCAAAAGTCAGACCAGGAGACACATAGCAGTCAACAGCCCACTGCGATTTTGAAATCTAGCTCAGCACAAATTAGTAGCCCTTTTTAAGGGCCCATTCCCACTCCTGAGAGTGATTGTCTCTGACTCTTGGTTCTCTCTGGTCCTTGTTTGTAGCTGGGTAGCATTTGTAGCCTACTTCTTGTAGGTATGTAGCAGGTTAAGGATTCAGAGACGCTTCAAAAATTCTGTTCTGTCAACGGTCCTTTAAGTATATGGTGGTACAATACACTTAAAAACTTTAAGGGTTTCTTCTTCCTCCCCTCCACTATCATGATCCCAATTCTACCTTACAAATCTGTCTAGACCAGAGGATGCACATTGGTACAGATAGCAACTGGAAACACAGGGAATCCAGGACAGATGACTCCTTCAGGACCATTGGTGAGAGGGGTGATGCCTGGAGGGTGAAGGGAATGCGGGGTAGAAAAGGGGAACCGATTACAAGAATCTAATTATTGCCTCCTCCCTGGGGGATGGACAGCAGAGAAGAGGATGGAGGGAGACATTGGACAGTATAACTTATGACAAAACTACAATAATTTATGAATTATGAAAGGTTCATGAGGGAGAGGGAGTGGGGAGGGAAGGGGAAAATGAGCAACTGATATTAAGGGCTCAAGTAGAAGGCAAATATTTTGAGAATGATGAGGGCAACAAATGTATATATGTGCTTGACACATAGATGGATGTATGGATTGTGATAAGAATTGTACGAGCCCCCAATAAAATAATTTTTAAAACTTTAAGGGTTTCTTATGTATTAATTTATAATCAATTATTTCTCAGCCTGCTGGCTAAGATGAAGTGTGATTTGATGATTAAATCCGTTAGACAAGGCTGTGCTTACAATAGAAAAGCAACTCATCCACATTTTGAAATTATACCTGAAAATCTCCTTAGCAAGATCCACGCATTCATTAGGTACACGTTCTGTTTTCCACGTTGTCAAAGGCAAAACACGGCTTTGCTAAATTCTGCACCACTACGTAGCAGAAGTCGCCCCCTGTCTGACTCAACAGCCTCCACTAGCATTTCCGCCACTGTCTCTCAAAGGCTCTCCAGCAATCTCTCCAAGGCTCTAACACCTTTTGTGAACAGTTTCACTGAGGTCTTTGCAGCTCTGACTTTATACAGTTCCCAGAGTCATTACCACTTGTTTCAGGGTTTTTTTTTCATGGCAGTATCCCACTGCCAGGTAACATATTGTGTTTTATTTATCTATTGCTACTTAGAACGCTGCATAAGGATTGATTTCCACGGCATTAGCGAGCTGAAATGGAATAGACTAGAATTGGTCATTGTGAATCACATGGCTTACCATGCCGGGAATGACAAATTCAAGAAGAATGGTGTTACACAAATCATCAAAAAGAACATTTCAGAATCTATTTTGAAGTCCATGACTGTCTGTGAAAAGCTCTATCTATCTGCATATAAAGAAATCCAGTCAACTATTGTTCAAAGTTATGCACCAAACATTAACGCTAATGATGAAGACATGGAAGCATACGACCAGCTTCCTCAGTCTGAAACTGATCAAACATGCAGTCAAGACACATGGGCAATAGGACGGCAACAGTCGGAACAAGGCGGAAGGCAGCGTGGCTGGAAACTAGGTCCTTGGGGGCAGGAACAGAACTGGAGAACGCATGACAGAATTTTGTGAGACCAATGATTTCTTCGTCAGAAATACCTTTTTTCAGTAACTCACACGGCACCTCTACACTGGACTCTCCAGGTGGAACACACAGACCATCAACCGGACTGCTGCATCTGTGGGAAGAGACGGTGGAGAAACTCCGTATCAGTAGCAGGCAAGGGCCCGCCTGCGGAACAGACCACTGATGGCTCATATGTAAGTTGATATGCGTTGACAATGATTTTTAAGTTCTTTTAAAGGGATGTATTTTCGATCTCACTTCGTAACTCCTGTAATTCAAGTTGAAGCGATCATTTCTTGAATGAGATGCATGTCTGGTGGTAGACAGAGTTCCTCTCCGCAGCAGGGCAGTAGCCCATAATTTGATTTGAGACAAAGCTAAAAATAGCACCATCTTTGGTAGGAAGGATGGAAACCTGACTCTCCTCACCCGTATTTATTTATTTTTGGCCTCAGAGGCAGCAGGAGATTCTTTTCAAGACAGGTGGCCTATGAGCCTACTCTGAAGTCAAAATGGACCTTACAGTGTCTACTGGAAACACCCTAAGCTCAGGAGCGGTGTGACCATGGGCAAGCGAAGTGTCAGGGGTGGGGGACTCTAGAACAGGTACAGTTTCGACAGCTTCTCACAGCCCTCAGCTGTTTTCATGGTGGCCTGTCCTCCCCACTCACAAGGCGTCCTGGCAGTGCAGTGAGTTAAGCACGAGGCTGCTAACCCCAAAGCTGGCAGTTCAAACTCGTCCACTCTGACGGAGAGAGACAGGCTGTCTGCTCTAGGAAAGACGGACAGCCTCAGAAACTCGGTGGAGCGGCGCTGCTCCGTCCCATCGGGCCAGGCCTTAAGTTGGAATTGACTTGACAGCAGTGGGATTGGTTTTGTTTGTCTGTTTGGTCCTCCCCATCCCTGAAACTCACTTCTGACCCCGCAGGCTGTGCTAATCCATTAGGAGGACGAATCCACAGATGAGGGAGGGAGGCAGTGTGCTTGCCCCATGAATACCGGCTCTCCAGAGGCAGGCCTGTGGCCTGAATGACCTGAAATGAAGAAGCCTGCAGTGGTTGAGTGCTCCTCGTGATCTGAAAGGCTGGTGGTCCCATGGGAGAAATCAATGGCAATTTGCGTCCCTAAGAGCCATGGAAGCCCGGTGGGGCAGTCCTCTGTCTTACAGCGCCCCGCCGCTATAAGTGGAACCGACTAGATGGCAATGGGGGTTGTCGCTTTGTCCTGGAGACGCTTTTGTGGTCATCCGGAGTCTATCTCTGCGGCTCCCCCGCGGAGACCTGGAGCCGGCTTGGGTCTAGATGTGTCGTCTGTGAAATACGGACAGCTAATGCAGCAGGGCCACAATGCTGGCAGTATAAAGCTTTTTGCAAATTAAAAAAAAGGTCAGTGGTGAAGCTAATAATAACAGTGATTATATCTCTTAATGAAAAGATTTTATTTTAGAGCTAAAAAGGAGCTTCAGGGCCCTTGCCACTTTAATTACAGTGTCTTGTGGAAACCTTGCTATGTAACGCTTCTGGATGGAGGGGTCTGAGTCGCAGGTGGCGCCCTTTCCTCGGGTCTAAGAGCAGTGGCACAGGAGGAGCTGGCCGCAGGTTCTGGCGAGTACAGGTACCCTCCGTCCCTGGACGCTAGTTGCCTCTCTGCTCTAATGCTAAAAACCAAGGAGGCGGATACCATAAAATGGAAGCAGCGAATGAGGCTGCAAGGATTTATTCGGATGCTGCTTCTCCTGAAGGCGTTTCCTCCGTCAGCTCTTCCCCGAAAATAGCATTCTGTCCGACCGGTGTGTACCAGGGAGTTCAGGCCCCTTAGACCTGCCCTGACTGCAGCTCCGTCTCCAAGGTGACTCGAGGTGGGGGGTGATGTGGGCCCAAGGAAGGCCCTCCCTCCCCTCC
>NW_022111366.1:2079306-2081088 GCF_000313985.2 Echinops telfairi
CACCCCCCGGCATTTGACAGCTTCTCCCGTTCACGGCCTGGCCCTCCCTCAGCCCCAGCCCCCTTCTTTTGATCCGCTAGAACATGTTCTGGTTTCTTGTGCTTTCCTCCTTCAATTCGTCTCCCTTCCACCTAGCCTCGATTTGAAAAATTATCCAGCGAGGCTGCCTGGAAGTTTGGCTAGCAAGCAGCGTTCCTCTTTGCCCTTTTCTCCCCTCGCTTTTCCCGCAGACTACGGGGATTCCAGTAGGGTTTTCTTTGCAGATACCTTTTGATTTTGCATACCTTGAACACCCCACCGCCTTCTTGGCCTCCCCCCTGGAGAAGGCCACACAAAAGCAAAGGGCTAAGGAGCAGGATTCAGGGAAGCTCGGACCGCCCCCCCCCTGCCCCCGCCCCCAAACCCCCAGTGTCCAAGTGGATGGGGCCCACTCGGAAAGGAGAAAGACAGAGACAGGGACCCCCTTTGTCAAGGGCTGGGGGAGGGGGGTCTGCTTCCAGGTCAGGGGTTGGAGCTCCCTAGTGGAATTGGGCTTTCCTCACCCTCTTTCCTTGCCCTCACTGTACTTCCAAACGGAGTTCCTAAAGGAAAGGGTGAGGATCAGAGATCAGGTCTTGAGGCAAAGAGTTTGGTCATGGTTCGTGCTCCCATGGGCGGAACGGCTGCAATCCAGAGGTGTCCCCATAGCACAGGCCCCTCCATCCTCAGAGAATCCACGAAATGAGCGTTCTCTCTCTTCTGGGAAGGCAGGCTGGATGCCCACCAAAGGTAAACCTGGCGGTTACACACGACTTATGTAGAAAACCTGGGTGGGGTATCAGTTTGTTGTTAAGCCCAATTTAAAAGAAAGGATACAGTGAAGCTTTGGGTGTATTGCTAAAGTAGTCTGAAACTAGACCCAAACCCATTGCCCTGGAGCCCATTCTGACTCCTAGCGAGCTGCCTATAGGACAGAGTAGATTCTCCCCACAGCAACTGTAAGTCTGCAGCGGAGTAGAGAGTCTCGTTTTTCTTCCATTGAGAGGTTGGTGGGTTCAAATCCACTAACCTTTAGGTTAACGGCTGAGCCCTTACCCACTCAGTGCATGTGAAGTCTCCTAGAGAAGGAGACTGTGTAGATTTACATAAATAATTCTGCTCTTTTCTATTCTCCCCAGGCCTCCCACAGTGGGCTGTGCTCTGTTTGGGGCCTTCCTAGATGACAGAAGGACAGTTAAGAGTCACAAGGGGGCTGGAAGCCAGGCTTTGAGGACCTGCACTAAGGACTAGGGGTGGTTTATTCTAGAGAAGCAAAGCCCCGGGGAGGATGTGATTGTCTCATCCAACATTTGAAGGGCCGTTGGCGGTGGAGGGAGTAGATCCATTTTGAACTTCTTAGGAGGACAGACAAGCACCAGGTTGTAGCAATTCATGTGATGGAAAGCTATGGCCTTAGTGTAAAGGAAATAACAGTCTAACAAATGAGCCCCTGAGTAGGTAAAGAGCTTCCGACCCTGGAGTTGTTCAAGCAAAGGCTAGATGACCACTTGATCATAATGAGATCAAGTGTACGAGGGATTCTTATTTTAGATCAGCGTTTCTCTTCCACATACACGCGTATTATTTTATTAGATTTTTGAGATCTGTAGTTATATAAGTAACAAACCCAGACAAATTCAGAAAAATTACAAAGTATGCATTTAAAGTCCAACCAATTTCACACAAACTACATAATAGGAACCCAGATCAAGAAACAGGTGTATCCCAGGCCCCACCTGACGCCCTCCTTTTGATCGCAGAGAA
>NW_022111366.1:2083227-2085173 GCF_000313985.2 Echinops telfairi
CTTCACACAATTGATGTGTGTATGGATTGGGATAACAGTTGTATGAGCCCCTAATAAAATGTTAAAAAAGAAAAAAAAATAATAAAACCTAACCACCAAAAAAAACAAAAAGTAGTCACAAAAGGATATTCAAATGGTTGGTGAGCAACAAGGCACTGCTCTACATCAGTAGTCATCAGGGAAATAGTCTCGCATCGCAGGGTGATACCACGACACGCGCATCAGAATGGCTACAATGAGAAAATGCCCAATGTGGGCTGGCTAGAACAGTCAGAGCCTTTACATTTTATTTTAACCCCACACTCACAATAATAATAATAATAATAATAAAATAACCCAAACATACTTACATTACAACCAAGTATACACTGTTCTGTAACTCAAACGAAAGTTTCATGTGGCAATATTTGTCCTTATTATGAGTTCCATATCCTACTTGCTATCCTATTCTTTTTCTTTTTAAAAAGGTCCTGGATGTGATTCATTAAATTTATTTCACCCCCTGATGGGTCACGATTGGAAAAACTGTTACCATCATCATAAATCATCACTGTTGGCTCATATCCTCCATAACTTACAGCTCAGATCTGTTCCCCAAACATTTACTTAAAATGCAATAACCCAATACAGGTCAGACACTGTGTTAGGTACCAAAGATTAAAAAAAAAGGATGAGACTTGTCTATCACTGTAATACAGGTGGACTGAGGCAGTGATGTGGACTGGCTGCTCAGGGAACACAGTGGAGAAACCCAGCTTGAGGGACACAGAAAATAAAGATTAACCATAATAGTTACCATGTATTAAATGTTACTCAATTTATCTCCGTTTTCATAACCCCATAAGTATTGCTTTTTAATTTTTCAAATGATTGTTTAAATTGTGAATTTCTTGGGGATTTACATTCCAGACAAGCAACTCTGCATTCAACTGTTCATACCACTCATCAGCACTCCCACCCCCCCACCACCCCCTCCAGTGTTCTACTCCCTCCAATTTCTCGTTTCCCTCTGCTGGGTCCTCACCCTCCCTTCCACCCACGTTCACACCTGACAACTCCATAGGCCTTTGTTGCATCTTCCCTCCCTGGCCCTCCTCGGCCCCCGCCTCCTGGGCAACTTCCAAATCTGTTCCTTTTGGTAGCTAAGTCATTGTCTTGGTTTTTCAATCAAGGTAAGCATTGCAATGTGCATTGTTAACACAGAGTATTGCTATGTGCGTTTTTAAGACAAAGACTGGGGATGTTAGGGGTCCCAGGATGACATGAGGAGCTAAGGGGGTAAAATCAATAGGAGTGTCCTCATTTCCAAGCCTGTGGGCTTAAATGCTTCCCTTGAGTTGAGTCTTATAGGAGACTCAGTTTCTCACTTGACTCAGAAAGTTGTCTTAGGCTTAAGACTACGATTCTTTCCCGGAGTTTCCTTCTGGCAGCTCTGGAAAGGCTCCTCTGTGGCGTTCTTCACATGCGTCCCCATGCCCTCCCCCCGCCCCCCCGCAGTCAGCCTCACCAAGGATACAAAATGGGGTACTTGAGTTCTCCCATCCGGAGCTCTCTTCCTATCTATCTGTACAGCACCCGCCCCTCCATGGCTCACTGGCAGCGTTGGTTTTTTCTGAGGTTCCTGCCAGACTCTCTGGTTAAATCCTTTGAGGAGATCCTGGCTGGTGCTGGAAGAGCTCATTTCCTCTGAACATGCTGCCTGAAGACACTGGTTTCTAATCAAACCACACAGAGAAAGAGTTGTCAAAGGACGAAAATCACAAAGAAGGTGTTCTTCTTACCTTGTAAGTCTTAAAATCCACCCGGCTAATGGTCACTCACTCACTGCCGTCCCGTCCGTTCTGACTCCTGGCAACCCTATCGGACAGGGTGGAACTGCCCCTGTGGGTTTCTGAGACTGTAGCTCTCTACAGGAGGAGAAAGCCCTGTCTGTCTCCTGAGGAGCA
>NW_022111366.1:2086425-2088002 GCF_000313985.2 Echinops telfairi
GTATATATATTATTCTGCCCTACAAGAGCAAGGCCTATTGCTCTTTGAAATCATGGTGAGTTCGTGGGGAGTCCTGTTTACTGATGCATAATTCAATCTGTAGATTGCTTCCCCCCATTTTATCAGCACCATGCTCTAACCAACTGAGCTAGCCGGCCACCCGCAATCCCCCCATCTTATAGATGTGGCAAATAAGTCAAGAGGAGTTACATCATCCTCAGTGGTGTGTGAAGGTCGGAGTCCTGGGTCTTTGCTGGCCATGCTGCTCGTGCGTTGCACAAGAGCACTTTGTGTACCAAGCACACTCGTTTTCCTAACTCTCTCATTGTGGCGTCTATGGACTGAATTTTCTCTTTAACAGTTAGCTCTGCCAGCAACTACTATGCTGATATGTAGAAAGGAAAATCTATGCCTTGAAACTGGTCTCTTTTTGCTCATGGTAAAGATGTGCTTCACGAAGCACCTCACATTTCAATAATCGTCATACAGGCAGTTCAACAACAGTCATGATGCTCATTATGCTGGGAATTCAGCCCTCTGGTCCACTTTTAAGTAGGCCTGTATTTGGATTTTGGCTTCGGGCATTTGACTCCATCGGCGCTCTCACTCATACACTCTTATTTCTCTCATGCCAGACTAGACTGGACATCCCTGTTTTGTGGCTCCTCTGCTGAGGTTGGATTTGAAGGTTTGCGTTTTTTTTTTTAATGTCTGCAAAGAGGAGCCGGCTGGCCCTCCTTCCATGGCCCATTGAGATGGCGTGGCTCGCCGGATAGAGGCTGTGTCTGAGCATCCACCCACTGAGCGGTTGCTTCAGGAGCACCACTCCTGTTGAGATGATCTCTACTTTATAAATAAAATCCCAAACTGGGCTCAGGACATTCCACACACTGCCTCTGGCAAAAACTCAAAGAGCATTTAAAGTTCGAAGAAAGTCTAGAATAAAAGAGATGTCCTGCTGACCCAAGGTGCTCTACCCAATTCTATTTTCAAACATTGACATCTACCCAGAACTTGTATTTCTGTCTCAGAGCCTCTTCTGAAATCTGTGGTCAGAATCTATTTCCCTTGAGTCTTCAGGTCGGCGGCATTTTATTAGAAGCAATAAATTGTTTATAACGAGCTTTTTAAGAGTAATAATAACTTGCGTTTTCCTAGCTCTCGAATCGTTTGCGACATACTTTCCTTTAACCCGTCTCAGGATCTCTAGCTCTTTCCTGCTTGTTCCCTTCTGCAAAAGCTGCTTGCTCCTTCCCCGGGCTTTCTCTAAGGCCAGCTAACGGAGGGCTAACCTACATCTGGTGTCTTCCCGTTGTAGCCGACGTGGAAGGGGTATAAAGAAGCAGTGATGGCGGTTACATGGACTCACTCAGAGCATGGAGTAATTGCTAACAGTTCACACTCTTTAGAAAAGTAGATTTCTTTTTTCCTGTGTTTGCAATGAACTGGTCTGTCCCTGCAGGCTCCAAGTGCATTTCAGTTTTACCTTTCCTTCTTTGTTTTAAGCCACTCAGAGTATATTTAGGGCCAAGGGCAAGGGATCTGGAGGGATTTTTGTTTTGTTTTAAAGAAGCACA
>NW_022111366.1:2089183-2091063 GCF_000313985.2 Echinops telfairi
TCTATGATTGTGTGGTGTATATTTAGGTCTTTGCTCCATCTTGAGTCTGTTTTTGTATGCAGTGTGAAGTATGAGACCTGCTTCATTCTTTTGTGGGTGAAGATCCAGTTTTCTAGCATCATTTGTTGAAAAGGCGCTCTCTCCCCCACGTAGTATGTTTTAGTGCTTTATCAAAGATTAGGTATCTATAGGTACTTGGTTGTATTTCTAATCTCAATTCTAATCCATTGGGTTCTCAGTTCCAATTCCTCGGTCCTCGTATCTATTATTGTCCCAGTACCAGGCTGTTTTGATTACGGTGTCTATATAATAGGTTTTAAAATCTGAGAGTGAAAGGCCTCCTACTTTGTTTTTATTTTTTAAGAGTGTTTTATTTCCCCTGGGTTTCTTTCCTTTCCATATAAATTTGGTGATTGGTCTTGCCATTTCATTGAAGAATGGTGGTGAGATTTAGATTAGAGTTGCAAAAATAGATTTATTTTTGACTTCTTAACATAGAATATTACTGTTCATCATATGAAACAGCTTCTTGTGTGGATGGATATGCTACTTAATCATCTCTCTAGACTAAGGCCTTTAATTCTCCTTTTAAAAACTATTATAAATAGTACCTAGTGGGACAAAGGGGCATCAACAAGTTTTGATGGAATTGAAAAAAAAATGGAATTTTCCCACCAGCTTTTTGGAGCCCTCTTGCATAAAGCACCGTCTTCCCTAGGATTTAAAATAAAAATAGTTGTACAGAAGAATGGGTCAAACACTTCTAGTTCTTGAAAATACAGTTCATATCACGGAGGGTTATATCTTGCCAGAACGATATTTCATTCAATTCAAATGTCTTTTTCAAGACCTGAAATCCTACTCTATTGCAGAAGGGGAAACCGAGGCACACAATCATAAAGTGTGAGACTAGGTGAATTAGTGGCAACTTTTACCTTTCCCAATTTGTACCTTTCACTAAGGCAAAATACTTTACTTTTACTATTTATGTGCACTACTATTTTGAAAGGCGCTTTGGTGGCCCCGTGATTACTCATTGGGCTGCTGACTATAGGTCAACAGTTCGAAACCACCAGCCACTCCATGGCTTTCTACTCCAGTAGAGAGGTATAGTCTTGGAGACCAACCGGGAAGTTCTACCCTGCCCCATAGGGTTACGATGAGTTGGAATTGGCTTGGTGGCGTTGAGTTTTGACTCTTGAAGTGTCTCCTGAAACAAGAATAAACAGAAATTTGAACAAAGAAAAGTGAGTTAACACAAAGTACATCAAAATTATGCAACATATTAGGATGGGATTTGTTTGAAAGGAGAAAAAAATGAGTGCTGTGTTTTGTTTTAGGATGGGGGAACATCCTTTTAGATAAATGACATCTAGATATTCTTTCCAAGTAGGAGGGGATTTACATTCGTGTCTCCCAAATGACAGCATGTAACGGTTGGGACTGAGCGGCTTTTAGAAAGACTCTCGTGCATTGGTTGCAGGGCGATTGTCACCTTACCCACCCGAGCTAAAATTATTCTGAGTGGGCCTTACTTAATACTCCAGTTGTTCCCACCTACACACCTATCCCTTGCCTTTGGTAGGACAACTTTTGTTTATTCTTCAAAGGTTAGTTTCAGCATTGCCTCCTTTGGGAATCACTTTATTCCTTGTTCTGGGTGCTTTCTGTCCCCAGAACTGCTTCGTCTACTCTGCCATAGCACGGAGCTAGTTGGTTTATGTGGTGTTGCTCATATACCTGGGTGCATTGTAGGAGAGGCTGCCTTTGGTCGCTGAGTCATCAGATCTAGCTCTGGTTCTAGGACTTACCCGATGCTCAGTGAAGAACTTTTCAGGGAACGTTCCTTGCCAGGTTGATGGGAGTACCTATTTGGTAGC
>NW_022111366.1:2092517-2093936 GCF_000313985.2 Echinops telfairi
TCTTATAAGGGGAATACTTCCTTGAGTTCTCTTTATCCTTTTATAGTATTAAGAATTTTTTTCTTACCTTGATGAGCAGCCCAGAGGGAAAAAAAAAAAGTGTTATTCCCTTTTAGAACAAAGATTTAATGTGGGAGCCAAAACCAAACCAAACCAAACCAAACTACTGTTGTGGGGTGCACTACAGCTCACAGTGACCCAAGAGGCCCCAGAGTAGCATCACCTCATAGGATCACCAAGTCTGTGACTCTTCATGGAAGCGAACAGCCTCATCTTTCTCCTATGGAGTGGCTGATGGATTCTAACCACTAACCTTTTGGTTAGCAGCCCAACACTTAGCCACTTGTGCTATCAGGGTTCTTTTGCAGCAGCAAAAAAGGGTGACCAATTCAAATAGTTGCAGACGCATAATGATGTTTGCAGTTGACTGTACTTTTGAGGATGACCACCCTAGAAACCTGCCTCCCAGAGTTCCATGTGGCTGTGATCTCACAGTCAAAGGACTTGCTGAGGGGAGGACGTAATTGCCTCCTGTACGGGAGGCAAGTGGACGTTACTGTGTCAATGCCGAGTCAGCTCACACTTGTCAGTAGGCCTAGGGAGGTGCACACATGATGTGCACTCTGCTTTGCGGGGCTTAAGCAATTAAGCAGTCTCACTTGCAGAGTGAGGTCTATAATGATAGAGTTCCAGTGGAGAGAAAATTATAATCTCCCTGTGTTTATTATATAACAGTCTTAGGGGCTGCATCTGTGGCTTCTCTCCTATTTTGCATTTGAATGTGCTTTTTCTAATTCCTGTGCCAAATGGGGGTATCTGGCCACCCTTGGACCAAAGAAGATAGACTCAGTATTTCTCTTGGCAAGAGAAAAAAAGATCGAAGGCGAGACATCAGAGCTTATTCACAATGGCCTTTTCCACGTCGACTGTGTCTGTTTTCATCCCCTGTCTTGACTGTTGGTTTATTCCCGTTGTCTGTTAGAAATAGTACCAAATGTTACTCCAGAGGGAACTCAGCACCGTCTGGATGTGGATCTTTTAAAAGCGACGACTGGCCCACTTTCCATGGCCCTTGCTAAACAAAGACCTAGGTATAAAAGTCATACCAGTCACTTCCCTTTTAAGATTTAATTTATCTGCCTCATGGCATCTTAGACAATACTCTGAGGGACTGGATGAAAATGTAATGCAGCTAAATCCTTGGGGCCATTAATTATGGGTCTGGAAAACTGACTCTGGTGGGGGAAGATGCTGGCAGTTATGAGATATAAATAAATCTAAACACACATTCTCATGACTGGACACAGTCCCTCCGATAACTCCCCATGAAGGAACTGTTTTAAAGGAGCTACCATATAAAATGAATCATTCCTGACTCTGGCTATCCTCTGTGCCTGGAGGTAATCTGTCGATAAGAGC
>NW_022111366.1:2094233-2102615 GCF_000313985.2 Echinops telfairi
CTGTTCGACGGCGGGGACCCCCTCACCGCACAGATACGCAGATATTCACAGTGTAAACTGTATCTTTGGGAATGGATTGGCATCCAAGAAACAAATTGATGTCAGGATTGGAGTCTAAGTTCTGAGACTAAATACCTTGGAATAATATGCAGTCTCAGGTACTCACTACACTGTGACAGCAGTGGCAGTGGTGAGAGGGGGAGTGGCTGCTCATAATGATGATGATCATCATTTAATACAAGATTCGTGTTGAGGAAAAATTCAGTGTAAGAAAACATGGATTTTACCCCAAAAAATTACCAACTGAGAAAATATCTTCTGAAACCATATATCCAACCAGAATGTAATAGCCAAGATACATTTTTTAAAATTTTGACTGCTTAATAACTAGAGGCAAATAACCAATCATAAAATGGGCAAAGAATGGGAATAGACATTACAGCAACAACAAATTCCATCAGACACATGAAAAGATGCTTAACATCATTAGACTTCAGAGAGATGTAAATCAAAGCCGCAATGAAATGGCATTCCACTCGCACTAGGATGGCAAAGATGAACAAGCAAACAGACTGAAAATTGCATGCACTGGCAAAGATGTGGGGAAATTGAACCCTTTATCCTTTGCTGGTGGAAATGCAAAATGGAAACAAAATAAAAGTAAAAAACAATGTGGTGATTTGTAGGGATATACCCCAAACTTGGAAGGATAAACTCAAAAAGAAACTTGTTCACCCATGTTCATGGCAGCACTATTCACAACGGCTCGAAGAAGGTAGAAGTCACCCACCTGCGCATGTACAGATGAGGGGATCATCGACAAAAGATGGCACGTATATTATAAGTGGATTCTACTCAACCAGTAGGCAAAATGAAATCTTGATAAGTGCTAATGTGTCGATGGAGCATAAAGATATTATGCTGAAAGAAATGAAAAATCACCAAAGGACAGATATTATATGACTTCATTTATGTAAAAAGATAAGAAGAGGCAAATGTGCAGAGGTCAAAGGTGTCTACCAGGAGTTAAAAGGACAGAGAAAAATGGAAAAATCACATTGATTGAGGGTAGGGTTGCATGGTTGATTATTGCCATTGTTGTCAAGATGTTGTGCAATTGTAAAAAGTTGAAGGAGCAAAAGTTGTATGACAAATACATTTGCAACAATGACAAAAATGACCACATCCACAAAGTCCAAATAGCTTCTGAGGCTGCTTATGTACAAGCCAACATCTCATAGGATTGGACTCCTAGGTTTAGAGGTTCAGGTTCATGGTTTCAGGAGACATGCTTGTTCATTGGCCTAATAATGGGTTTGGGCTGTTCTAGCTCCCAGTTGGTTGTGTAGTGCCGTGGCAAGCAGCCCTCCAAGGGACAGCAGTTGGTCTCTGCTCACCTGGAGCAACAGAGAAAGGCCAGTCGGGAGTAGGATGGGGACACGCCATGTGTGGCCAGTTGCCACCATCAGCAGCTGCCTTCTTTGCCATAGACGAGAAGAACTCTTGGTGCCTAGCTACCACTCTTAGGAAGCATTTCTGTCGAAGATTCTGCAGAAGGATCTTGATTAAACGGAGGGGAAAATGCGGGGAACAGAGGGTGAACAAAGCCCTGAAACATATGAAAAAGGCCTTGAGGTCATCTTTAAATCTTAAACCTGAAATAGCCCTGGAAGTCATCTTAAAATCTAACAAGAGTTTGGCTTCATTAATAGAAAAAGATGTCTTGAGCATTATGTTCTTTTAAGAACTAGACATGCCTCGTTTTGCTGTACTTTGGTTTACTGCACTTCACAGATCGTGCATTGTTATAACCATTAGTTTTATATATTTAAGTCCATTTTCATCCTTGGCTTCCCTTCATATTCCCACCTTGCAGACAGGATTTGGGAAGGAAATTCTGAGGAGAAGGAAAGACAAAATGGAAGGGAGTTAGAAGGATTCTCGGGAGCAGTTTATGCCCTACTCAGACAAGAAGGAAGGAAATGAAGCCTTGAACACACGCTTGTTTCCTACTCTAGGTCTTGGTCACGTCGCCTGTGCACTTAGACCCATCCTTCAAGACCCAGATTCAGTGAATCAACGTTCCTTCTGGATTCCCGGGATCCTTCCTGCTCCCGTAATCAGAAAAAAAAAGAAGAAATAATTAACTGCTCTCTCATTGATGTTCTGAAATATCTGTTTTAAACACCATTATTCTAATATGTGTTCCTTTGAATTGTGTGTCTGTCTCCTTCATCTAACTCTAAACATCTGGGTGACACAATATATTTTTTAACCTATATTTGCTATTTCTAGTGCCCCAACATAAGCAATTTATCAATAAATGTTAATGAAATAGATTTACGCACACACACACACATACACACACACACATCCAACACCCACCAAATAATCGCCAGATCCCAATTCTTCACTCTAAGTACTACTATAGCAGATAGTATTTTTAGCTCTTGTAAATTAAAAAAAATAAAATCATATAAAAACCAGTTTGAAAGATAAAATGCTTCCAGAAGATGTTTTTTGTCCACAGGCTTAGAGAAGTTAAGCCAGGATGGTGGTAAGTAGTAAAGTCCTGGGGACCAGACCCTGTGATACCTGGAACAGCCTAGGTGTATGAGAGTTATCTGGGAAGAGGCCTGAAAATAACCACCCATTTGAGAAATTGTATGTTCATAGGAGAGGAATCCACAACTAGGTTTGTTATTTTAACAGGTGAGACTGGGCAGAAGAAATTCACACAAAGGCAGTATATATATATGTATATACACATATACATACACACACACACACACACACACACATATATATATACCAGCTCCTTAGCCATTGGGAGGAATTTTGATGCTGTGCTATAAGTATCTCAGACTCTTCAAAGATTTGTTGCACAAGCATTTGAAATGATGAAGTTGTATTTTGCCATCTTGACATTGCTCTTGAAGAATTTGGTCCATTAACACGATACATGGCTTTTCTCGGTCCACAAATTAGAACCGGTCAAAACACAAGGCGATAACACCTAACACATAGCTTGCAAATGTAAGTCTACAGTGGAGGTATAGAACATATTTCTCTGTAGGCTCTATTGTGGTGTCTCCTTTGCTAAGGGAAAAAAAAAAAGAAACTAAGTCTCTATGCCTCCCCACAGTGTTATGAGAGCTTAGACTGATGGCACCAGCGAGCTGCTCAGA
Source organism: Echinops telfairi (assembly GCF_000313985.2). Classification (NCBI taxonomy): domain Eukaryota; kingdom Metazoa; phylum Chordata; class Mammalia; order Afrosoricida; family Tenrecidae; genus Echinops; species Echinops telfairi. The sequence continues at coordinate 2,097,422 of NW_022111366.1, forward strand.
GCTTGGAAAGAAACTATACCAGCAGTCATCTTCAAATACAGAGAAGCTGAATCCCATGGATGTTTATTCCTGATTATAATAGAAAGCACTGTACTTAGAAAAGTATTGAAAGAAATCATCAAGGTTTAATTTGATAGCATGAGTATCAGGGGATGGCAGATGGCTTTGAGAAGAGCAAGTATTTCCCGATCATTTTCAATATCATCACCCAGGAAAATTGAAGAAAACACCAGTACCATGGGAGATTGAACTGTGATGTAATTCTTGAGTTTGAGATCTTAATAGCTTTGTATCAACTGATCAAGAAAATATGGTGGTCTACCATGCAGGAATGAAGTGGGTGAACAGCTTGAAGGTGAGTTATTTTTGAAAAATGCTGGCTCAGTCAGGGTGCAGTATAGCACTGATGAAACACACAACATTCCTCTAGTGCTTTAATGCTTCCTCCACCCCACTATCATGTCCCCAGTCCTGCTTTTCAGTTCTGGATAAACCGGAGCATGTACCCTGGTACAGATAAGAGCTCCTGACACACAGAATCCAGGGCAGATAAACCCCTCAGGAACAATAATAAGAGTAGTGACACCAGGAGGGCAGGGGAAAGGTTGCGGGGAAAGGGAGAGAAAGGGAGAACCAATTGCAATGATTGACTTATTATCCCACCACCACTGTGGGGAACGAATCACAGAAATGTGGGGGAAGGGAGACAGTGGATGGTGTAAGATATAAAAAAATAATCATTTATAATTTATCAAGGGTTCTCAATGGAGGGAGGGTTGGGGAAGAAGGGGAAAATGAGGAGCTTATACTAAGGGTTCAAGTAGAAAGAAAAGATTTAGAAAATGATGATGGCAACATATGCACAAATGTGCTTGATAGCAATGATGTATGGATTGTTATACGAGCTGCAAGAGCCCCCAATAAAATGATTTCTTAAAAAAAAAAAAAGGTAAAATGCTGGTTCTTCAGATTAAGCAAGAGAGTGTCTTGGCAGGAACATTATCAAGCATAATTGTAGTGGAACTAGTGTTAACAGCCTCCTGACGTTGTCATAAGGACTGGGGTTTGAACAGTGCCGCTCATTTGGAGTCCTAGTGGGATAATACGTATGCACTCGGCTACCAGCAAACGGACTGGTGGCTCGAGTCCGCTCCGCGTCTCCTTAGAGAAAACTCTGGCAATCTGCTCTAGCCAAGATGACCACACAGGAGACCCCCTAGGGGTGGTTCTGTGCTGTCGCCTGGGGTAGCTAGGAATCAAACTCGATTTGTTGTCACCCAATAGTAATGACAGTGCAGGTCCACTAGTACACCCCTCACTCCATTGCTGTTGAGCCGATTCCAACTCAGAGCTCCCCTGCAGGGCAGAATAGAACTACCCAAATGGCCCTCTAGGTTGAGTCTTTATGGCCGCGCACCACGCCATCTTTTTCCTGAAAGCACTGACATGTTGAAGCACTCTCTCTCTTATAGCAGCTGAGCGCTTAATGGCGGTCCCACCCCAGCTCCTAGCCAACACAGGAAATAACAGGAAAGAATGGGGGAGGTTACATCTACATGTATATTCACGTATTTATAGTTATGCATTCATAAATTTATATAGACATATGTGTGTGTCTATAGAGACACATTTATAAAGGAAGACCCTGGGTACCCTGGGGAACCTCATGCTGGCTAAGCATGAGTCATTCATGGACTGTGGCTTAAAAATCAATCCATCAATCAATCTAGAAACACAACTTTAAGACATTAGGCTAAGGATTTATAAGAATTTTCCAGGCTTGAGGAAAGAATTGACCAACGTGTATTACAGCTCTTTACGTGTGTAGGGGGGCCAGGCATGGAGTCTGTCTCTAGCAAACCCCAGTTCACATTGCACTTTGGTTTATCAGATATTGCCACAAATTGCAATCCTCCTGACATACCCTTGGGGTTTTTCACCATGGGCCCCCTCCCTTGAGGAGCATTAAATTACTACCCCCACCCCAACCTTTTGCAACAGCTGAGAAAGCCCCACTCTCTGGGAATAAGAGAGGGAATTTGAGCTTCTAATTGAACTAAAGTGATTGAAAAAAAAAATCCCTTGAGAGATTGCAAGTGTTCCCATTTGCTCAGTACCCATCCAAAGTGACCTCGCCGCCTTTCCTGTGATCAATTCCTGCAGGGAAAGTGGAGGGGGAGGTGTCTGCCAGGGCTGCTTTCGGATCCACATGGCCTCCTTGTAACCTAACCGGCTGCTGCCCTCCCATGTGGCAACTGGGTGATCACGTCTGGAGAGTGCCCGTGATCCTTGGAAAAATATTCAAATGGATTTTAGGCGAGCTGTTTGTTAGGGTAGAATTGCATCATTATTGCAAGGAGCCTTCGAATTCCATATCTTTACTTTATAAATGCTGGAGGAACCTGAAGTCCAGGGCGGAAACGTGGCAGAAGACTGCTCCTGCCCCCCACAAATCAATGAGTTGTGCACGGACTGCAAAGAGCTGGTGAAAAGACTCCATGATCTTTTCTTTTCTTTCCAATGTTACTACGAACTTTATTTAAATAAGACACAAAACTTTTATCATAGTCACAGGAACTAATATAGTTACAAAATGGTTCTTTCCATTCCATTTTTCTATGAACTTTTTAAAGCCCCCTCCTATGTTGGGATTTCATTCGTTGGTGTCTTAAACCTGTGTCTTCAACCAGAAATCAGAGTCTGGCTGCATTTGCTCTGTATCGGGGAAACAGTCTTACAGGCTCTCAGGGAGCCGGCTGAACTCAGGAACCAGGGAGTGGGCTGGCCTGCAGAGACGGAGTGACAGGTGTCCTGGCAGAGTGGAGAATCCGTACGTGTTCCACTCACCCTGCTACGTGGGAAGACATGCCCTGTGTTGCTAGGTCCACACATTTTCCAAGACAAGCTAGAAATGGGTCAACCTTACTCAGACCAAATACAGATATATTGGCTGGTCTGAACTTGGCCTGTGGGCTGACCTTGCAGAATCCTTTGTGCCTGAGCCTAATGCAATCCTTCTAAGGGAGGAACTAACAGCAGCCGAGTAGACGTGTTCTCTCCTCCCCTCCACTCCTGATTTTCATGATAATGCTCTGGTTAATAGTTTGAACAGCCTCCCATTCCTTTACCCCAGCTGAGGGGATCTATGAGTAGTGTATTCATCTCTCTGCATTTCTTCCTCCCAGGGGAAGTTGTTAGTGAGAGTAAAATGATCAAAAGGCCATTAGTCAAGAAGCGGAAGAGGCTGAGGGCCTGGAAGAGCCACGAGCAAGTGATCTGTTGTAGTAATAAGGAATTGCTAAGCGGTGCGTGTGCCCCCAGATGCCCCTGTCTGGTACTTTCACGTCCATCTGGGACTTAAAGTGAAGATTTGCACCAAGATCCCACCCTGAGGCAGGCCAGAAATGACACCCTCAATTTCTAAATGGATGCCACTCTCCTCCAGCTCCTTGTGAATGCCTTCTTCTGATGTCTTTTGGCTAAATTTCTTTCTCCAGAATTGTTATTGATAAACGGGAGTACCCAAGGGCTTAAAAAAGAAGCAAAAGGCCGAAAGCATCTCTCAGTAGGCTTACTGCCACACCGCTGTGCTCCTACCTCCACCACCCAACCCACCGCTCTGTTGTCAAAATAGGAGCTAGCGTTCCTGAAACATCATTCACTCAGTCCATCCCTCCTTTTGACTCCCAGTCCCCGGTGGCTTGCTGCTCCCTAAAGGCTGAAAGGTCCTTAAGGGATCGCTGTAGTCCACTTCCTTCCCCAGGCCTCTCAGTCCTTACCTGGCCGGCCGACCTTCTGCGCTCCCCTTGCTCGCCCTGCCCAGCCACAAGGGCTTCCTTGCATTTCCACAGCTAGGCAGCGTGCTCCTCTTACCTGGGAAGTCAGCAAAAGCCAGGATGACTCCAGGAGCTGGTTCCACACAGTGGCTGCAGCCATGGGCTCAGGCATCCCAAGGTGAAGATGCCCAGGGTCAGGCAGCGTTGCATTCTGCTGTTCAGGAAGGTTGCCATCAGTCAGAGACAACCAGATGGCCCCTAACAACAACCGTCTTTGCCTTTGTTACCCTCTGTTCATAGCAGTCTCGGCTCTCCCCCGCCAGATACCTCCGTGGTGACCTATTGCTTCTCTAGAGGCTTTCCATATTGAAGATCCCAATCCTCCCACCCCTCTCCCCTCCTACCTCCAGCGCTTGCTCCCAATTGATAACACACATTTTATTCCACCTCTCCCCACTGGAATGTAAACACTATAATTGCAGGGGTGTTTGTCGGTTTCATTCACCACGACATGGATTGAGCTTAAAACAGTGCCTTCCAACATACTAGATGCTAGACGAGCATTTGCTGAATCCATTTTGAGATTCTTTTCGGCTTGGTGGTGGGGACAGCGGTATTCCTTTGAAGCCATCTTGCTAGGCAGTTGGGTCTCTAGCTACAAACAGCCCCATAAACGGTCTTTGCCTGTTTTTCTTCCTCTCTAGTTCTCGGTGTTCATGCTCCTTCCCACCGCCACTGTCTTTTCAACGTCAACTTTTATCCACGCCACGCCCTCTCTTGGCTGCCAGAGTAGCTACCTAACATAGGATCTGGCCATTTTACCCTCCTCTGGGGATTGCCTGTTGCTCTTTGCATAGCCCCAGTGGCTGGTTGCAACCCTGGCTTTCTCTGCTGCTCTGACAGCAGCGACTGCTCCTTCCTGGCCCCTCAGGGGGCATTCTCGCCTGCTTGCAATCTTCACCTGGTTGACATTCTTTCCATCCTGATTGAAGTGTCCCCCTTCCCAAGTTTTTCTTGAGCCCTGCATCTTCCTTTGCAGAATTTACCACAAAGCTGATGGAATACGTGTGATCTTGCTGGTTTAAGGACTGCCTCTGTCGTCTGTGGCTTCTTGAGCATGGGGACCTCTCCTGGGGCTTTGTCCTCCACACTCACTCTGACACGTGCTGGGAGCCTACGCAAGACTTGGCAAGTGAAGAAATGCATGACAATAGACCATAGATGGCTGGCTCAAAGGGGCTGCTTTACCCTAAAGACACTGCCACCCCAGAGCTTGGCGTGTCGTATTAATGATGTGTTTTTCTCCGCAGAGATTATTTTCCAGAAGATGATGTGGAGATGGTGTCCAGAACTAGTCACACAGCAGGTAAGGAGGCTCTAGCTTCACCTTGCTAAACATTTACATAGTTTTCGGCTGA
>NW_022111366.1:2103286-2105516 GCF_000313985.2 Echinops telfairi
TATGTATGGATTGTGATAAGAGTTGTATAACCCCCTAATAAAATGATTAAAAAAGAATAATAATTTAAATTTAAATTAAATTTTAAAAAGAGTTGTATGAGCCCCTAATAAAATGGTTAAAAAAGAGTTGTATGAGCCCCCAATAAAATGATTTAAAAAAACAACTATGATGAATTCTACCACTAAAATGAAACCTCTGCCCCAGTGTATTATAGGAAGGCCTATTAAAGTCAGAGGCCGTGTAAAGCAAACAAGAGTCTGTCTGAGAAAGAAAACGCAAGTATTTTCAACTCAACCAAGTGATAGGAAAATGGTAAGAGAGTACCCTGTGAGAGGTGTGGTAAGACAGACCTGGAAAAGCGCTCCTATCAAGTTCCAGGTTTTGCAGGTTTCCCTGCACATCTACACCCTAAACTCACCACCTGAGAGTTTTCTGAGACCATAAATCTTTGTCCATGAGAGTAGCTGATGTGTTGGAACCACTCCCCTTGCAGTTAGCAGCTCAGCACTTAACCTACAGAGCCTCCAGGCCTCCTTTAAAATGAGTATAATAATGGTGTCAACCTCACAGGAAAAAGTAAGTGAGAAAAAGGCTTAGTGCAGGACCTATCAAAGAATAACCCTAAGTAAAATGTAACTATTGTTATTGTTAATATGCTCATGAAAATAGGATGTACTACCAATAGAAATGCTTCCGCAAGCTGATGAAACACTGGAAGCACTCGTCTATGCCAGGAAATTTGGAAGACAGCTCCTGGTCAACACATTCCAAACAAAGGTGACCCAAGAGAATGCCCAAATTATAGAGCAATATTACTGATAGCAAGTAAAAATTTGATTAAGATCATCCAACAATAGTTGCAGCAGTACATTGACAGGGAGCTGCGAGAGGTTCAGGCTGGATTCAGAAGAGGACATGGAACAAGGGATGTCATTGCTGATGGCAGATGGGTCTTGACTCAAAGCAGAGAATACCAGAAAGAAGTTTCCTTTTTATAAGAATTGACTATGCAAAGGCATTAACTATGTGGATTACACAAAACTGTGGGTAACTTTAAGAAAAATGGGAATTCCAGAACACTTCGTCATGCTTATGCCGAGCCTGTACATGGACCGGCTTGGAATTAAGTGGATGGCAAGTGAAAAAGCCCATGGTCAATATTGTGAGCATCAGGAGCCTCTGTTTTGAGGTAACAGCTGGGGACCGGGGCAGAAATGGAAGCGAAACCAGGAGAATGCCCACTAAAGGCAAAATGCTGCGTCAGGTGCTTTCGTTCGCTACTTCCTTCGACGCACATAAAAACGTTATGAAAGTTTAACAAGCTTCACTTTTACCAAGGCAATTTCGCTTGATAAAATTAAGAGATTTGCTTAAATTCCCACACATTTGGTCTATCACACTAAGTGATAGAATCAGGATCCAAATCTGAGCTTCAAAAATGCTGTTCCTTCAGTTAAAAATCAGGAATACCATGTAATGTATTGTTCGGTCTCAGTAACTTCTTTTCTAGCTTATAGTCTATTTAATTTCACCTAGCTATGGAGGAAACCATTCTGATTTCTTTTCATTAAATTTTTTTTTGCATTTCCTTGGGAATATTCAGCGAATCAACAAATCAGGTGTAACTTATATCATCATCGTCATTATTACAATCACAAGAGTAAAATACAGAACTATTCTTTGGTACAAGTTTCATCAAAGACTATTGAAGATCGGAAATGTGCCGTCTCCATATATAACTGATTGAGGCTGTACACCAGTGTATGGACTATAAAGTTCTCAGCCTATCTACAGCCTCCATGCCATCTCAGGCCGAGTCAATGGCTACAGCATGCACCAGGAAGGGCATATTGTTGTTAGGGGCCTGTGAGTCGGCTCTGACTCCTAGTGACCCGATGCACAATACAATGAAACACCACCGGGTCCAGGACCAGCCTCCCAATTGTTCTTATGTATGAGCCCATGGTTGCAGCCACTGTGTCCATGCATCTTGTCCAGGAACGTCTTCCTTTTTGCTGTTCCTCCACTTGAGGAAGCACGGGGTCCTTCTCCACGGACTGGTCTCTCCTGATAACATGTCCAAGGGATGTGAGAAAAAGTCTCACCATCCCTGCTTAGAGGGAGCATTCTGTCTGTACTTCCTCCAAGAAAGATGTGTTTGTCCTTCTGACAGCTCATAGTACTTCACTAATCTTCACCAGCACCATTATTCAAATGCAGCGATTCTTC
>NW_022111366.1:2106553-2110882 GCF_000313985.2 Echinops telfairi
TTTGGGTCCATCTGTCCATTTTGGAAGAAAAAAGAAAGGAAGGAAGGAGAAGAAAAACGCCTAAGATGGCATTTTGCCTCTTGGCTCCTGAAGACCCCTGTGCCCACACACAGTGCATCTTGCGCCCAGGGCCAGTCTTGCTCTCACTGCCCAGCAAAGTCTGTGGAGCTGGAGGTATTGTGACGGCTGCTATTCTTTCGGATTGAAAAGTACGTAGTTCACTAATAGGCTCACTGCTTCCTTCTGTCAACCAAAAGAAAGTCCATCTTCCCTTTCTTCTACCTGAGTCTACGGCTGCCTGTCAAACAGGCCATTTTTGTACCTTGCTTGACCAAACGCTTGCTTTTTTAAATTCTTGCTAAAGGTTATTTCCCACCGGCGGGCATGGGGCAGTAGCCGACTAGCCTTTCACTAGGTCCTCCCAGGACACTGCTGGTCAATGGGTGGATCGTGTCTCTGCCCTTTGCCTGCTCCCCCTGACCCTTGGCCTGTTATAATCCCTTAGCTACTAAGGCAACACAGCATTGGAAACTGCTCAGAAGGACCTAGGGGACCCTGGTGGTGAGCACACGTTGCGTGCTAACCACAAGGCTCGCAGTTTGAAGCCGACAGGCGCTCCTTAGGAGAAAGGTGAGGCAGCCTGCTTCCAGAAAGATCTAGGGAGGAGTTCCACTCTATCTTACAGGGACTCGATGCGTCAAAAGAGACTCAATGGCACTAGATGGGACGACAAGGGAGTCTGAAAGCGAGAACCTAGATTTGAATACTGGTTCTGCTTCTTCTTAGCAAGATGCTCTCGGGAAAGCAGACTTTTTAACCCTGTGTTTATTTGTCAGTAGAAGGGATAGAATAACCACACTGGTTACTTGTAATGCCTTTTTTAAGATGTTGCCTGTTACAATGGTTATTATTTTTAAAAATACTAGCTGGAAAGAGTCTCTGTAGATGGAGTTGTAAAAATGTCAGCAAGTAGGTTGATCTTTCAAAAGGGTTATTTAGATTGTATTTTGTCCTGCAATAAACCCTTCCAAGCTCTAGTGCTTTAAAGTAGGGATTTGTATACTGTGGCTCATACGCCCACGGCCCGTTTTCGTTAATAATGTTTTATGGCTACACAGTCATTCATTTACATATTTTCTACATCTCCTTCGGGCTATCAGGGTAGAGTTGAGTAGCTGTTACAGAGACAGTATGGCTCACAAGCCTAAACCATTTACTGTCTGATCCTTTAAAAAAAAAGTTTGCTCACCTTGGTTTAAAACTTCAACGATGTATTATTGTGCCTGAAAATTCTGTGGGTTGATAAGCAGGGCAAGTGACAGCAAGGCCGGCCTGGTGCGACTCTGTGCCTCACTGAGAGAAGAGGAACTAAGTATGGGAAGGGCCCGCCCGAGGAAACCAAGAGCCCAAGTGTCTTCAGATGGTTTCTTTTTTGATGAGCTCACTGGGGATCGTTCCGGCAGCAGCATCTGATGCTTTGAGTGGGGCCAAGGTCTTTGAGCATCTTGCTCATGTCTAGCAACTGATGACGCACTGTCAATCGGGGCGTCTTTATTGCACCCTCCCGGGCCCCTCCTCTTCTTCTTTGGGAGTAGACTACACTGCATTCTTCACGGCATGCTGATCCTAGGGTTCCAGAAGAGATGCGCAGGAATGCAAAGTCTCTCAGCGCCCCGTCTCTAGAACTTTCACAACAGGATCTTCATCAGAGTCTGTTGGCCGTATAGCAAGGGAGTATCCTAGCCAGATTCAAGGGAAGGAGAAATAAGCCCTGTTTCTTCATGACAGGAGCAGGGACATGGCATTGCAAAGGGGCATGAATACAAACTAGTCTGAGCGCGCGGGACTGTAAGAATATGATCGACGATGGCCTGTTGGGTCTGTGAATTGTTTCGGTGAGGCCTACAACTGGCTTGCATTTTGCAGAAATGGAACTGTGCTGTTGAATGATCATGGTGCCACTATTTCATAAGCCTTTCTGTGGTTCCCTCTCCCTGGCAGGTCTTCTCAGGGACACGAAAAGCCGAGGCCCTCCCCCACACTCGCAGACGTGGAGAAGTGGTGAGAAGCTCTCTTTGGGGCAGACACATGCTTCAAGGACATTTGAAAAACCCCCTCAGGTGCAGACCCAGGCCCTTCGAGACTTTGAGAAGGTAAGTCCCAAAGGTGGATACTTGTGGTGCCACTAGAAGCAGTACCCGGAATATTTTTATGTCTTAAGAAAACCTGGCCTGTAGATTAGTCTGATTAGGAGCCATGTCTGTCCTGGTGACATAGTGGTTATGCCTTGGGCTGTGATCTGAAAAGTCACCAGTTGGAAACTACCAGATGCTCCTTGGAAGAAAGATGGGGCTTTTTACTCCCGTCAAGAGTTCCAGTCTCAGAAACTCACAGAGGCAGTTCTAACCTGTCCTGTAGTGTCGCTGAGTTGTCAATGGCTCGATGGCAGTGAGCTTTTGAGTTACCATAATGGTGTCTCTTTTCAGTGTATATGTCTCAATATGCCTTGTGTTGGGGGCTGTGATTCACAGACCGTTAACTGTACTAATGAATTTGGTATTCACTGTGTATATGACTAATTAACTTTTCACATAGTCTCAGTAAGTTTCAATGGCGCCCTTGAGAATCTTAACTGGACCACAGTGAGCCAGAAAACCCAATCCAGTCTATTATGATTATATTTTATGTTGCTGGATTGGACCACTCTAAAGACCTGGGCACTGTCTGTAGTATAAGGTGACTTAACCCCAACCATTTTCTTCTCAATAAGAAGAGTGTTGCTTGAAACTCTTGAACTATTCTGTCTCTTGATGTGTTTGTCCTTAGATTTGGTCCAGAGCAATGACTGATTTTATAGTAGAGGTCACCTGCTCCTGTGCCCTGGGCTGTTCCCAAGTTCTCTGCCTGGTAGGACCTATCCTCTGGCGTTTAAATGGCCCAGAGAGGGAGACCCAGGATTTGTTATACCATTGTGTTCTAAAACAGGAAATGGCTCTTTGGTGACCTCCGGGGATGCCCAAGGCCAGACACATACAAGTGATGCATAAATACTGAGATAATTTGGTTTCTTTCTTAATTGAGTTGATAGCTTTTGACAAATAATGAAGTTCTATTTTTAAAAAGATGAATATATCAGTGTTGATATGACTTTTCCCAGACCTATTAAGGTAATTTTTCTCAATTTTTAAATAGACATCTTCTGCTTGGAGTTAAGGTAAACCCTGCCAGAAATTCCTGTGAGCCAAAAATATGCTCCTTAGAGTATGTCCCTGAGAATTGAACCGCGAACTCTTGGTCTCTTTTATTAAGGGCTGTCATGGATACTGAGAGATAGAGACAGGGAGGGAGGGACAGAGGGCAAGAGAGGGAGAGAGAGCATGAGAGAGAGCACTACCTTGTAGAAATATCAAGTGGCTTTTCAAGATTAAACCTCTGAGCAGTTGTGTGGTGGGAGTGGGGGTGTCTGTCTCCCAACTCCTGCCTCTCTGTTCACCCTGTGGTTCCACTACAACATAGATAGGGGGAGCAGAGCTGCGGAGCTACCCACGGTTGGGTAAAGTGTTCTGTGGAAGATAGTCTGCCCACCCCATTGCCCTCCTGGCTGAAAGATGGTCTGGAGCAGACGTGTGTGGATGTTGCCTTCACGGTGGGATGAATGCCGGGGACTACGGGAGAGGTACAACATGGACTAGGGCGGAAGTGAGCGGGGGCAAACTGAGTTTCAGAGGTGACGTCTTAAGTGCTTTTCTCTTAAAATTCAGGTCTGATTTGCTGATTAGTCCTTACTTCTCAATGCTGGGAGCCATTGGCAGAAATCAAACCAGGAAGCAGAGGAAAGCCCACTAAGAGTTACTTTAAATCTCTCTCTCTCAAGCATAAAGTAACAAATGGAGAGAGCTGCAGAAAGCTCATGGAAAAATTCCAGTGTCTTTTAAATCCCTATTTCAGGGGACAAAGTATTTTAAGTACCCCCATAGATAACAACAAGAATAAGACATACTTCTTTGTCAAAAAAAGCATTACCAATAAGTTGAACCGCAACATGGTGTGTTAGTCTGAGTTGTCTAGAGAAACAAATTCATAGACACTCATATGTGTATAAGAAAGAACTTTATATAAAAGAGCAATTGAATATTGAGAAAACATCCCAGCCCAGTCCACATCAAGTCCATAAGTCCGATATTAGCCCATCTGTCCAATACCAATCTATAAATTCCTCTTCAGATTCACGAAACACATGCAATGACACCAAATGCGGAAGGAACACAGACCAGTGGGTGGGAAGTCTTGTGGATCCAGTGGCAGTGGAAGCATCTCAGCATTGACAGG
>NW_022111366.1:2111441-2118037 GCF_000313985.2 Echinops telfairi
TCACAGAAAGGGGTGGTTTCCTGCCAGAGGAGGACAGGCTCCTCCAGGGCTTGAAGCAAGTGCCCTGAGCTGGAGGGCCAGGAGCGTGACTTGATGTCACCCATCCGCACATGCAACGGACACTTAGAAATCCCGTTAAATAAGTTACCATTCCTGCACTGAGGTCGTTAGCCCTAACACCTGAATTTTTAATTTCAGGGGGAAAAAAGGGTTTTTGTTTTTATTCTTTACTTTCATAGTTATCAATATATACATTGAATTAAATGTCGCACTGGGCATTATAGGGTTAGAGCCTATTGAGAAGCACCAGTATCCATTGACTGGCGATCTCTGCAAAGACAAGCTCTGCTTCCCCCAACAAGGCCATGATGGTTTATGCAGAGGTTAGGATGCCAACATCTCATGTTTAGAAGCACAGTTCAAGCCACAACTGTCTCCACATCTGAGCTAGATTTTGCCAGAACGAGAAGGAGGGCATGATACTACAGCCTGGGGGCCTTTTAAGGGAAGAAAGAGAGGCCTGTGCATAGACTGAGTCGGTGAGAGATTGGATCCGAGGAAGGGAAGGTAGTGCAGCTAGAACAAGGAGAACAGTAATAGTACAAGCATTGAGGGAGCAAAAAGTCATCAATATCTAATTGGATGCCTCTGAATATTCTAAAGCAGAAAGCTTTGGGTTCCAGAACAAGAGGCTAAAATGCAAATATACAGCACATGGGACCAAAACACAATCGATCCATTAACAAGTAAAAATGCCAGCATCTTCCTTCACTTTGTTGATGCAGGAAGAAGGGACAGAGAAGACAGATGCTGAAGACACAAGATTTTCTTACCTTGGGTGGAGTTGGTAGAGATGCAGCATGAGGAGGGCGGGGTGACAAGTAATAGGCACACGGGTGACCCTGCTCAACTTTAATTAAGCTGTTATTCTAAGCAGCAATTGTGTGGATGAGGCCAATCAGAATCGTTTTCCATGATATGTAGAAAGTTTTGCTTCGCATGTGTGCTTCCTATACATATAGAGAGAGTGGAGTGATTTGTTTAAGTCATGGTTGTTTCAACCTTGTCAGCTCTGTGGTACAAGGGCTGCCTCCCAGAGTAGCTAGCGATGGTGGGACCTGTATTATTTCCACATCTATAGATTTGAGCACTGGGTTAAGTTGTGTCTCACAATTTACTTTTAAAAACCTCCCCAAACCAAGGATGATTGTCCCCAGTCTGCCAATGAGAAACCAGAGCTCCTACAAGTTGTGACTTTTCCAGACCATCATTATGGGATCTGATGGTCTCATATATTCAGGTCATGGATGGCAAATACAAGAAAGCTTCAAGAAGTTCATGGGGGAAATTCCATCATCTTTTAATTCCATATTTTCCTTGAACTTTTTAAAGCCCCATTTGTATTAAAGGATTGGGTAACTCTAGCCCCACAATTGCACAAACTGTTCAGAATGCTGGCCTCTTGAAGGTGGGGCCAGGAACATATATATATTTAAAATTATGCTACCCAATAAATGATCTTTTCATAAAAAATTATGTTTCTAAATGGCTATTGTCATACGTTGAGGAAAAAAATCTTTCCTATAAGTTTCCTCATTAATCATAGGGCCCACCCCTTTCCCCAGCATCTCTCGACGGAGTGAGACTAAGGTAGCTCATAAATATTACTAGCTTGGGCTTGTCATAAGTCAGAATGAACTTGATGCTACTGGTTTTATTGAGGGGATCTTGGGTGACACAAACACTTGACTGTTGACGGAACACACAGAGGTTCATGTATACCTAGAGGTCCCTCAGAAGAAAGTCAATATAATTCCAAAAATTTGGACACTGAAAAATCCTATCGAGCACAGTTCAACTCTGATGCATATGGGGTCGGCATGCTTTGGAATCAGCTTGACAACTGCTGTCGTTATTTATTTACAAATGAGAATATTAGGCAAAGGTACTTGCTCAATGTCTTGTAACTATGGCCTGGAAAATACCGTTAATTAATTTGTTACCTAAGAGTGACCGTTTTCTAGGATGGGGACCTGAGCTGGTGAAAGTTTGGTGCTAATGAAGATGCTGAGAAAAAAAAAAGCATTGGTTTCTTCTTCTTAAATCCTCTCTGGTCATTTTGCCCAAACTTCTGTTTTCCTAAGTAAACAAATCTAAACCCACTTTTTATTGCCCAATACTCTCAAGCACAAGCTTTCTACCTCATTCATCTTGAACTGCTTGCAAGTTCAATGTGATCTCATTGCTACTGCTGCTCCCTCTTTCTGGGATGCTCTTCTCTTCTGACTTTACCTGGTTCAAAGTTTTAGCTCAGATGTCTTTTCCCGCCTCCCTTTTTCCTTTCATCTCTTTCTTCCATCCTTTTTCTCTTTCTTCCTTTCTTTCGTCTTCTCTTTGTTTTGCTTTCCAAGCAAGTCATTTTCCCAATCTCCAATCTTAAAACATATACCTAGATTTTAAACTCTCAGGGCTCTTTTAAAAAATTCTTGAATAGTTAAGATAAACTCAATGAACATAATGACAAGACTCTAGTGTAATGCCCCATGCACAGTGAGTGCTCAGTAGATAGTATTGTCCAGTAGGCCGTTTTCTGGGTGTGCTATTTCCCCTAGATTTCACTCAATATTAACATCATGTTGAATGATTTTAAGGAGGGAATTAATGTGTTAATTTTCTGAGCAATATGGGAGACTAAGAAATTAAGGAAATGTGCATTCATTTTTTAGTGGCGAGTTCAAAGGGAGACACTTTTCTAGAGAAGCTGGGATGATAATATTAGAAATGGAGAAGAAAAGAAGCCAAGACTGTAATAGTATTTGATAGTTTGGTTAAGGAGATAATACCCAGCCCACGGCTGCTGTGCTGACCCCGACTTCTAGAGCCCCTGCAGGGTGTCTGAGGCAATTGACACTTATGGGAGCAGACAGCTTTATCTTTCTCCCTCAGAGTGATTGGTCGATTTGAACCATCAACCTTGTGGTTGGTAGTCTAATGCTTGCCCAACAATGCCACCAGGGCTTCTTAGGGAGATCATAATAGAAGCTAATAATAACAAATATTGATTAAGTCTTTATCATATGCCAAGCACTTCTCTAGGCATTGAGCTTATTTTATCTCAGTTAATTTTCCTTACGTACAAGACAGATTTTATATCCATTATTCCAGTGAAGAAACCAAGGTTCCAATAACTTCCCTAAAGTTGGATAAGTGCAAAGGCAGAATCAAGAGAACGTTAGAGAATCTGAGGGAAATGAGAGGGCCATTCAGAGAAAGTTCTGGAGAAATGAGAGGGCCATTCAGAGAAAGTTCTGGAGAAATGAGAGGGCCATTCAGAGAAGGTGAGGTTGCACTGGTAGAATGTGCAGTTTGGCTCTCCAAGGGCACTTTGCCATCCGAATAACAGAAGCTACAGAAAAGCCAGAGCAGGGCGGGGAGGTTTGGCTGCGATGTCAAGAGCGGCCCTCCGCCTTCGCTTTACACCTCTTCTAACAAGGGCTCCCTTAACACAGAAATGCCGGAGAACCAGCTGCCGTGTTTGCCCGCTTTTAGTCCGAAGCCAGTTTGCCTTGGCCTCATGAAGCCAACCAACCTCAGTGAGTCAGCCTGCTGAGTCCCCACCCATCCTGGCAAACTTTTCCACTTGGATCCTGAAATATGTGGGTTATTTTAAAAAGGAAAGTCTCAGAACTGTAGGCTTTCGGCCCCGTGAAGAGTGGCTTTATCACAGGCTGGCTTTCCTGTCCTCGTGACGCCACTGCCTTTACGTTCAGCCATTTCCGTGCTTCTTTAGCGCTTCTCCCTAACTACTGCCTTGGTAAAGGCTGCCGAAGAAGCTCAGTTTATGTCTTTCTTATTTTCAAGAAAGTGGCCTTTATGCATTCCCAAACCCAGTGCCCCAAACCCAGCCGTCTTGTTTTCACTGCTGGCTGAACGTTATCTGTTGGGAAGAGAGGATCTTAAACATTCAGCATTCACAAGCACAGTTTTCCTCCGCTCTTTTTAAAAATGTGACTCTTCAGAGGGTTTGCTCAGAGCCGTTGGCCGACCTTCGCCTCTGTTTTTGTTTCTGAGTGACTGCACCAAAGACATGGTTCGAATCGCCCGTGTGTTCTAAGCAACTGCTAAGTCAAAGGAAGGGGGTTAGAGAAGATCCAGAGATGTATGAGTTACCATTCTCAAAGAGCATCTGATCTGGTTAGGCTCATATGAAACATTTAAATTACACAATAATTAATTGAAATAACCTCTATGACAGCAATAAAGGTGATATCACAAAAATGGAGTAGTTGCCAAATAAGTACATGTCCATAAAACCTAAATTTTAGACCAAGATCTTTTTTCCCTCTGTATTTTCATTTTTAAAGAGCCCAAGTAATACAATGGGTTAAGTAAGCATTGTGCTGCTAAGCCAAAAGCCAGTGGTTCGAACCCACCAGTCACTGTGAGGCAGTCTGCTCCTGTGAAGATTCACAGTCATGGGAATCTTTTGGAGCATATCGACTCTGTCCGACCAAGTCACTAGGAGTCAGAATCGACTCTAACCACCGAGCTAGTTTGCATTTCATAGACGTGAAGATTTGACAAAACTGTAAGTTATTAGTTCAAACTTGTCTTGCTCACTGTCCCATCTGGGGATGAGCATCGCGCCTGGCACAGAGTGCTGCTGGTGCCACCAGTCAACCTTGTGTGGCAGAAGCAGATCTCCAGGCCTGTCTTCCGAAGACCCACTGGGTGGGCTCCAACTGCCCACCTTTTACCTGGTGTTTGAGTACCTAACCCGTTGTACCATCCAGGGGCACTCCTAACACATACGAGGCACGGAATTTTCTTTTATTCTATTTTGTTTCGTTTGGGTTGAATGTATATTGTCAAGTTCCTTTCCTTGGTCAATGCCATCCATTCACTGAGAAAGGGAATGTGTTAGGCTGGGTACTGTAGAGAAACAAATCCACAGAAACTCTGTATAAGAGAGAGTTTTGTATAAAGGGTAAGTGCACATCAAGCAAACATCCCAACCCAGTGCTGCCCAAGCCCACAAGTCCAACATTATCCCATTAACCCATATGTCCAACACCAATCCACAAAGTCCTCCTCCACCTCACAAAACAGACGCAATGATGCTGCCTGCAGGAGGAAAGCTGAGTCAGTGAATGTGTAAGCATTTCAGCACTAGCAGGAGGTCTCCACACAGCTGCTCCAACACCCAGGGCTGCATCGGGGTAGGTCCATGAGGCTTCTCCTTAGGGGTCTGCAGGAAGTGAGCCTTGCTATTTGAAGCAGGGAACTGGCTAAGGCAGCTGTACCCTGGTGCGGCCATCACAAAGCAAGAGACCCGAGAACTCAAAAGGCGAGGCTCACCGATCCATTTATCCCTCCACTCTTCAATTTACCCCACATGTGTTCATCGGACAGGTTGGCACAATTAGCTACCACAGGGAACAATTGGAAAGAACACATGTAGCACTTTTATAACAATTAAAACAATAGTCAATGATTTTCACTTTTGGAAAGAAAAAAAGTGTGTGTGTGTGTGTGTGTGTGTGTGTGTAGGAAAAGGTCCCACCAGTTCTTGCTTAACAGTCACTGCCATCCAGTCCAATCTGATTCACAGTGATGCTATAGAACAGGGTAGATTTCCCCTTTGGGTTTCTGAGACTGTAACTCTTTAAGAGAGTAGAGATCCTTTTTCTCCCAAGGATCAAGTGGTAGTTTTGAACTGCTGACCTTGTGGTTAACAACCCAATATATAATCCGCTACCCCACCCAGGCTACTTAAAGTACTCTAAATCTAGTTTAGGAGGCAGACAGATAGTCTGAGCACAGTATCTAGATAGTGGTAAAGCCCCCAATCGGAGTGAGTGCATCGTGCTGCGGGAGCCCTCACCTGAAAGTTAGAGTCAGATAAGATTGCTTCAGTAAATAATATCCAAGTCAAGCCCTGAAGATAACCTCAAGTTACAAGGCAGGGCAGAGTAGGGTGAAGAAGACGGACTCCAGGATCGCACTGCTGCTCGTAAGCCTAGTGAGTCCAGCAGCAGGAGGGCTGTGCTTGGTCTCCCACTCCACCCCAATCCAAAGCATTATTGTTGCAGTGTTAATCCTTTATTGTATCATTGGGAATTCTTAGTTCATATGCCGTGAACAGGTCCTGAGCATGCCTTTGAACTTGCCCTTCTTTCCTGGGGAAAGCTAGTGAAAAGATAGCTGAAAATCTATACTATGGATTCTGTAGGAATGAATAAGGCCAGAAATTGGCATTTTCTCCCAGAAAGCCTAAAGCTTAGCAAATAATCTTTCTGGGAGAGCAGTCAGGAACACGCAGCACTAAGGCTTGCTTGTGTTTGTTCTACTCTGTCTGATGACGGTCACAGCACTTTACCTTTTGATTTAGAAAATAAAACAAAAACAGCCCGGGACGTTATGGAATTCAGTCTCGTGGAGGATAAGCTTTGAAGCCCAGGAGTCCATGGGAGCTCCCAACATCGCTGAAGTCAGCTGGCGCCTCTCTCCGGAGCTGTTTTAATCCTCTCTGACAGCAGCACTTGTAGCGGTGCCATCTATTTTTGGTAGCCAGGGAAGTTGTTATTTGTTTTGCA
>NW_022111366.1:2118137-2121310 GCF_000313985.2 Echinops telfairi
AGCAGCACTTGTAGCGGTGCCATCTATTTTTGGTAGCCAGGGAAGTTGTTATTTGTTTTGCATAGTTCATAGTGTGATAATGGCGACAGCACATTGTTTTCCCCAGACTTAGAGAGAGCGTGGATGTCTACCTGTGGTGATGAAGAACAGTGGGGACATCATCAGAACCCCTGTTTTTCATGCACACGATGAAGCCGTCCGAGATTAGGGTTTGATTATTCATTAGCTCGATGGAAGAGCTCTTTGTTAGCTCTTTTGTCACTTGGCCAGCTATTGAAGAAAGTGCTGTGTAGAGGAGGGCTACCTGAATGTATCGGAGTTTTTGAAATGAAATGATTTTAGTAACAGTTCAGCATTTAGAAGACTGCCTCTTCAGGAATTAGGTTGAAATTTCAAAAACGGTTTCAGAGGAGATATCTGTTTATTGGACATCCCAAAACACCGAAGGAAAGACGCGGGCCCCTTCTGGACGTCACAGCCTGCTTTCTGAGAGGGGCATCGGGGGCTGGGGTCTTGCGTTGGAGTCACAGGATGGAGGAGTGGAAGACCAAGCTGACGGGCTTTCACATAGCCCTCAACTAGAACCGGGTCTGGGAAAGTGATGTCTACGCTTTAGGACATCCCACTGTCAAAATCAATCTCACTGCGAGATTTGGCTCGATGGCAGTGTTTGGTTTTCGGCTTAATGTGTGTGCTATATGAAGTCAAATGTGGGAAGTTGAAGGCTGTGCTCATCCACATTCTATGTGGGCAAGCCAGCTAACCTCTAAATATCTCACTTTTGGAGGCAAGAAGACGTAGGTAATAATACCTAACCCACTTGCTTCATAGGGCTCCAGTGAGAAGGTTAAGTGAAATAACATACATGGTAGTGCTTTGAAAATAGTCAAAGCGTATGCAGGTGACTAGGAAGGGGCTGTTGTATTTTGTGATTGTATAATTATATTGTATTTATGCTGTAATACAAGTTGAAGCCAGTCAAAAGCAGCCAAGAAATACACTTTTATATTCATGCAACTCCGATTTTATATAACACGTAAAGCCCTAGACATACATAAACCAAGAATCCCAAGCCCGCTGAACACAGATGCATTATACATAAAATATTTGCACATAAAACAAACAAGCTTCCCCTTCTCCTTGCACCATCTCTTCCTATTGATCCTCTGTCCCCACCCAAAGCATGTTAGATTCCTGGCTGGAATTGCACTGGTACTAAGGAGAAGGAACTACTATGCCTTACACACAGGGGACTGCTTTGAAAATATGACGGCAAAGTTAGAGATGCATTAGGATATTGAGAATCACCTTTGGGCCCCAATCACTGATGACTGATATTATCTTAGAAATAAGGTATCATCTACACATGAGGAGTCCGAGGGGTACAAGAGGCTTAAGTGTTCTGCTGGGAAACCACCCCCCACCCCCCACCCCCACCAAAAAAAAAGGTTGGTGGTTGGAACCGGAAGATGTTCCGGGGGAGAAAGATACGGCATGCTGTGCTTGTAACATGTCCCCATTAGAAACCCAAGGGGCAGCTCCACTCTGTGTTACAGGCTCACCGTGGGTCAGAACAACCTCGATGGCGGGGGTCTTGGTTGACATTTGTTAGTCTCTTCCTCCTATACTACTACGCACAGTAGCCAAAGTGCTCAATCTGAACAGGTAGACAGTCTCCCGCTACCTTTCGTGGCTCTGTTATAAGGGAACTCATAGTGATCCTTGTTGGTCAGAATCAACTTGATGCCGGTGAGTCTGTGTTTGACACAAACAGGTGGGACATTTTGAGTTTCTTCAAAAAGTAATAACAGCCTTTGGTCGTATAGTTCCTATGAAAGAATGTGTTTTAAACATAGCACTTCAAGATGACCCCAGACTTTAAAATACTATAGAACTAACTCCTAGCTGATGTTTGAAGATATTTAACAATATCCCTGACAAATGGCTTTTTAGCTTCCATCTATCCATTTTGTGGCTGGAAATTTACTCTCATCAGGCCCAGTACGTATGTGATATATGAATGTATGGTGAAAGTGTAGGAATAAGTTAATTACATCCACCTCCACTAAAGAATGTATCCTCATGTCCAACTGATGTCTGACTCCTGGTAATTCTTACATTGTAGTTTTACTGCCATTCCTTTTAGAACAGGTTTTCAAAAAAAAAACCACACAAAAATAATGCATGAAAAATAGTAACTAAAACACTTCTTGTATTTGCAATCGAAATGTTAACAAATATTAATTTCACCATACTTGACTTGGATTTCTTTAAAAGTTAGCACTGCACATTCTGTTGCAACCTTTTAAGTACTCTATTGGGAATTCCAGTCTCTTGACTTCTTTCCTGCAGTAACCACTAAGTAATTTTCCCCAAAGTTACACTATTAGAAAAGAACAGACCTGGAATTTGAACCTAGCTCTCCTTAGTTCAAAAGCCATTGGACCTTCCACAATGCTGGCGTAGATAAAGATGCTGGGTATGTCTTCAGGATTAATATGCATAATAATGATTATATTTGTTGCCTACTTGTAAATGGATAGAAAAATAATAGGGTTTTAAAAAAATTATTCTCATTCCTCTGTTTTCCATGTGAACTTATTAAAATATTTTCTTTTTAAAGGTATTTATTTGAAGGTATTTTTAAAAGAAATGTAAGCATTATCCCAGATATCAAATGACTAGTTCTTACAATTCTAGTTATATTATATTTGAAGAGAATGGCTCCATTAAGTTGATCAATTAGTCTTTAGTGGAGTGGGGCTTCTTTTTAAGGTGAGATATTGGTAAGGGATAGATATGGTTTCAAGCCTTCCCATGACAAGAGCTACATGGGGGCGGGGGCAGGGGCGGGTCTGACTATGATTCAGCAAATGTGAAGCTTTGCTTTTTCCAGGTGTCTCATGGCAGTTGGCTATGCTAATGGGCATGGATACAACAGTTGGGCTGTAATCCTCCTACTATTGTTGGCAATGATTGAGTCCTTATTACGGTATTATTTCCAGTCTGGACTCATATATTAGGAAAGGAGTGGGAAGAAGAAACTAAAGAGAGAGAAGAGAAGCATCCTTAATGTCTGGAAAAACAATATTTGAGAAAAGAGTAAAGATTTAAGATTGACGATGGGTAAAAGAAAGAATTAGTCAGGAGCACTGTTCCTTTGCCCAGAGACC
>NW_022111366.1:2121410-2142113 GCF_000313985.2 Echinops telfairi
CAATATTTGAGAAAAGAGTAAAGATTTAAGATTGACGATGGGTAAAAGAAAGAATTAGTCAGGAGCACTGTTCCTTTGCCCAGAGACCTGCAGTGGTGGTGTATTTTCTAAGCATGGAGCTTGTCACAGTGGACAGGTCTGGGACCCGTCCCTCCAGGGCACCCGGATCAGGAGCTGGGGTGGCACACGGTGAAGCATTTGGACAGATGCGGCAGTCTGTTCCCATAAATATTAACTAAAAAGAACAGAAAAGTCCCCAAAGCAGTGCTGTTGAGTTGATTTTCCTGTGCTGTACTGTAGGACAGAGTGGACCGTCTCACAGCGGTTCCATGGCTATCAGACTGCCACATCTGTCCACCGAGTGGCTGGTGGGTTCCAAGTACTGGCTGTCCGTTAGCTGTGGAGCATTTGAACTGCTACCCCGCCTGCATACCTTCCAGCAAGGTGGTATTTGGAAATCCTATGAGGCTGTTCTGCTAAGTCCTACATCGCTGTAAGTTGGAAATGTTTTGGTGGGCAACAAGGCATGTACAAGGGGGCTTCAGAGGTCCATAGAGAAATTCCATTATGTTTTAATTTCATTTTTCTATGAACTTTTGGAAGCATCCTCAGATGTACTGTAGTGTGGAACCCAAATATGTGTTTTTGTTTCTTAAGGCTACAAAAAATAATAATATAAAAAAGAAAAAAGGGAAGTGAAACAAAAGGTAGACAGGTAACACCTTAAGTCATGCATGGCCTTGGCCCGTCTTCCACTGCCTTTCTCTTTACCCTTTGTCCGGTTGTTCAGTATCTGCCGGAGGACCATATTCAGACTGCTCACCTGACCTGCAAGATGTCCACAATGAGGCCTTTCTTCCATCCCTCCTGCTCTCCCATTACAGGACATTGTGCTCTGCTCCCTTTGTTTCGATCCACGTGGCCCTCAGGATCTTTGCTTATGTTCCTCCTGTTAGGTCGCTGTGTCCTAACCAATCGATCCAACCCTGATTCAAGTCATGGTACACTTTGAGTATAAGTTGTCACGTATTATTCCCCCCCTCAATGTTCAGAACCCTTGTAAAATGCCTGGAATTCTGCAGTGTGCATCCAAATTATCCTGTTAGAAAAATTTGCTCTATTTATAAAATAACCTTTTTATGAAGAGGCCCTTAGATATGTTTTCATCCTAAAAAATCTGCACAGTCTTCTATACAGATTGAGATTTATTAGAATTAGATCCAGGGAGGTCAAAATCAGCAGGCGAATGCATCTGTTTTTTAACTCAATCCTTATGTATCCAGCACCCGTTAGACACCAGGCAGTGAACACAGCAGGCAACAATCTGTTTGTTTGTTTGTTTGTTTTCCAGGAGTGTATAGGTTAATGTGAAGAGATGGAGGAACAAATGAATAAGTAGATGTAACGTTTTAGAAGGTAATGGTGCTGTGGAAAAAGAGAAACCATCAAGGGGGCCATGGGGTGCTGGGGTGAGGCGCAAGATGGGCTGCAGTGCTGAGTAGGGTGTCCACTTCATTGAGGAGATGCCTGAAGACCGCGAAGAAGAGAAGTGTGCAGACAGGTAGAAGAAAGCATACCGGACAGAGCAACTAGCCAATGCCCTCAGTGAGAGAGCGGCTGCTGTTCTTCAGAGGAAAAAAAAAAAAATCCCAGCTTGGAGGAACCAGTGGTAGATTCAGCCAGCAAACCCGATACCTAATTTTTTGTTGAGTTCATTGTGACAAGGACACTGGTAATCTGGGAATTCTCTAGGGTGGGTGGCTGGACAGGCACCCAATGTGGAAATCACAAATTTGCATTCTTTACTTTTTTGTTAACATTCAACTGTGCGACAGTGGTGTTCTGATATCATGTGGAAATATTAAACTACCTTTCAGAATATCTTTTTAGAAATATACATAAAATGATCCTTAGGGCAGCAAACTGGTTGTTCGAATCAACCACAGAGTGTGGTTGAAGCAGAGCACACAGGGGCAAGGTAGTAAGAATAAAAAATAGAATAGAGATACTGGGGAGGGAGCAGGGAGCCGGTGACTCCAGCTTATGCTTATGGGCTATGACAGAACTTTGCCTTGTAAATCGAAGTTAAAAAGGAAGCCAGTGTGGGTTTTCAGCAGAGTAGTAATCTGGCTTACATTTTGGAAGGGTGACTGTAGCTGGTGTGCTCTGCATAGATGACCGGGCAGCCAGGGATCAAGAAGACTGGTGTAGGCGGCTGTTCAAATAACGGAGGGGAGTCATGATAGCCATGGGAGCAAAGTGGTGGGATCAGTGGTAGTGGTGGGTGGATTCTGCAGAAAGAGTAAAGTTTGAGGGCAGATTAGATGATGTATAAAATAAGAGTCAAACATAACTCAAAAGTTTCAGAGCCAGATAGGCACCAATATTGGCTTCTTAAAATTGGAATGAGGTCTGTTAAAAAAAGAACGTGTGACTTGAGGCATGGTGTCTGATTTCTTCCACCGATGCAAGGGGGAAGGGCAATCAAACTCCATCTCCGCATCACCCAAGGCCAATTTTGATAAGGCAGAGGTCAGAAACGCCTGACCCTCCCACCTTCCTACCAATTCTGACACCTAATGCCCCACTCAAAGCACTCTCTTAATTTTCAGTTGGGTCTGATAACTCATTGAAGTAGCCACAGAATTCACGAATGGTACTCGTGATTATGGGGTTTATTAAGAAAGTTCCAAAAGCCCAGGATAAAATTATTCAGCTAGGACAGCCTCTACTCAGCCATGTCTTCAGGCAGGTGTCTCATGGTTGGCCTGTTAGCTCCATGACCACTTGGCCTCTGCCTGGCTCCTGCAGGGTAACAAAGTTCTTTTAGGGTCTCAAATAAATGCCCACGGGTATTGCAGTCTACTATTAACCTCAGCCTGAAGATGCTCAGCTCTAGCTCCATGGGTCAGCAAACTTAGCTTTTCCAATGAAGTGCCTGGAGACATCCTACTCCATAAGCCAGCTTCCTGCTTGAAGGCACTCAACTTTGCTTCTGCTGTGGGCTAAGAAAGTTCACTGCTTTCGCTCATGCCCTAGATCTTGGTGTGCCACTGCTGCTCCTCTGTGGCTCCTCTGGTATCACAGCTGACTCCTGGATCAATAAAGTAATTGAATGTGCAAAGATTTCAGGGCCCAAAGGATGCACTGTACTCCTGGCTCTTCTCTCCCTTCTAGCTTCTGAGATGGTTCATTTGATACCCAGCAGGATGGCAATTCCAATGAACTCTGTTAACAATAACTCATAGCTATAGCCTAACCTAACTAGACCCCACCTTTGCTTACCGGATGCATCAGAAATAAAAAAAATTAAAAGATCACTTGGTGGGAGTTACAGAAACTATGGCTACGGGAGCCACATTGCATATATTCCTGCACTGCAGGGTCCAGTGAACAAAGAGCACATTTGCTGGGAAAGATCAGAAACTCAGTTGTGGATGTCATGCAAATGAGGCCCTTATATTAGACACCCAAGTGGAACATCCTCCTAGGAAGTTAGATATAAATCTGGAGGTCAGGCAAGATGTCAGGGTGGGTATATCAACTTGGAAATATTAGTGAACAAGACATCAAATTTCGACAATTGTTATTTCTTAGGAATAATTAAAAGAAACCTTTCAATATTATCCAAAAGCTATAAGAATAATACAGGCTGGCAAATATGGCAAATCCAATCAGTTAAAAAGTATTGGGGGGAAATTCTTCTATTCATTAATTCAGCAAATGATTTAGAGATTACTTCTTTCATGATGAGTCCTGGTGTAAGGACCAAGAGACAAAATACGCCTTGACGGCCCTCAGAACACTCTGGTCTGGTTGAGGTGATTATCAACAGAGTGGCTCAGCACCGTGGGAGGACTGTTAGAGAGGCTGGTCTGAGAGCCTGTAGGAAAAGACATGTAAGTTGTTGGTCCTTGTCTTGGACAGCCTACTGTCTAGTTGTAGAGAGAGCTATACATGAAAAGCCAAATGGTACTAAAAGGGGTAAAGAACCCTTGTAGATAACAATAAGAGACATGTCGTGAGACAGTATAAGAACCCTGGCCAAATGTCCATTTTTACCTTCGACCTACACCCAACCCAGTTGCTGCTGAGTTGGCTCTGACGCATGGCAACCCCAGGCATGCAGTGTGCAATTGCGCTCCATGTGGTTTTCAGGAATGCACCCTCTGAGAAGCAGATGGCCAGCCCTTTCTTTCAAGGGGCCTCGGGTTGGGTTGGAACCACCCACCTTTGGGTTAGTAGTTGAGGGGTTAATTATTTGTGCCATCTCTGGACTCTGGATACTTGCCTTCGGAGTCGAGAAATGGAAGGAGCCTTTGCAGGCAGGGATAGAATAGGAAAAGCTTGGTCTAGGTGGAATTTGAACTAGGACTTAAGAGAAGAGGCATGGTGCCTTGAAAGGATGTGATGGAGATGGTCCCTCAATCCTAACAGGGATGAGCTGCCTCTGAAGGACTCGAAGGGAAATGACAGGATAAGATGCAAATCTGAAAGTATGGCATATGATTTGGATATCACATGGAGAACAGCTGACTGGAGTGGGTGCTGGCTGACCTAACACTGATTCTTGTGAACATTTGAGTTTTAAGGTTTGTGGTGTGAATGGGCCATACAGGTTGAATTATCAAGCAAAGAGTTAGGTACGTAGGGCTAGATCTTGGGTGAGAGGATTCCATTGTAGATGGGTGGGCTACCTGGGAGACAGAAGTTACAGCCATAAAAATGAATAAAATCTCTAGAGAAGGAAGTGTAAAGAGAAGGGAAAAAAAGACAGAAAGTGAAAGAAGGCATCACCACTGAACCATGTCAATCCAAAACTCAAATTCCCTGCCATTGAGTTGATTCCTGAGTTAAACACCAGGGAGCTGGCAAAAGCCCAGGGAGACAGGGGTAGGAGAGATAGGAGATGAACAAGCTATCATCAGTACATAAGAGAAAACAGACATCCATATGCTAAAATAAGATATAGGCTAAATAAGAATACTCTGCATTCATATACATTTTCACTTTCCACACATAACTCTGCCTTCTAAAGGGGTCCAAGGAGATGAGGAAAGCTGTGTGAAGCACTCCTCTAGAATCCGGCAGCCAGGTCTCCTCGTGCAAAACGGAAGTGACAAGAACCAGACGAACCCTCTAGAACAGTGTTTCACAAAGGAATGTGAAGAATCAAAACGCAGGTGGATTGGGGAGGAAGTGAGGAAATGCTGGAATTGAATGTGAACATTAGAATTTCTCAATCTTGAATGTTAACATTAAATGATTTCCAACTCAGTGTTCTTACAACCAAGAATCCCTGTGCTGTGGCATTTGTGCTGTGGGGCTGTCCACCTCCCAGTCCCCTTCAGTGTCCCACACGATCGGGTATAAATAATACTTCCTGCTTGTATTGCAGCTGCCATGCAAGGATCTTAAGTTGCTTTGGGGCAGGATCTGGTGATGAGTGTTTGGCTCCACTTGGCAGGTGTCTGAGTTAAGATCCAGTAACTGGGCTGAAATCTCGTGGCTCCTGGCTGATGGCCCTCTCCCACTCTTCCCCACCCCTCCTCCCCCGACCCTTCCATGAGGGAGGAGTCTCTTACCAGGCCTGCTTGTGAGCTAGTGTAACCAGAACGCAAAGTTTACAAAGATTCCATTGAGCTACAAGATCCCTTCTTCCTTTGGGGGTTTCTCTGGTGCATGTCACGGAGCCCTGGTGGTGCAGTGGGTTACACATTGGGCTGCTGTCTGCGAGGTGAACAGTTCGAACCCAGCAGATGCTTCCCAGGAGAAAGACGAGGTTTACAGCCTTGGAAACTCACAGAGCAGCTCTATTTGGTCTCATGGGGTCCCTGAGTCTGAAGTGATTGGTGGCGGTGAGATCGGTTTAGGTTTTATGGATTGTATGTGGGAGGAAATGCATGGTATTAATAAACGTTACCAATTTAACTGCCTTGGGGATGGAAGATCATGGAGAGGGAACCTGTGAAGGAACTGATTAGAGTTTAACAGGTGGATCATCAAGAAAAATTAGAGAGCCCTATCATTAGGGCTCCCATGGTTTGTGCTGGGCTGCTGACCGATAGGTCAGCTGCACCTCTGAAGAACAATGAGGCTGTCTCGTCTGGGAGCCCTGGTGGCATAGTGCTTACGGGTTGGGTTGTGACCAGAAAGTTCAGCGGTTGGAAAGCACCAGTGGTTCCGAGGGAGAAAGACTGGGTTTTCTATTGCCGTAAACAGTTACCGTCTCGGAGAACCCACAGGGACAGTTCCACCCAGTCCTATGGGGCTGGGCATCGACTGTGACTGGGCATGGGCTCGATGGCAGTGAGTTTTGTGTGTTTTCATCTCCGCTTGTAAAAATCTGCAGCCCGGAGAACCCTGGAGGTCAGGTCTGCCTTGCCTTCTGAGTCGGAATTGAGTTGGTGGCAGTTGGTTGGCTTGGGTTAGACTTGCATCAGGCAGAAATGGGATATTTGCCATCGAACCACCGCTTGGTGGACGTTTCATGTCTCTGTGCTCCGGTCCTTTCTTCTGGTCTCCACCGCCCCCCACCACAGGGCAGGCATCCCTCCCTCTTCTTCTTTCTCTTTCTTGCAACCCCTTGAAACACTCCGCCTCCCCATTTCCTGGAAGCGCCTTGGGGTCAGCCCCTCTCTCTTCTGAGAAGCTGTTAACTGCCTGCAGTTGGACCCGAGGCTCCAGGAGTGCTGGCCCGGGAGTCGGGTTACACCACTTGTGTCTGAGTTCACGCATGTTCCTCTGTCAGGGATTCCACAAATACCTCCCAGAGGTAAAAAAGGAAAGCGCGCTTCGCTCCAGCACCCAGAGCTAGTGTGCCCAGTCGCCAGCGTCCTTGAGAGATAGCCAGCAGGCAGGGCCATGTCGCCCTAGCCCAGCCTCGGCCCCCTGGGTGTCCCCCGCAGCCTCCGCAGCGTCCCCCATGTCGAGGTGCAGCAGCGGCAGCAAGTTCCTGGGGTGAGGGGCGCCCGGGCATGCTCCGCCCCATGGGTCGCCCACCATGTCTAATGGATATCGCACTCTGTCCCAGCACCTCAATGACCTGAAGAAGGAGAACTTCAGCCTCAAGCTGCGCATCTACTTCCTGGAGGAGCGCATGCAGCAGAAGTACGAGGCCAGCCGGGAGGATGTCTACAAGCGGGTGAGTGGGTGCGGGCCTCGGGCCCTGGGGCAGGGGCGCTTCTGAGCCTGGGCTGTGCTGATGGGGGTGGGGAAAGGGGTCCAGTCCAGGCCTGCTGGTCACTGTGATGTCCTGTGGCCTTGGGCAAGCCTGTTTCACCACCCCCACCCCCACCCACATCCCAGGTGTGTGTTTTCTACTTCCCTTCCCAGGGGAAACAGGGAGCTGGTTGAAATCAGAGCCTTCCAACCTCTGGTGTGGCGGGTGTGCCACGATCACCCCAGGGGGCGAGTAGGGGGGTGGTGGGCAGGTCTGATGTCCATTCCCTGCCGCATCCCAGCCTTTCTAATTCACCAGAGGGAGGCGGGAGTGGGGAGATTAGCTGTTTTAAAAGGTCCCTTCTAGCACGGTGCAGTGGGGAGAGGACAATGACAATGCTAAGGAGAAGGCAGGCGCGGAGAGTGTTTGTCTTTGGCTTCAGGGCCATGTTTACTTTTGAAAATGATCCTGCAGGTCAGCGTTTCAGACCCAGGGCTTGTTCGTCTTAGAACGAGGAAGAGGGTACAAATGGACTCGACCTTGGTGCAAGGTGTGATGGGAAGCGGCACGGTGGCTTCCCTACAAGGAAAGGCGGCCTTGATAGATGGGCCAGGGTGTTAGTTGAGAGGGGAAGGAAGACGCAGCAGATTGGCTGAGCAGAGGGTGTGATGATATCACGTGACGCTACAAGGGTGACAAGGAATAAGCTTCCTAACTGGTTACCACAATGGTGATTTCCTCAGTCTTCTCAGTATCTGGGCAAGCAGGCCCTGAAGTGGCCTGCATGCCCAGGGCTGGTCCCGCACTCTATCCCGAAGAATCCAACACGCGTTTCCATTGGCTGTGTGCCATCAAAAAGAAGACGGAGAAGCACTAAGTGCTGTTGGGGAGTATCATGGATCAGACAGCTCAGTCTGGGGATGTCATCCTGTCTTCTCTCTGACATGAAATTCCATATTTTGCCTGAATTTCCCTGAATTTAGACCAGACTTCTTTTTCGTCATCTGTATGACTACAAGGAAGAATCTTAGTGGCGGAGTGCCTTTTGCTATGACAAAGTCACATGAAGTCCCCATGAGGATAGCTTTAGGCTGCGAACCTCAAGGTCAGGAGTCAAAACCACCAGCCACGCGGTGGGAGAAAGACAGGGCTTTCTACTCCCTGAAAGAGTTACAGCCTCAAAAGCTCACAGGGACAGTTCTACCTGGTCCGAGAGAGTGATGGCAGTGAGTGTGGTTTTGTTTGGCGTGGCTAGGGAGCGGACCTCACTGGAGCAGCCAGGGGTGGAGGATTCAGCTGCGAGAGGAGTTGGTAACTCGGGGAGAGGAAGCAAGGAGGAGCAGGAGTGGCAGGTTTGCCTCAGGTTAGGAACAAGGAATAAATATGTTCACTGAGCAGAGAGGAAAAACATCCCCTTACCAGTCTCCAAAGCAGGGTAGAAAGCAAAAAAAAATCCTAAATCATTTGAGGGAGAAGTGTTTTTTTTTTTTAGCTAGATTTATGACAGTGAGTGAGTTTGGTTAGGTTAATAAAATGGCTGCTTGAGTCCTTTGGTCTCCCTGTCTACTGCCACCGGCCCAGGAAGTTGTCTTCTGGGAACACTTTGGGTGGGGTGTGAAAGGGCGCCATGGCCGTCCCAGAGAAGTGTCATCAGTGATATTCTGGGAACTGCGCAGGGACGGGGGAAGAGCAGGGTACAGCTCCTTGTCACATGCTGTATCTTTTGTTACATTTCGTTATTCCCACCTGTCCCATATAGGAGAGGGATGGGACCCCGTCTCTACCTAGAACCTGTTGTAAATGTGAGCCGAGTCACCAGGCAGCTGCTGACACCAAGGCATCTCAAACTACTGCACCTCTCTCCTTTCCCCTGTCACTGCGTTTCTGGTTAGTCTGCCTCTTCGACGACTCCTCCCGCTTAGCTGTGGTTATTTGGGAAGCACTAAGACCTTGGATGTTCCTGGGCAGTGCACATGGCTGCTAGCTGAAAGGCTGGGGGCTTGAGTTCACCCAGAGGCCTCCTCCTTGGGAGAAAGCCTGGTGAGCTGCGATGTCGGTCACTGGAAACCCTCGCCAACCCGATTCTATTCTGATACACCCCAAGTCACCACGAGTGGGAATCAACTCCACAGCCATTTTTAAAAAGATGTACAATTAAAATCAGACAGCCATTATTAACCATCAGCATTCTAGCTGAAAGTCGTCTGTCATGCTCTACCCACTGCCGTCAAGTCAATTCCAGCTCCCAGCAGCCCTGTAACATGGAGCAGGTCTGCCCACACCGGGTTCCCAAAACTATAAATGCTTACAGAAGCCGACTGCCTCATTGCTCTGCCATGAAGAGGCTGGTGGGCTCAAACCACCAACCTTGTGGTCAGCAGATGACCACGTTAACCACTGCACCACTAGGATGCCCTAGTACACTCTACACAGTAATGAGGAGCAGGAAGCATGGTGGCTGCAAATTATTTACCCTCCCTGAGCCTCTTCCAAGCCCTGCAGAAGCGGCTTTAAGAGTACCCAGCACTAGAGGTATTGAAAGTTATTTGATGACAAAATGCGTAAGTCCATACACATTTAATAAGAAGATAATATCAAAGCATTTTATAAATTTAACCGTATCATACACATCGGAGAAGGACAGTAATTATATTACTATGAGTCAGTGGTCACAACCAACAAACCCTTTGCCGTCAAGTTGATGCCAACTCAACGTCACCCTACAGGAGCGAACACAACTGCCCCCATAGGGTTTCCGTGATCTTTACGAAGGCAGCCTGCCTCATATTTCTGCCCAGGAGTGACTGGTGGTTTTGGACTGCTGACATTTTGGTTGGTTGCTGTGTTCGTTAACCAAGCTCTATCCAGGATTCTTGGTTGTTATTATTATATTTAAAATGAGGCAGTGATTTGACTCTTTAAAACCTCACCGTTGTGTCCCCATACATGTGCCTTCCGTTCACCCTGGCTGTTCACACCTCAGCCTCAGGAGTTGGGAAGCTTCCTTAGCAGCAGTGTTGATGACAAGACACTTAGGGTGTTGTGCATAACCTCACATAGCAAGCCGGGTGCTTCGGACAAGAAGGCAGAGGCCTGTCCTACTACCATACTTAACCTGATTTCTCTTCAGTATTAAAGGACACTTCTTTAAAAATAGTCAAGGCATCAACTTGAACCCAACTGAGTTTGAATCTGCAATAATGTGGGTGGTGTCTGTAAGATTCCTTTCAAGAGTGCAAATCTTTATGGAGCGTATATATCATGAATCTAGTGTGAATCGTAATTATTTCATTGATGCATATATTTTGCCACTGTAGATTTTTGTGGCAATATTTGCATTTCAGAGCGAACGGTTAATGAGGAGCCATCCAGCATTTGGCCGTGATGACGCTAACGAAAGGAAATGTGGGAAACTGGAGGAGGAGACGAGAACCAGGGAGCGAGCCCTATCATTCTCTTTGCAAGTGGCTAGTCCTCCTTTGGGTAGGGGATTGAGGGAGAGACTAAAATAGTAGATATAATCCGTAACTGTACAGAAGCTACAAGGATTTTAAAAGAGAAGGTGTAAGTTAAACAATTTTAAAAATACAGTATCTGGGGTCTTAAAGGCTTGAAGTTAAGCAAGCGGCCATCTAGCAAGGAAGTAAATAAGCCCACATGGAAGAAGCACACCAGCCTGTGTGATCACAAGGTGTTGGCGGGAGCAGGTATCAGGCATCAGAAGATCCAAAACAAACAATCATATCAATGTGCACGAGGGGATCAAAGTGGAGACCCAAAGGCATCTGTAGACAATTGGACATCCCCTCACAGAAGGGTCACAAGGAATGGACCAGTCAGCCAGAGAGCAGTATAGCACTGAGGAAACACACAACATTCCCCTAGTTCTTTAATGCTTCTACTGTTATGACCCCAGGTCTACCTTACAAATCCAGCTAGACTCCCCCTACCCCACCCCTGCCCGGAACAGTAATGGGAACAGCAATACCATGAGGGTAGGGGAAGGTGGGGGGAGAAAAGGGGGAACTGTTTGCAACGATTGACATACAACACACACACCACCCGAGGGATGAACAACAGAAAAGTGGGTGAAGAGAGACAGTGGATGGTATCAGATATGAAAATAATAGTTATAATTTATCAAGGATTCATGAGAAGGGGAGGGGAAAAATCGCTGATACCAAGGACTCAAGTAGAATGAAAATGTTTTGAAAATGATGCTGGCAACATATGTACAAATGCGCTTGATACAACGGATGTATGGATTGTTACAAGAACTCTAAGAGCCCCCAATAAAATGATTTTAAAAAAGAGAGAGCGAGAAGGTGTGAGAGCTTTGTGTAAACATAGGCATATCAACCTCGAAGCGAGTAGGCTAAGAGAGAGGGTTATTTAGAGAACACAGAAAAAAACTAAGGATTATACTCATATAGGTTAATAAACCAAACTCCCTGGACAGCTAACCAGAGATCAGCAGTTCGAAACCACCAGGTGCTCGGTGGTGGAACGGTGAGGCATGCTACTCCCATTCGGAGTTTCAGTCTGGAGACCCACTGGCCAGCTGTACTCCATTCCGTAGGGTCTCCGTGAGTCAGAATCGAGTCTGGCGCTGAGTTTGGTCTGCGTTTTTGAGATTAGTAAAGGAACGCTGGTGACACCGTGGTTAAGCACTCAGCAGCTAATCCAAAAGTCAGGCACTTCCATCAAGATTTGCAGCCTTGGCCTTCCGACTGGACAGTTCTGTTGTGTCCTGTCAGGTCACTATGAATTGGAGTCAACTCGACGGCAGTGGGTTTGGTTTTTGTTTGGAAATCATTGCCACTCCTTGGAAGAAAGATGAACTCTTTGGGTCTCCGTAAAGATGTACAGCCTCAGAAACCCAAAGGGGACAGTTCTACTCTTTCCTGTAGAGTTTGGAAAGCATAGCAACTCTCCCGAGGAGTGACTATTGGGTTTGAAGTGCTGACCTTGGTAGTTGCCCAATCTGTTACCCACAAGCCAGGGCTACTTAGGCAATGGGTTTTGGTCATAGATTAACAAAAGTGTGCTAAATGCTATGTAAAAATTGGTTCTGTGCGACTGTTTAGCTTTTCATTACAAACTGAAATTAAATTATTCTTCAAGTTCCAGCTTCTTGTAAATAGTTCAGAAAGAGTCGAGTTACCTTTAGCTCCCACTGATTGGGACATATATCCACACTGGAGTCCTAGGAGGTACAAACAGTTAGCATACTTGACTGCTGGCTGGAAGGTTGAAAGTTTGAGTCTCTCCAAAGGCTCTTCAGAAGACCTGATGATCTACTCCCCAAAGCTCAGCCATTGGACACCCCGTGGAGTACAGTTCTACTCTGATATGCTTGGATTACCATCTTCGTACACCACAACTGATCCTACCCGCATGATTAGGCACCACTGCTCCTCTTGGCAGCACACATTAATTGCAGGCTCCATTCTCTGGGAAGGTGATTTTGAAGCTGTAAAGCGAAGCTATTGCAGTGTGAGCACAGTCGCTCCTGATGCTGGGGCAAAGAACGTGAGGAAGTGCTCAAGGTCCATAGCTGAGTACGGCCTTCTCCCAGGGAGACTGGTTGGCTAGCGTTTCTGCACTGCAGCTGCTCTAGTAATAATTTCTGGGTGGTAACTTGGCTCACTGCCTTGTTGTTGATTATCTAATCTTACATCTTCTCCCGAGAGCTGCCGTGCCCCACCGCTAGCAACATGCCTGGCCCTGGAATTCATGAAATCCACTGCTATGTGGTTAACACCCCATTTCCCAACAACACACGCATGACCACCGCCAACTGTGTTCTGGCTCCCAAATGACTGCTTGCTTAGAATGTATTTTAGTAAACCTATGTGAATTTGTCATCGACAAGTGTTGTTGTAAAAGTTCATTTTCAGAACTTAATTTAAAATCTGACAGGGCCAGATGTAATAGCGAATGGGTCAGAAAAAATCGAATCTTGTCACCCTGGATCAAAGGGCATCAATGTTCCAATATGATGCAATTGATGTTAGAAGGTTGTGCTGCAGGTCGGAGTTAGAGTATTGTGATTCGTTGTTTATGGCTTTCTCATTTTTGACATGGGATAATATTTTTCCAGTGCAAACATTGAGGTTTACACCTAGCATGCTTCTATAGCTAAGAATTTCCATCATGATGAGCACCCTATTGAGTTTACTTGTCTATCAAATTTTCTCAATCTACTCTGTCCTCGATCTGAAACAGAGCCCTTAGGGATGTAATGGTTCTGCATTGCACTGCTAACCACAGAGTTAGCAGTTTGAAACCACCAGCCACTCATTGGGAGAAAGATGAGGTTTTCTACTTCTGTAAAGAATTACAGTCTTAGAAACCCACAGGGGCAGTTCAACCCTGTCCTAAAGGGTTGCTGTGACCCCTGATTGACCAGATAGCAGCGGATTTTGAGACTATTCTGCTATTCTGGTTTAGAAGTTGAAAGCTATGGGTTACGCTGACCTGGAATAGAATCCACTACTCACTATCTATGTTACCTTGGGCAAATGATATAATCCCTGTGAGCCTGAGCAAGTATAGTAGCATCTACCTCCTAGGGTTTGGAGGAGGATTAAATGAGCCAAGGAGTGGACCTCACACAGTCAGCCCTCAATAACTATTTTTCACTATGTGACAAACTTATCCAGAGAAGTGAGATGACTGCACTGTTTCACGTGGACAGTTTTGTACTCCAAAATCAATATCTTTTCCCTCAATATTAAGATTTGGGATCACTTACCAGTTTGCCTCTCTTTTTCTTTCCCCATGTATCAATCACATAGTAACAATCAGATGTACCCTGCTACTCTCAAAGACACAAATGTTCTTTCCGGAGGGATAAATGAGAAAGACATGGAGAACTTTGCATGCACCCCTTTGTCTGTTGTTGATGTTAGTTGCCATCGAGCCGGCTCTGAATCACAGCCATCCTATGTATAATAGAACAAATTGCCACCTGGTCTCGTGCCATCCCCACAGTTGTTCCTACGTTGGAGTTCTTCGTTGCAGCCACTCTGTCCATCCATCTTGTCCAGGGGCTGTTGAGTACCTACTACAGGTACTATTCTGATGTTGGGGATTCAAAGATGAATAATACATAGGTAACAGTTTGGTAAAAAGCAATAACAGAAAAGTGTACCAAGTATAAGGGAACTCAAATAAGGCATCTCTAGCTCAAATGAAAAGATTCAATGGAAGGAAAATCTACAAAGAATTCCTCAAGACAATCATTTGGGAGCTTGGTCTTCTAAGTGGGGTGAGCACTGGCTAGTCAGTGGATGGTGGGGTGGAAGGAGAGGCTTGTTCACACGCAGGAAAAAGCTGTAAGCAAACCCTCCAGGGTATGTGAACTGAATTAGAAATGATTTCATGTTGCTCAATTCTAAGTACTAGGAGCCAGGGTGGCACTGTTGGATAAGCATTTGACTGCTAACCTCAAGGGTAGAAGTTCAAATCCACTGGGAGAAAGAAGAGGCTACCTGCTTCCGACATAGGGCTGTTCTGGTTTGGAATCAACTCAGTGGAGATGGGTAGGCTCATAATGAGGCTGACAGTCGTCAGGTCACTGTGAGCAGTGTGCACTTTATCATCAGCGTCATGATAAGGCTTTTAGCGGCACAGAACATGCTAGATCTCACTAGTGGCTCTGGGGAAGATGACTTAAGGCAGACAAGGAAGTCAGGACAAGAGAAAGGTCAGGTGAGATGACGAGGCCCTACGTGGGGCCGTGCCACAGAAGCAGCTGGGAGCATCCTGCTCTGAGACATTTTCGGAAGCTGAAACAACTGGGCGGTTTGGTGATCGATAGATTGGCAAGGTTGAGGAAAAGGAATCAGGAAGACAGACCGATTTCTGACTGAGACAAGTTGTCTGTGTACGTGGGGTGGGGGTGGGGGTGCCAGGTGGAGCACTGATTCTTTATGAATCAAAAGAAGAGGGCTGGTTCAGGATTGATACAAATGTCCCAGGCTCTTTGTGAGCTCCCATCCCAGTTTCGGTAGTGACCGCCCAGGACCCCCTTCCCTGCCCCTCAGGAAGGGAGGTGCCAGGAGCTCTGAGATGGCTTTAGAGCTGTCAGCCAGTGTCAGGGAATTTCGTGCTGTTGCCAGGTAGCTGGAGCTATAATTAGCCTCGTTACTAGGGGAAAGCAGAGATGCTGTAAGCTGCCAGAACCCGCTTTCTGGACTGCATGACTTTACTTGTTTGCAGGAACAAATTGGGTAGTGGTGGGGTGCTTTCCATGTGCCTTGGGGGAGGATTTGATGTCGCCCACAGTCGAGGGAGGCAAGGTGAAAAAGCAGACGTGGGTTTCTACTGCTGGTTAACCACCAACCAGCCCGTCTGTGGCCGCAGGAGCTGGGGCCACACTCTGCCCGGCTTTGTGCTTGGATAGCAGGAGAGAGGGGGAGAGGAATAAAGGCAGGGGATGGCCTGTTTGCGCTAGAGCTCTTAGAGATAACCTCTCGCACCCTTCCAGTTGTAGGAATCATTTTGTTTTAAAATAATTTTGGACTCAAGAGAAAGGTGGCAAAACGTAGTGCAGAGGTCTTATCTCCTGTTCACCTAGCTCCCCCCCATAATGGATAAAACCCCCAGTTTCAACATCAGGACCCTGAGACCCAGCCTGGTAAAGGGACTTGCCTAACCTCCATCACACAGCACATTGGTGGGCCAAGCGCAGACCGGAATCCAGGAGGCCATTCTCCCTCTCTGGACTTGGTCTCCAACAACACCAAGGTGTATTTTGTCAGACGTGAGTCTGCCTTCCCCTTCTCAAAGCTGAGCATAAGCAGCAGAGGCTAAAGGAATTCACAGATAAATGGTACGATGCCCTGCCTGTGCCGAAAGAAAACAGTGTGCCCCCTTCCCCATCTTCCTGGCACACCTTTACCCAGGAGTCTCAGCCATGGCTTTTTTGCATTCCTTCCTGCCTTTGCCGTGCCATATTTTAAAAACCCAACAACCAAACTCACTGCCATGGAGTTGATTCTGACTCCTGGCAGCCCCGTGGGGCTCAGTAGAACTGCCCTGTGGGTTTCAGAGACTGTAACTCTTACAGGGAATAGAAAGCCTCATGTTTCTCCCTCAGTGTGGCTGGTGGTTTCAAACTGCTGGCTTTATGGTTGCAGGGCCACAATTAAACGTCACAGATAATAAGGCCGTGTTACATATGGGAAAATGAAGCTGTTCTATAGGCATGTATATATGTAAATATATTAACTTATACTGAAATGGATGAGGCCAATGTACATATATTTATATGTTAAAGTATTCAGACAGCAGACAGACTTTGGGCCTCTACTCAAGGCCTCCCTTAACACAAGGACACTTTGTTCTGATAACCTGGCACTCTTTGACACTCACCTTCCCAACACGAGCGCTGAAGTCAAAATGAGTGCTTAAGCAAATGTGGTCAAGAGAGTGCCTAGCTATCAAAAGATATAGGGTCTGGAGTCGTAAAGGCTTGAGGTTAAACAAGCAGCCATATAGCAGGGAAGCAAATAAGCCCACATGGAAGAAGCACACCAGCCTGTGTGATCATGAGGTGTCGACGGGATCAGGTGTCAGTATCAAAAGATCCAAAACAAACACCTACATCAATGGGAACAGGGGAGTTGGAGTGGAGACTATAGACCCATCTGTAGACCATCAGATATCCTCCCACAGAAGGGTTATAAGGAAGGAATGATTTAACCAAGGTGCAGTATAGCACTGATGAACCACACATCATTCCTCTAGTTCCTGAATCCTTCCTTCCCCCACTACCATGACACAGTTCTACCTTACAAATCTGTCTAAACTGGAGAACACACATTGGTACAGATGAGAGTGCTCAACACATGGAATTCAGATGAGATAAACCCCTTAGGAACAGTAGTGGGAGTACTGGGAGGGGAGGAGGAGGGGAGGGCAGGGGGAGGGGGAGAAAGGGGGCACCCATCACAATGTTGTCTATATAGCCCCCTTCCTGAAGGGGACAATAACAGAAATGTGGGTGAAGGGAGACCATGGACAGTGTAAGATATGAAATAATAATAATAATACATAATTGAACAAGGATTCACGAGGATGGGAGGGTGGGGGAGGGAGGGGAAAAAGAGGAGCTGATACCAAGGGCTCAAGTAGAAAATGTTTTGGAAATGATGATGGCAACATATGTACAAGTATGCTTGATACAATTGGTGTATGGTAGGTTATAAGAGCTATTCAGAGCCCCCAGTAAAAATGATTTTTTTTTTAAATGAGGCTACTTTCAGGGCCTGAAAATGCAGGGCAGTTTTACTCTGTACCATCTTAATATTTTTTATTTATTACATCTTGAGAAGGCACAGAGTGGAGGCTGGTGCAACCTGGAACCGAGCCCACCCTATCATGTGAAATAGCAGCTAATCCACCCCCACACCAAAAGGCAGGGATCCGAGTTGGTACATACCGTTCTGTGG
Organism: Echinops telfairi; assembly: GCF_000313985.2. Classification (NCBI taxonomy): domain Eukaryota; kingdom Metazoa; phylum Chordata; class Mammalia; order Afrosoricida; family Tenrecidae; genus Echinops; species Echinops telfairi. Next base: position 2,139,033 of record NW_022111366.1, read on the forward strand.
AGAGCTTAGGAACAGTCGGGTGGCTTCTGGCCAAGGAACTCTAGAAGGGACTTTGGGCTTTGCACTGGGCAGTTAGCATCCCTGTTATTTGGAAACTTGGACTGAAGAGGTGGGCAGGGATGAAAGGCACAGCCTGCCTTGTAATGCCAGCTTTTCGCCTCCCAAGCTCCTGCAAGGCCCTGTGGCCATAAAGCCACCTCTTCACACACTCGGGGCCTTAGAAAGCCCACACAGAGGCTCGAGGAGAAGACAGCCTCCTGGGAGCACCTGAGTCAGTGGAAGGAGGCTGCCAGCATGAAGGCTGTGTGACCCAACACAAGTCCTGGGCTAGGAAGTAAAAGAGTTCTCCCAGATCTCCCTGAGGCCACACAAGTGACTTCTTCCTTCATTGTTCCCTTGCCTGACCTCCCTCTCCAGATTCCCCCTAACCAAGCACAGCGTCTGCTGCTTATGAACATAGTAATCCCAGCCTTGCCTGCATGTCCACTGACAACAAGGGAGGGTCCTCATCACTTGGCTCTACAGTCAAGAACTCTAAACCCAGGGTCTTCCTGGCACAGCAATCAAAAGTAGGGGATGGCCTGTGGGCCTCAGAGGAGCAGATCCCTAAGAGCAATCTCCTTTTTAAGCTTTGTGCTTTCTCTCTGGCCCCCTGTAAGCTGTGGGGTTGTGGGGTAGCCCAATTTGCTCCCTCAGTAGAGAGGACCCGTTCAGTAGTAACCAGTCTCTGCTAGCTTCTGCAAAACTGAGAGTAGAGTAGAGGGGTTCCTTTGGCCAAAGTGAAGCTTGGCTCTGAGGGACCAGATAAAGGGGCCTATTTCAATGGCTTAACAATAGTTTGACTAGGAACCCGGAGGCATAGTGGTTACATGTTGGGCTGTTAACCACAAGGTCAACAGTTGGAAACCACCAGGCACTCCCAAGAGAAAGACATGGTTCTCTACTCCAATACAGTCTTGAATACTCACAGGTGCAGTTCCATCCTGTCCTACAGGTGCCCTGTGAGTCCGCATTGATTCAATAGCAGGGAGTGTATTACAAGGGGAGCCCTGGTGGTGTAATGGTTAGGTGTTGGGCTGCTTACAGCAAGCCCAGTAGTTCTAAACCACCAGGCATGCTGTAGCAGAAAGAGGAGGATTTCCACGCCCATAAAGAGTTATAGTCTCAGAAACTCACAGTGGTATTTCTGTCTTGACCCTTATGGTCACTCAGTCAGAGTTGACTCGATGGAATGAGTTGAGTCGATAGTGGTTAGAAGGTGGTAATATCAATTGTACCTAGCATTACAACGCAGGCTTTCTCAACCCTGACTCTGGCCTTCCGCCGCTACCCTCCTAAATTTCGCTTTCTTGTTTTTTTCTCATTTCCCTTCCTTCCTCAGGGTTTCAGGAGCCGTAAAAGTCTTGCTATAAGATGAGAGAAGACAAACATCCATGAGAACAACACAACCCCACGACTCCTCTCTAACCATTTCTAGGCTACTTATCTCCAAGAGAGATTTCTAGACCCAGAACTAGCCCCACCTTTGGGAATCGGTCTGCTCCCTACACTTGGGTGCTTTCTGTGCTTTGGCCAGGTTCATTCCACCCACGACATGGAAAATAAATGCTAACTGCTTTCCCTTTGAGCCCTATGCAGGAGGAAGTGGTGTGCCTGACACCGTGTGTGCATATTGGAACCATTTAATCTCAACCACACTCTATCTAGCCCAATGCATTTGGTGTTTTCTCCCCATTTCACACGGGGTGGCCTCAGGGAATGTGCCTGGTGTCCCAGCAGCTAGGTGGCCTAATAAGTCAGGCCTTGGCACATTCTTAAAGTCAGGCATCGTTTCAAACGCAAATGGTGTTTTTTCAGTGAATAACTCGGCCTTGTATTAAAGTCTGAATATGAAGGGAAAAGGCAGAGCGCTAGTGAAAAGATATCCATTTTCATCGGGCTTTCACCAAGACGGAGGCAGGAAGAGCTGGCATTGTCTTGCCGGGAAAGGTAGCACGGGCCTTGTTTTTCTGGTGGAGCAGGTGCAATTGGCCATGCGGACTGTAATAGAAACCAGGTTGCCCTGTCAGACGTGTGCTGAGCCCGGTCTGGAACTCCAGAAATGCTGAGAAAATTGAGAAATAGCCCAACCAAAGTTAAACATTAGTAAATGAGCCTATTATCATCAGGGCAATGGACTTAGGGTTTTACAATTTGGGGAAAGAATAGTGTCTGGGGTGATTTAGCAGATTTTAGCTCCATGGCGTCTTATTGTGTGACAGAATTGGCTGTTCTCCGCGTCTATGGAGAATGTGAATCGGGAGGTCCTAGTTTAAGTCTGAGTTAGACTCCAATCATTTAATACATACCATGCTCCAGAATCTGTTGGAAGTGCTTGAAAAGAATCCATGAACAAAACGAGCAAGCATCCCTGTCCTTGTGGAACTAATATTCTAACACAGGGTGCCAGGCAATTAACAATAAATATAAATAAACTATGTAGAATGTTGGAAAGGGATACATCCTCAGGTGGGGGTGGGAGAGAAGTGTGGATCAGGATTCGAAAGACCAAGCTCATTGCCATTGAATCGATGATGACTCAGCGACCCTTCAGGACCGGGTTTCCGAGACTGTAACTCTTTATGTCTTTTTCCCATGGAGCAGCTAGTGGTTTCGAACTGCCGACCTATGGCTAGCAGCCCAATGCATAACCATGGTGCCACCCGGGCTCCAAAAGGGCAGCTGCCTCCTCATCTGGGAATGGAACCCTGGTCTCCCGAGTGACATGGGGGGATATGCACCACTGTGCGAACAAGGACAGCAAGGGATTTAAAAGTACAAGAGTAGAGGGCAGTTCTCAATACTAAAAAGAGAGGTCGAGAGAAGCCTCTTTTAGAAAATAACGTTTAACGATGAAACATACAACTTTCCTCTAGTTCCTAAATGCTTTCTCCCCACTCCCCAACCCCCACCCTGCCACTATCATGATTCCAATTCTACCTTACAAGTCTGGCTAGACCAGAGGATGTACACTGGTACAGATAGGAACTGGAAACACAGGGAATCCAGGGCAGATGATCCCTTCAGGACCAGTGGTGTGAG
>NW_022111366.1:2143244-2147104 GCF_000313985.2 Echinops telfairi
GCTAGGAGTTGCATCCTGGCCACCTCAGAGTCTGACCACCGTGCATCCTCCCAGTTTTTAGAAGCGATAGGCTGGAAACGGAGATAAACACAAGAGTGACCCATGAATGCCCGTGCGTTTCTGGATTTTATATTCACAGCATTGATCGCCCTCCAGGCTGAACAGAAGAAATGAAAACCTCCCAGGTTGGGGGGCTCTGTGTGGAGTTCCTCCTTTGTAGTCGACTGGTTGCTCAGCTCCTTTCTCGGTCATGTCTGCTCTCCTTGCCTCCTGTTGGTTAGATCAGCTGTAATAAGCTGCTGTCAGCAGCTCACGCGGCTTGGCTGCTAACAGAAGGTTGGCAGTGTGAGTTCCCCCAGAGACCCCTAGGAAGAAACACATGGTGATCTATTTCTTTACAAATCAAGTATTGGAAAGCCTGTAAAGTGCAGTTCAACTGTAGGTCAACACCTGGGGTCACCAGGAGCCAGAGTCCACTAGAGAACCACTGGGGGTAGTGGGATCGGTAGCCAGTTTGATGAGTTTTAACAAATGTGCACACCCATATAATAAACAGCACCACGTCCATATATGAACCATTGCCATCACCCTCGAAAGTTGCCATGTGTCCCTGTGGTATCAGTCCTCTTGTACCTCTGGCTGCAGGAAACCGCCCACAGACCTTCTGTCTATCGAGAAGATTGGTCTGCTTTGGAGTTTTACGTCAACGCAATCGTCTTGAGTAGACTCTGGTGCCGGGCTGTGTTCACTTAGTGTATGCTGTGTGAGTCTCCGCGCCGTTGTTTGTGCCAGCAGTTCCTGTTTGTTGTCGAGTGGTGTTTTATTGTCTGGCTATCACACAGTTTGCTTGTCTCTGTTTCATGAGGAGTAGCGCGCTGCCTTAGTGACCATCGACATTGTTGGTGTGTTGATTCTTACTTATGGTGAACCCATAAACCTGCTCTGAATATTCGTGTACAAGTCTTTGCTATATTTCTTTTGGGTAAATATCTAGCAGTGGAATTGCTGAGTCACATAATAAGCATACTATTTAAATCTATAAGATACTTCCCAAGTGTTTTCCAAAATGGCTACACTGTAGAAAATAAATTTTAAGCTCCAAGTTGAAGAGATGGCTAACTGGCAGAAGCGTATTCCAGGCAGAGCATACAGCAGGAAAGCGTTTTTGCCTGGGGCAGAACTGAGTAAGCAATTTAGGGAGTATGGAAAGGGGAAGAATGCTGGGAGGTGAGGCCCTGGTGGTAATGGGGCTACTGCAAATCAGGTGGGCCCTTGCAGGTCCTGTTCACTCTAAGTCACGTGGGAAAGCATTGAAGGTGCTTGCGCAGAGGAGTGATCCAACAAAGGAGAGTCTGATAGGCCTTCTGAAAAGGTCACTCTGGCTATGGTATTGAGAATAGGCTGTATAAAGGCGGAGACACAACTCAGTAAGGAGACGAGGAGATGACTGCAGTAATTCACATTGGACACAATGGTCCTCGCCGTTGATGTGTGAAGGGGGAAGGTAGTACTAACAGGGTTTGGGGATGGATTACCTGTGGAATGTGAGAGAATGCAAGGACTCAAGGAAGACACCGGGATTGTGACCTAAGCGATTGGAAGAAGAGGGCTGGAATTAATCAAGATTGGACAGGCTATGGGTGAAGCAGATTTGAGAGTGAAGAATGGGAGTTCAATTGTGGCTCTTTTGTCCTTCAGATATTTGTTAGACATCTGACTGACAATTGAATATATGTCTGGAATTCGGGAGAGAGGAATAGAGATAAAAATGTGACAGCTATTCGCATAGAAGAGGGAGCTTCAAAAAGTTCATGCAAAAATTCCATTATCTTTCAGTTTCATTTTTCCATGTACTCTTTGAGGCCCTTTCACATGTATTCACATATGCAGCAAATATATCCATAAATAAAGTAAAGTAACAAAACGCCAAGTCGTACTCACTACCATAAATCTGATGCTGACTCATAACAACCCTATAGGACAGGCTAGATCTGCCTCTCTGAGTTTCTAAGACTGTGACTTTTAATGGGAGTAAACAGCCCTGCCTTTATTCCAAGGAGCAGCTGGTGGTTTTGAACTGCGGACCTTGCATTTAGCAACCCAACTCATAATATCACTAGGGCTCCCTAGTATATAGTATATAGGGGGAAAATTTATGGAAACTTCCAAGCATCATTATTACCTACTTTTACTACCATGCCCTTGCCTGTCCAGTGCACATGCTACTTGTTTATTTGATTAGTATTTCACCTCAAGAGAAAGCAAGCTATGAACTGGGACATGTCTGGATATGATCTATTCTTACCCTGTGAATGGGGGTCTAGCTTCAGAGACCCCCGGCTGATGATAGGCATGCTGTTTCATGCTCACCTCTACCCCGGTTATTCTGTGAGTTTGAGCCCATCGTTACAACTTCTGTCAATTTTTCTCCAGGGGAAGGCTCACCTGATAACATGTCCAAAGAGTTTGCAATGATGTAGCTTCATCCTCCCTCTCAGGGAGCATTCCAGCTGTACTTCTTACAAGATAGATCGGGTCATTCTTCTGGCAACATTCAGAATTCACTGGCCATTTGTGATCGTGACGTTAAAGAAAGATGAGTTCGTAAAGTGGTGTGTTGGTCTTCAGCCACATGCAGCTGCATTTGTGGAGCTAAGAAGTGGAGTCTAAGAAGAGTTGACTTTTCCCCAAAAGCAAGCTGCATTAAAAGTACAGCAGGGTCAATGGATTGAAGGCTTTTTGAGACATGTCCTAGAAGTGAACAATGTGAGGGGTTAAGATGGAAGGTGATATTCAGAGAATGGCATGCGCAAATTGAAATTATGGAAGTGTTATTTCATGGGCATGACTGGATGCAAACCACTACTTATCAAACCTTAATGTACGTAGAATGATCTGGAAATCCTGTAAACGATGGATTCTGGCTCTGTAGGCTCGGGTAAAGCCTAAGCATGCATTTGTTGAATGCTTCCAGGTACTGCTGGTACCGCTGGTGCCGAGACCCCATATTGTATTGAAGGGTTCTCGAGGCAATGAAGTAATTGGAAGTGAGGGGTCAGGCTGGGAACTGGTCAGGGCATTGAGGGGAGTATCTTTCGTGTATTTTTAAATCACCAAGAGTAGGGGGTTTTGAGAACGGAACAGTGATCCAGAAGCCAAAGTTGTTGAGAGCTGAAAGGGAATGATGCAGCCATCTGAAGATGGGGCAGTGCAATAACCTGATGACCTGAAAGGCAGAGATGAGCATGGCTGGCTGCTTGCCAGCCTACCTGTGCTCATTCCTTTCTCTATGTCTGGACCACCTGTATCCTTGTCTCTGAATATTTAAACCCTGCTGCTTGTCGGAGTCTAGTTCAGGTCCCTTTCCTCAGGACCTCTGCCTGAAAGCCTCCCTCCCTCCTCTGTGCTCTTCCAGCAATGAACCCTTCAGCTACAGCAGCGATTCTCAACCTGTGGGTCGTGACCCCTTTGGGGGTCGAACGACCCTTTCACAAGGGTCACCGATTCATAACAGTAGCAAAATGCCAGTTATAAAGTAGCAATGAAAATAATTTTATGGTTGGGGGGTCACCACAACATGAGGAACTGTATTAAAGAGTCGTGGTATTAGGAAGGTTGAGAATCACTGAGCTACTGTGTCTGGGTGCCTCTCATTTAATCCATTAAACACATATCTTTCCATGTAGCTATATTTCTTATCTCCCCTCCGTAAACTTATTGTGGGCCTGCTTGATCTCACACTTCCTCTCTAGTCTCCAATATGATATTCAACATATTGAGCTTGTAATAGGTCCTGAGGAAAAGTTGATTGGTTGCAGTTAAGCCTCATTGGTGCAGAAATGGTGTTAAAAGAGCTCATG
>NW_022111366.1:2147542-2153180 GCF_000313985.2 Echinops telfairi
TAGTAGATGAAGTAGCTAGTAGATGCTAGTAGAGAAGAGAGAGGGAACCTGACCTCTTGGTAATGTAGTGTCTGAACAGTTGCTAGTGCCTCCACCTGAGAGGCTTAGCCACTGGGTATGGTGCCCTCTGGGTTAATCTGGAGGGACTGCTTCCTGGAGTGAAGTGGTCTCTCCAGGACTGTGGCCTGAAGTAGGCAGCAAAAACAAGCAAGCACCAAAAGACTGTAACTGTTTACAGGAATAGGAAGCCCAGTCTTTCTCCCGAAGAGGGCTGGTGGTTTTGAACTGCCGACCATTCGGATTGCAGCCCATTGGGTAACCACTATATCACCAGTGCTGCTAGGAAACAAATACACTGGAAAAAATTACATAAGAAGGGGAAACTCCTGATAGTGAGAATTGTTTCACAAGGGGCTGTGATTTAATTTTGAGCAACTTGCAGACATTTGATCAATATAGAATAATCATCTATGTATGGGTGCTGTGCTGGCACTGAGGACACAGTGGTGAGAAGATAGAGGGTACCCTGACCTCTTGGCAGTTTAGTGTCTGAACATTATTTGAGTTATGACACTGACTTCCATTCAATACACATGCATACTCTATCTATCTATCTATCTATCTATCTATCTATCTATCTATCTATCATCTATCTAATCTAATCTATCTATCTAACTTTAAAAATCACTGTCAATGAGTTGGTTGCTACTCATATTGATGCTATAAAGAGTTTCCAAGGCTATAAATCTTAATGGAAGTCAATAGTCTCATGTTTCTCTCATAGGGTGGCTAGTGGGTTTGAACCACTGACTTTGGGGTTAGCAGTGTAACGCTTACCTGACAGCAGCACCACCAGTGCTCCAGTATTGTGTGTGTTATCCTCTTCTAAAAAGTTGGCCTTCACTTATAATTCGTCGGTCATTTTGGTATTTCATTAGTTGATGTGTGCCCTGACCTCCTAACCTCTTTGGGAATAATGGTGCTGCAGCTGAGAGCAAGTCTTCCTGCAAGGTACTTAGTGAAAGATGCAATTAAAGGCGGTTTATCTTTTTCCTAACTTCCTCTAGAGCAGCACTGTCCAATAGAAATGTAAGGTGAGCTACATAAGTACTGTAACATTTTCTAATGGCCACATTTCAAAACAGTGACTATATTGTATTTCACTTAATATACTATATTCAAAATTTTATCATTTTGGTATGAAACCAATATTTAAAAATGACTAATGAGATGTTACATTTCTTTTTTGACACTAACTCTTTGAAATACTTATAGCACATTTCAATTTGGACTAATCACACTACAAGAAGACACACGTGGCTTGTGGCTTTCATCCTGAACTGCGTAGCTGAGGAATCTACAGTGTAAATACTTACCCTGATCCCTGAGCAGAAATATAACTTCAAAAGAGTTGACGGTCATAGGATCTGGCTTCAGGACAGAACTCGCTTTTAGGGGAGGAGGAAATGCCAGGTGTTAGAACTGAAGTTCCAACTTGTAATGTGAGCTTCAGTGAAAGAAAAAGTGTCCTGGATTTTGCAGAACATCAATGAGTGGCTTTATCTTTTTTAGGAGAACAGTTTGAGCAAATTCTATTGAATTTGAGGGTAAATGTGAGATCCTGTTAGATGCCATAGATCATTTAAAAATATCTGGCAGACCTTAATGATGGGTTTGTTGCTTCTGTTCTGCCATCGAGGTCATTGTGTAGGGCCTGGGATCTTTGAAGCTTGCAGGCAGTCATTCAAGGTACAGCACTTAGTCTCCATTCCCCTAGAACAACATAAAACGAAGGGGTGTCAGGAGAGGAGGCTATGGAGTATGTGGACCACTGCCTGCTTTGCCAGGAGGCGAGGAGCACTGGATGGTGGCTGGCGACCACGACCGAACATTTATTTTGATCAGTGATTCTATAGAAAGAAATCCAATCACAAGGGAGAAAAGGCAGGCCAGTATTTCAAATCCTCATGGATCCTGGACTTTCTGGGCTGTGGATGAACCCCAGAAACTATTGCCCTGAGATAATCATTAAAGCTTTAACTCCCCACCCCCCCAAAATAACTCCTGATGTCTTCTTAAAAGTGCACAATAGTTCAACTTATCTAGTAATGAAGGTCTCCCACCAGAATGATGGCATCAAAGGAACCACAGCAACTTGAACGGCGAGGAGGCACTGCAGGGGCGGTGCATTTCTGTTCCTGAGGGAAGACAGCTCAGAACAGGAGGAGGACTGCACCAGCACAACGTCATCAACATCACTGGACTTTACCTGGAGAAGACACCTTTGCATGGGTGCCGATTGTGCTGCACATATTCTCAACAACAGCAAAGTAAACGGGAAAAAATAGACCAGAAGTTTCCTCTATGCCTGCAAGGAATCACCGATGAAACACAACTTTCCTCTAGTTCTTAAATACTTCCTCCCCCCACCACTATCATGATCCCAATTCTACCTTACAAATCTGGCTAGACCAGAGGATGTACACTGGTACAGATAGGAACTGGAAACACAGGGAATCCAGGACAGATGACCCCTTCAGAACCAGTGGTAGGAGTAGCGATACGGGGAGAGTGGAGGGAAGGTGGGGTAGAAAGGGGGAACTGATGACAGGATCTACATATAACCTTCTCCCTGGGGGATGGACAACGGAAAAGTGGGTGAAGGGAGATTTCGGACAGTGTAAGATATGACAAAATAATAATTTATAAATTATCAAGGATTCATGAGAAAGGGGAAAAATGAGGAGCTGATACCAAGGGCTCAAGTAGAAAGAAAACATTTTGAGAATGACGAAGGCAACAAGTGTACAGACGTGCTTGACAAAATGGATGGATGTATGGATTGTGATAAGAATTGTACGAGCCCCCAATAAAATGATTTAAAAAAATTTTCTCCAAGCCAAAATATGCCGAGGAAAAAAAATAGTCTAGTTCTTATACTTCTAAACTCCTTACCTCCCAGTTCCGTCTGGATGTGCTACCCAAAGGGAAGGTTTGTGTAAGAAGTCAAGGAATTCTAGTTTCTAATCAGGAGAGAAAGGGAAGCCGTCTGAGTCCCTCTCCTCTTACAGCCCCGTCAATGGAGCGGGGCTCCTGTCTCACCACAAGGTGTCCTAGCGGATTGGCAGGGCTCTAGTCTCAGCCTGGGCTTTGCAGGGGGCCTGGGCTTTGCTAAATGAAGGCTGACCTGGCCTATTTGTGAACAGAGAGGCTCCAGCCAAGTGACAGAGATTAGCCCTGCTGAAGAATGTGCTGGGGACGGGGAGAGAATCACTGAGATCATGGATATTTTTGTGTAGGTGTTTTTTCACTTGTTGGCTCAGTTGGGCCAGAGCAACAGAGGCTTCTGTGACTCAACCAAGATTCAACCAGAGTGACTACCGGGAAGGCCTAGCTCAGGGCCCACAGAGAAGGGTTTCAGTCCGAGAGTGGTGTAGACACCGAGGCAGTGCGTATCTTGGGACCACTGGCCTCAGAGTCTAAATTAAACAAGCAAAACCACCTAATTTTAGCTGATCTTTTCTTGGGGTCTGACCAAAAAGACTGTCTCTCTTCCTTGTGATTTATGCATGTGACCAGCGTGGGGAAGCAGACATTTATAAATACCTTTGGTATGCCAAGGGTTTTCATTTTTAACTTCTCATTTCCTTTTTGCCAAATCTCTTCAAAATATGGATATTAGCATAATTATAACAATAATTTATTGTCTTGAAACCTAGCTTACGAGGTTTACCTGTCAATTGCCGAGGATGGACTATGTGGGTCTGCTGGTTTGGGAGGTAATAAAACGGTAGTATATGCACCTGGATTGGTTTAACATTAGAATGGGAAAGAGCTAGTATTTGATACCCTCATTGTTGTTCAGTCAATTCCAACTCACGCAAGTTCGTTCTCACACGTCTAGTCTTAGATAAAACCACTCTGCTGCTGCTCACTGTGCCCTATGGCCCCCCTCCCCTTGTCAGTGTTGTAATTTCACATTTGTATCTCTGCTCCCGAACAGACTAGCACTGGGATGCTGATTGTCACAGGTATCCGTGGTGATGACATCTCAAGATGGATTTGAGAATCTTTTTTTGTAGGATTTTTTGCAGAATTGATTTAAATATCTGTTACTATTTTAATCTACCACCTATGTGCATTTCCATACAGATGTAGATAACTGGTTCTGGGCTCCCTCCTGGGTTTCACATTTTTGTCTAATCCTCCGTTTCATTGCTCCCTGGGCTGTACACGCGAGGGCGCTCTGCTTAGGTCCAGGGCCTATTGCAGAGCTCTGCCCAAAAAACAATGAGTAGGGACCACGGGCTGTCTAGATATAAATGAATGAAGCTGAATTCATACCTTACCTCCTATATGAAAATGAACTCAAAACAGACCCATGAAGAAACCGTGCGGGTGAAACTTCAAGTCCTGTTTTCACAACAGACTCTTATTAGAGATGGCACCCAAAGCACTGACAACACACGACAAATGAGGGTCCATCACAGTGAAACGTGTGCCTCGTAGGACTTTGTCGAGAAAGGTAAGAGACTGCCTGGGGTTTGAAAGAGAAGCTTTGGGAACTATCTGAGGGGCCTGAAAGAGTTCACGGAAAAATTTCATTGTCTTTCAATTCCATTTTTCCAGAAACTCTTTGAAACCCTCTCATAGGTTTGCTGAAGCGTTAATAGTCCGAGATATAAACAATTCTTAAATGAACAACCCCATTTAAAAATGGGCAAAGGCTTGGCTAGACATTTCTCCAACGACGTGCAAATGGGCAAGAAGCACCCGAAATGGTGTTAATGTTATTAATCCCTAACTGAAAACAAGCCAGACCCACTGCCATTAAATTGACCCCAACTCACCATGACTCTTATAGCGCTTGGAAACTACAGAGGATTTCCAAGACTGTAAGTCTTTGTGCAAACAGACAGCTTCTTTATCCCATGGAGGGGCGATGGGCTGGACCACTAACTCACGGCATCGCCAGGCTCCTTTATTAGTCCCTACACCAACACCAGAGCCCTGGGGGCTAGTTTGTTGGTTGCTCACAAACTTCGACATAGAAGTATCACATGACCAGTCCTTAGTTTACATCCTGAGATTGAAAGCAAGGAGACTCTTGGACTGCAATGTGCACAGCAGTATCAGTCACAATAGCGGAAAGGTGGAAACAACTTACTTGTCCATCAACTGATGAATGATAAGCAAAATGTGGTAGATGCATACAGTATAATATTTACCATATATGAAGAGACATGATATTGTGATGCACACTACAACACGAGTGAACCTTAAAGGCATTGTGTTGTGTGAAATTTCAGACATAGAAGGACACGTGTTATATGGTCTCAGCTATACACAACACTTATAACAGGCAGATCTTTATTACTGGCTATCAGGGAAGTGAGGGGTGGATTTTATTGCTTAAGGGGCACTAAGTGTCTCTTTTGGGTGATGTAAAACTTTTAAAAATGGATAGTGGTGATGGTAGCATAATATGATGAATACAATTAAGGTCACTGAATTGCACGGTAAAATGGTTAAAATGCCAAACTTTTTGATATGTGTAGTTCACAACAATACAATTTTAAAAGCAAAACAAAACACAAAGGTCTAGAAGGCTACCATCACACAAAGTAGTTACTCTGTT
>NW_022111366.1:2153353-2164981 GCF_000313985.2 Echinops telfairi
TTTCCCACTTGGTTTTTTCCGTCTCTGTGGGGGACTGGACACTAAATCAGGCTGCAGCCTTGTAGGCTTCTAGTTACTGAAGCGGAGGACACTGCCCTGGGTAACTGCAATAATGCCGATATTTCCTCGGCAATGAGGGCCCCCTGTCACCTGTTGGAACAATGACTACACTAGAACAGTGGTTCTCAACCTGTGGGTCGCAACCCCTTTGGGGGTAGAACGACCCTTACACAGGGGTGGCCCAATTCATAACAGTAACAAAATCAGTTATGAAATAGCAACGAAACTAATTTTATGGCTGGGGAGTCCCCACACATGAGGAGCTGTATGAAAGGGTCGCATTGAAAAGGTGGAGAAGCACTGATTAGGCACTTGTGTTCTTATTGTTAAGTGCTATCAACTCGGTGCCAACTCAGTGCCCCTGTGCACACAGAATGCTCACGCTTGTGCCAGCCGCACACTTGTTCTTATGTTGGATCTCTTTGTTGCAGCCACGGTGTCAGTCCATCTCACCAAGGACCTCCCTCTGTTTCGCTGCCCCGCCACTTTCCCAAGCATGATGCCCTTCTCCAGGGCTGGTCTCTCCTGAATGTATCATCTGCATAGTGAAGGTTGTTAATGAACCTTCCTCCAGTCCTGATGCCAAGTTCTTCTTCATATAATCCAGCATCTCTGATTATTTGCTCAGCATATAGATTGAATAAGTATGGTAAGAGTATACAACCCTGATGCATACTTCTCCTGATTTTAGACCATGCAGTATTCCCTTGTTCTGTTAGCAAAGCTGCCTCCTTGTCCGTGCACATATTCCGCATGAGCACAATCAAGTATTCTGGAATTCCATTCTTCTCAGGGTTATCCATGATTTGTTATAATCCACACACTTGAATGCCTTTGCCTAGAGAATGAAACATAAGTACATATCTTTCTGGTATTCTCTGCTTTGAGTCAAGATCCATTGACATCAGCAATGAAATCACTTGTTCTTTCTGAATCCAGCCCCAATATCTGACAGCTCCCTGTTAATGTACTTCATCTACACCCCAAAATCAGCCATGAGGTCACCATGAGTCTGAATTCCACTGGAGTAACCAGGAGTAAAATATTTAACTATTTTTAGAGGGGGAAGGCGAGAGCTAGTGGAGAAGGTGGCTGGCATTCTAAATTATATTTAAGCTGCTGCTATAGGGAAAGACAAGTGTCCCAGCCTTGGAAAATCACAGGGGTGGTGCTAGTCTGTCCTACAGGGTCGCCAAGAGTCAGGATCCACTCCAGGGCAGTGAGTTTGGTTTTCTTGGAAAGTGATTCAAAGTTATGCTAGGACAAGTTATTTCTCATTTTTCATACATCAATTTTAGCCATCTTTTATCTTCATTGGGTTAATACTTGGTATGTAAAAATAATGCTACATATTCATAGGAACCATTATTAAACAAAGAATCAATATGTCAAATTATTCCGTTTCAACACATCCTCCCTCTAGGTGTGTAACTTTCAGAGGTGGGGTTTTCATCTCTCCTCATCTTCCCCAAAGCGATCTGGCTCTTTGATTTACACCACACCACAACAGCAATTGGGGCGTCCTCAAAGGACTCAATCATGTCCCCTTTCAATCTTCTTTATTTTTCAAAACAAAAGCAAGTCGGAAGGGACAAGATCAGGGCTGTATGGTGGATGGTATGGTGGATGAGGTACAGTTTCTCAACAAAATTGGTGTATGACAGTACTTGTTAGGTTTCTGGAGTAAGACCTCGATTCTTGGCTTCGCACGATAAAAGAATTCATGCTGAAGCCCGCTTTGTAATCCAAGTGGGTTTTTAGGAAGGACAGGACAAGTTTCAGGGTTTACAGACTCAAAGGGGTTCACAACTGGGCCCGAACAACCCCGTGGAAAAGAGCACCCTCGCCTGGGGATCTTGAGGGAGGGGGCATCCCGGGAGGCCAGAAACCCAAGAACCCTAGAGGCTGAGAGCATGTGGGCCAAGAGGCTGTGGGCCCGAAATAGGCCCAGAGCGGATGAATGTGCACCTGTCTGGGGGAGTGAGACCCTCCCCCTCCACCTGCTTCTGACCAGGAGTAGGGTTAAAGCAGTCCCAGAGCATACTCCCTGCCTTTATTCTAGCCCGCCCCCTGGATGGGGGAAGGGCGTGGTTGAGGCTATTGGTTGGCCCCATTGGCTGAGTTAGGTCCACCTGGGTGATATCATGAGCCTGGGCCTCATTTGATCTGCCCACGTGGCTCCTGGGCTTTAATATGAGCATGCTCAGTTTGGGGTCTTCATAGGTGTCTAATGGTTGTCTGATTTCTTTCCAACCTCCTCTATGGGGACCTTTGCAGGCCTGGGAGGGACAATCCCCTATCTCTAAGCTAACTACCTAATAGTTACACTTGAAGAATGAGCAGGTGCATTGTGGTAATAAAAGAAGAGATTTTTCTGTGCAACTTTCGTGGTCATTTTATCACCAATGCATTTTCAATTTTCTCACAACTCCCCAATAAACCCCCATAATTGTTCTCTGACTTTCAAGAAACTCTATGAAGATTACTCCCATAAAGATTTACAGTCTGGGAATACAGGGGCAGTTCCGCTGTCTTCCAGGGTCGCTGTGGCAGTGAGTTTTTAGGTGTCTCAACGAGAACTTCCGTAGAAAGACTTCTTGACGTGCTGCTTAGAGAAGGTTTCCAGCTTAAAACAGAATTTTTGGTTTTGTTTTTTTAAAACAATTTTACTGACATCTTACTCATTTCAATATATCCCTTCCCTTCCCATAGTTTTCTTATAAAATGGAACTTTTAATGACTTTAGACCAAAACATTTTTTTAAGTATTGTGTTTGCGGTAAAGAGGATCAGAATAAAAAAGTTTTTATACAATTACATAGCATTTTTCGATCCTTTTTTCTGCACTCATTCAAAGCACCCATCATCATCATTCCACTTCGTATACATTTTATTATTAGGTTTAGTTGTTGTTATGGATTGAAATGTGTCCCCCCAAAATATGTGTTGTAAATCCTAACCTCTATCCAAAAACCAAACACACTGCTATAGAATCAACGCACTGCCTAGAATCAGCGACCCTGTAGGACAGGCTAGTTTCCTGTGAGTTTCTGAGACTGTAATTTTCCCAGAGCAGGGTGGTTTCCAAGTGTTGAGCTTGCAGTCAGCAACCTAACCTGTAGACACAATGCCAGAGGGCTCCTGATGCCTGGGGTTACAGTCCCATTTAGGAAGGTTTTCTTTGTTGTGCCAATGAGGCAAGGTTAATGTAGGGCGTGTTTTGCGTCAATAAGATACAGAATGAGGAATCTAAGCAAGCAGAGATAGGGAACATAGATGCTAAACTACAAGGAGCCAGGTGGCAGAAGCTGAAGGGACAAAACTTGCTCAAAGAGCTGATAGAAAAGCTTTCCCCTGAAGCTTGTGCCTTGAATGTGGACTTCTAGCCTCCTCAACTGTGAGAAAATAAGTTCCCGTCTGTTAAAACCACCCACTTGTGATATTGCTGCTACGGCAGCACCAGATAACAGACATTTGTGTAAGATTTAATTGCTGTGCAGTCAAAACCATCACAGGCTTTTTGAGTAAAGGGGATGCACTGAGCAGAGCTCCTCTTAGGAACAGTGAAAATGGTTGTGAGACTAGGGTTGTGGAAGCCATTTGGGAGGGGAGGACTAATCCCACTGAGAGGAAAGACAGACTTCCTAGGGCAGTGAGCAGGGGATCTGGAAAGGGAGGGAACACTGGGAAGAAATTTTGAAATATCAGAGAATCACCTCTGTTAGGGAGTTTGAAGACAATGTGTAGTTTTGCCTCTCTTTTTCAGATATAATGGTAAGATTTCTGTGGACCAGACACTCTTCTAAGCACTTCACATATATCAGTGTTTCTCAAAGTGGGTGATACCACTCTAGTCAGGCTGCAGAAGCAGATACCTACACTTTATTCTGGATTATGGGCTACAGTGCAAACGTTTTTTCCTTGCCAGCGAGGCGCTGGGTAATTTTGTTTTTCTGAAAAGGGTATGGTAGGCCAAATGAGTATGATAACCCATGATATATATTAATATGTGATCATTATACTTATTTTATTATTAAAATTATAGCTTCCAAAAATTTTATAGCAGCTTTGTTGAAATATAAATCACCTATCATTAGCGCTCACTCATTTAAACCCCCCCTTTTAATTGTCCTGGAAATATCACATCATATTTTATGATATTGTCATCATATTTTATGCTTGAAATAAGTGAGCTTTGAATGGACTGCCAGAAGAATGAAGTGATCTGGCTTGGAAGTACAGACAGAATTGGAAGTACAGACAGAATGCTCCTTACAAGTGAAGGTGGCAAGACTTTGGGCATGTTATCAGGAGAGACCAGGGCCTGGAGGAGGCCATCATGCTTGGGAGAGCAGAAGGTCATTGCACAGAGGAAGCCCATTCAGGAGATTCATTGACCCAGAGGCTGCAACAATGGGCTCAAACATAACAACAGTCGTGAGCATGGCCCAGATATAGGTAGTGTTTTGTTTTATTTTTCTCTTATACATAGGGTTACTATGGGTTAGCACCCACTAGACAGCACCTGACAACACCAACATGGAATGGTACTTTTACATTTGTATTATCTAGAGATGTCTATCTTTTCTATCTTAATACCCTACTTCCTTCTCTACAATGATTTTCTCCACTCCTCTATATCTTATCAGTTGCTCTTGAGTTGGTGCAGACTCACGGTGCTCCTGTATGTGAGAGTGCAGATCTGTGCTCCACAGAGTTTCCACCAACTTGCGGTCCAGAAGTAGATTGCCAAGCTCCTATTCCAAGGTGTCTCCTGGTTGACTTGAACCTCCAACCTTTTGGTTAGTAGCCACGACAACACTAAGCCTTCTGTGGTGACTTGCCAGACCACCCTCACCAACAAACTCTCTTAGCATTTAAGTTATCTCATCATTGCTTTTGTCTCTTCACCTGGATTGCAAGCATACTGAGAATAAGAAAAACACATGAGACATCTTTGTTATTCCCCACAGGACCTTGAAAGTCTCTTTCAATGCTAAGGGTTTTGGTAAGTGTGGTGAAAAGGACTTACAAGAATTGGCATAGAGTAATTAACCATGTTTTGCTGTGACTACACTTTTTCAATTTCAATTTCTCCCTCTCCCAGTTCTAGAAATGTTCCATGGAATATTAGTATTATGTGAAACACAGTTCAGAAACTATTGACCTCATTGGCAAAATGGATAATAACCAGTATCTAATGTTGTAAAGGATCCCATGTGGCATTAGAGCATTATACATTGGACTGCTAACCTCAAGGTCAGCAGTTCAAAACTGCCTGCCACTCCAATGGAGAAAGTTAAGGCTTTCTATGTAAGGAATACATTCTCAGAAACTCTATCTAGGGCCACTATGAGTTGAAACCAACCCTATGGCAGTGGATGGATAATGCTGAAAAGATACATTTTGGATTAACTTGTTTTTATATGGATTTGTTGTCAAGGATTTTGTCCTGCTTGGGTCCACATCAATGCTCATGAAACAGTCGATCCAAAGACATGTCGCAGTAGGTAAATCTGATGCACAAGACCTCTTCAGAGTATTGAAAAGCAAGGATGTGACTTGAAGGAGTGAGGTGCATCTGGCCCAAGCCATAGTATCTTCAATTGCCTCCTATGCTTGTGAAAGTTGATCAATGACTACGGGAGACTGACGAAGAATCAGCGCATTTAATGCGTGGTGCTGGAGAAGACTATTGAAACTACCATGGACTGCGAAAAGCACACACCGGTCTGTCTTGGAAGCTGTATGGATCCAAAGACTTCGTCTCCCATACTTTGGGCACATTGTCAGGGGAGACCAGTCCCTGCAGAAGGACATCGTGTTTGGCAAAGCAGGGAGGCAGCGAAGAAGAAGGCCTTTGAGGAGACGAGTGACCCGATAGCTGCAAAAGGAAAATGGGCTCAAGCGTAGGAGCAATTGTGAGGTTGGCCCGGGCCCGGGTGGTGTTTTGTTCTGTTGTGCGTAAGGCACTGGGGGTTGGGACCGACTCGATGGCATCTTCACACCAACCTATGGATCAAGCAAAGCATTTCCTATTTATTTGTTTGAAGCAGCTTTTTAGTTTTCACTTCACTATGGCTTTTATTGGAGAAAATGCTTGAAAGTTATATTATTTTTAAAAGAGTAACTGCATTGTGGATTGTGTGAGCAATGCAGCAATTTACAGAGTTAAACTGAAACCTGGAGAAGAAGCAGGGTAATTGGTTACTGCTGGTCGCCTTTAACTCAATCACAGGTTAAACTTCTCAGTAAACACCAGGGTACAAATCAACTCAATGACCTGTTGTGCTTCCCATGGATTGCTGTTTAATGGATTCTAATAAGCCCTCTGGTTAAATGGTATTTTCTGAACCAAAACAAGCTATGGCTAAGGAAATTCTAGTAAAACACAGTGGTTGATTTTGGACCTGCCCTCTGGCCTAGTACTAACATTATAATGAAAATACATAGTATTTCTTATAATTCCATTTCAGCTTCCTCATTGAAGCTTTGCAGCAACCTGTTGCCCTTGCGTAGGCTTGGGCTCCCTGTGGTCTGCTCTAGGTCAGAGTAGAACTGGCCCTGTAGGACAGAGTAGAATGGCCTGTCCCATATGGTTTCCAAGACTGGTGGTGTAGTGGTTATGCGTTGGGCTGCCATATTCATGTCTGGCAGTTCGAAACCATCAGCAGTTCCTCAGGAGAAAGAGTGGGTTTTCTACTCCCATAAATGGTTGCGGACTTGGAAACCCACAGTGGGTCCATTGCCATCAGTCAACGAGTCAGCATTGACTTGACAGCTGTGAATTTTCACAGAAGCAAATTGCCTCATCTTTCTCTGGCAGTGCAGTTGGTGGATTCGAACCACTGACTTTATAGTTATTAGCTGAGCATTTTAACCACTGCCCCACCAGCTCTCCTTTTCCTTGTGTTAGATGGGTGGATTATCCTGAGAGGTTAGGCAGAGAAAGGAAGAAGAAAAAAGATAGATGCTATCTCTTTTACAGCCTCCTTCCTGAAGGGTACACATTTCCTCAAGCTGTCTTGACAAAAAGCTAATAAGGTTTGGTGATAAGCAAATAACAGTACTTCCCCCCCCCCCCACAGAGTTTATAGTTAGAACTATAGTTTTTAGTTAGCAATTTATATATGAATACATTAGGGCTTCAAAAGCTTCATGGAAAAATGGAATGAGAAGATACTGGAATTTTTCTGCAAAGCTTTTGAAGACTCCTCATTGACCCCTGGAGAAGGGAAACTATGTGACAAGCTATGCAGTGGTTTGTTGTTTTTATTTTCTTCAGGAAGAGATTGCAGACGAGTTAGACTTTGATGCTGTCAATTAGTATGTACAGGACTTGCATTTCCATGGGATAAGGTTTTGTTGCAGCCAGGGAATTACTTTTATCCAATGGGATGCGTGACCATAAAATACAGGATCTCTCTGTGGGGATGAGGCTATTGTAGCAGGTCGTTGTTAGAATTGTCAACATCCTGGTGTACTTGATCGTGATACTGATAGTAATGCCCTGAGGCAGTAGTCTACTTTTAAATCTTTCCTCTTTCTCCTTCTTCTTCTTTTTCTTTTTCTTCTTCTTCTTCTTCTGCTTTCTCTCTTCTTCATTTCAATTTTCAGCATCTCTCAAAAGGCTCAAGCTATAAGGAAGGATGTTCAGATTGGGTGTGAATTTGTGTGCAGGTGGATGGGATATCCCAACTTTAGTGTAGTTATTTTCTCTGATTTCAATGACATAAATAATCATTTAGAATGTGATTATGGGTGAGAACTATGAGCTAGCCCAATTAGATAGAGTATACTACTGTTATTGTTAATAATAGCTAACACATTTTTCAATGTTTACTGTATACAACACTGTGCAATGTGCATCCTTTCATGCAGTCTTTATAACAGCCTTGTGAGATAAGTACCATTCTAATCCCTCGTCAATAGATGAGGCTGTTGAGACTTTTAGAGGGGACAGGTGATTTGCCAAACCCTCGTCTCTCCTTCAGAACCTATGTCCTCACCACTAGGCTTACTGGCTCCATATTTTCATTCAGTTGATGTGAATGCAGCACCTTCACTAATGCCGTAATCTGTCATATTCAAATCTGGCAGAAGCAGACCGGGCTTTCTGAGTGACGTTTCGGCCGAAACACTGGGGTTAAAAGGTGATGCTGGCTTTGGTTATCATTCTTGTCTTGGAAGTGACGCTTCTGGGTCTCACGTTCTTAATCTTCACGATGAGGAAACTGCGGTCGATAAATGCTCACATCTTCAAATCTGTGACTCTAACGATCGTACAGTCAAAGAATCCACATGGTGACTTCATTGTCTTATCTTTTATAACAGCTGATTGGTCATCTTCCAATGTTTCGCCATTGAGATTAAAATATTCCTGGTGGCTATGGGGTCTCTGGTTGGCGCTAGTTAGCTTGGAAATGGAGGGGGAAGGAAGAAGGGGGTTGAGTAGCTGTATGCAAGGCAGTGTTCTGGGTGTGTTGTGTTTGTTGTCTCCTTGAATCCTCCTAAATTCCTCCATGGGGTAGTCATCAGTGTCTTCCATCAAAAAGGAAACAACCACTAAGGCTGGTAACATGGGGGCTCTGAGTGATTGAATAACCTGCCCAAGGTCTCCTAGCATGAACCGACAGTGCCAGGTTTTGAACCTCGTAATTCCTGACTTTTGCTTCATGCTCTTGACACGTTCAAAGCTCTTTCCACCTTCCCATGTGTTTGTTTTTGCTTAAATATTCAAGAACTTCTCATTAAAAAATGGGAGTCACAAACTTCTTCAGGGGGCCTGACTTATGCCTGACAAGCACTCCCGTGCTATGGAATGAGACGGAGAACTAGATAGTTATCTGATGTGGCACCAGTATTTTGAAAGCTCTTACATCTTCTTAGCAGCATAACTTTTTCTTTCTTTTTTCCATTTGCTCAAGCCTTCTGACTTATCTGAGGTGGTTTCCCACACATCTAGAATTCTCTGGTTGACTAAATTAGCCTGGTCTACGGAACAACATAGGGAGCCCTGGTGGTAGAGTGGTTACACATTGGATTGCTAACCAGCAGATAATCAGTTCAAGAAAATGATCTGCTCCGTGGGAGAAAGATGAGACTTTCTACTTCCATACAGAGTTACGGTCTCAGAGATGCACTGGGGCAGTTCTACCTTGTCCTGTAGGGCGGCTGTGAGTCAGTATTGACTCAATAGCACAGGGTTTGGTTTTGGAAAGGCACAGCTTTGATAATAACTCTTCATAGTAATAAATTACATTTGATTTCATATGAGACTATCATATACACATTCTTTTCTTAAAATCATTTTATTGGGGGCTCATACAACTCTTATCACAATCCATACATACATCAATTGTGTAAAGCACATTTGTACATTCGTTGCCCTCATCATTATCAAAACATTTGCTCTCCACTGAAGCCCCTGGCATCACCTCCTCGGTTTTCCCCCTCCCTTCCTGCTCCCCCCTCCTTCATGAACCCTTGATAATTTATAAATTATTATTTTGTCATACCTTACACTGTCCGGAGTCTCCCTTCATCCACTTTTCTGTTGTCCATCCCCCAGGGAGAAGGTTATATGTAGATCCCTATAATCGGTTCCCCCTTTCCACTCCACCCTCCCGGTATCGCCACTCTCACCACTGGTCCTGAAGGGGTCATCTGTCCTGGATTCCCTGTGTTTCCAGTTCTTATCTGTACCAGTGTACATCCTCTGGTCTAGCAGAATTTGTAAGGTAGAATTGGGATCATGTGATAGTGGGGGGAGGAAGCATTTAGGAACTAGAGGAACGTTGTATGTTTCATCGTTGCTGCACTGCACCCTGACTGGCTCGTCTCCTCTCCATGACCCTTCCATCCATATGCACATTCTTCGTTACTCATTTTCATATTCCAAAGGAGAAACTTGAGCAGTGCCGTACCCAAGGTTACACAGGAACCACTTGGGAGCAGATGTAATAGTAGACTCACTGAACTCACTTGCATATTGTGGTCGTGTGGAAACGGAATTGCTGTCTCTAGATGATGATACTGTCCTTTGGGATAACGGTAACATTTATTGTAACGATGCTGCATGTACTAGTCTGCGTGTTTTACGTGTATTAGTCCACTCATGGTTTACACGCCCCAGAGGCCTTGGTGGTGCCATCGGTTACACTCAGGGCTGCGAACAGAAAGGGCAGCAGTGTGACTCTGGCAGCTGCTCCTGGGGACAAAGAGGAAGCTCTGTAGGGTCTGGAAAACCCTGGGTGGCGGTTCTCCACTGTCCTCTAGGGTCCTCAGGCATCAGAAATGACTCCGTGGCAGTTCCTTATGGCAGGAAGATCATTCTCTCCATTTTACAGATGAGGAGTCCGCTTTGTCTCGGTACTTCTCGTGTGATAGAAGGTATATTGTGTTTCGCTTCTCTGCAGGATCCATCTCTCAGGATAATATTTATAGTCTTCTTCGTATTGAGTCCATAGTAACTGCTCATTAAACTCTGTATTTCACGGATTGATCAGTTGAGACAGTGCCAGGCCATGGAATGATACAGGACTCTGGGGCCTTCTCCTCGTACAAAATTGAATATGCTCACTCCAAGTTACGGATCCTTTTGTGTTAGGAATGCCAGCTACAAGATGCCTGGTTCAATGTGAATTTCAGATAAATAAATTATCATGTGTAAGACACATACTAAAACAAATGATTATCTGGAATTCAAATAGAATGGCTATCTTATATTTTTATTTGCTAAATCTGATAAACCATTTCAGGAGGCAGCATTGATCAAGAGCTGATGATATTAAAGGAAGAAGTCCAAGCTGCAATGTCTCTGGGGATTGACTGGAGACCTATGTTGTCTTCAGTAACATTCTCTACATCTATGCTTTAGTATCTATTGCAATGGCTGCCCAGAACTCACAGATAAAAACCATGATTGAAGAATCTATTAAGGAAATGAACAGGTCACAAGGCAAGTGAGAATTGCTCAGGAAATAGTGGTTCATCTGGACAAATTACAAAGGGTGTTCAGGGTTGCTAATTGATGCCTAAAGGGCACATCACTGAGCTCTAAGCCTCCGCCCCAAGGCATTAAACTCAAGCTCGGTGGGTCAGCAAACTGAGCTCCACGAATTCAGAATCCAGAGGCCCGGTTCCAGTAAGCCTCAGCCCAAAGGTCCTCAGCTCCACTTTTGTGGGTCAGCAAGCCCAGCTTCCCCAATTTAGTGCCCATAAGCACCCCACTCTGCAAGGCAGCACCAAAGTGCTCACCTTTATTTGCATCGTGGGCTGGGAGGTCCCTGCTCTGCCTCCAGATCGTGCGGCTGCTCTTCTGATGGCACAGCCATTCCGGAGGCAGGAGATTCCCTGCCGTGATCTCCTGGGGGGCCCGGAGGACGGCCTCCACTCACCCCTCCTCGCCTGTGCGGTTTAAAGCAAGGGAAGGTATACATCGGTTATGTCTTTCATCATTCTTATACAATCTTTGTGCTGAGAAGCTGGATGCTAGGAAGAAGGTAGCATCAGGATTGGGGGAAGACTCATTAACAACTTTCAATATGCAAATGACACAACCTTGCTT